>NC_090727.1:122883355-122968355 GCF_036898095.1 Palaemon carinicauda | reverse complement strand
GATCAGTTGTAGGAAGTCTGGTCTGTGTGGAGAGAGCTTCCCCACTTATGACAGGACCAGCATAGTCCTGGGACTTTCGGGATTTAACTTTTGTTAGAGAAGCGATTAAAGAGGGACCGATATCGGTGTTTTTAGATCTCTTCAAGCGTTTGATGCGTATTTTCTCCAGGCTCTTTACGCATCTTTCCGCTGTGCTCTTAGCACTAGGTCTGTCACTATTGTGAACTGGGGAGAGTTCAGAGCTTTTCCCTGTTAGCGTCTTGGAAATCTGACTGATTACCTGAGTCTCTTGACCGACCTCGCGATCTCCTTTTATATTCCCAAGCGAAAGGAGAGTTGATGTGACCACAGGCTTCAATGGTTTTTCAGCCATTGAAACCTTTGAGCTGGAGAGATTCGAGACTTCTTAAAGCTTATTTTGCATCCGCGATGTCCCGGGAACCGGGTCATTTACTTGGATACACGTAGACCAGCCACTTCGGGTGCTGCCCACTCCAGCCTCTCGTCCAGGAACATTGTTGCCTGAACCATTTCTAGGCTTGGTTTTTACGTGACTAAGTCTGCCAATCCTATGAAGATGTTTAGGACTGTGTCTAATCCGACACGTATCTTTCCTAGGATGTACGTTACTATCTGTAACTTGAATTCTAGATAGGAGGGGAGGGGATGAATGACTGGAAGTTGCCCAGGATACCTTTCAGGTCTGACAAGACTACGAACACCCCTTTTTGAAACAAGGTCCATATGTTCAGAAGGACTAACATTCTGAACTTGCTGTTTTATATGAACTTGTTGCGTGGTGACAAGTTCAGAATGACTCAGAGATTTCTTGAGTCCTTCTCGTGAACACAAAACAGCCTTCCCTGGAACTCGATGGACTATAGTTTCCTTACCATCTGTATGCTCTAGAGCTCTCAGGTATACTCCTCCAGGAGGGTTTTGTATTGTAGGAGAAGGTAAGTAAATGATGGTGGAGACATTTCTGTTTCCCATCATAGTCCCATCTTGATTAGGCCTTGGACCCAAGGATCGAAGGTCCGACGATCCTGAAGGAACCTCCCTCCTACCAGAAGCATCTTCATGCTTCGAATAATCAGTAGGTTTAAACTTTTGACCACCTGCCTGTGGCACCGTGGTCACTGGAACTGTAGGATGTTGTTGAACAGCCCAGATATTTTCAGCCTTTCCCTTCTTCGTTTTAGGTTGGGTACCTACAACCATGGAAGATTTTCTCTTTGAAAGGATGCCCCACTTTTGGAGAAGACTTATGTTCTCCATGGTGGCGCTCTTAATCACTTTCCTAGCTACCTCGTCTTGGAAGAGGTCTTTACCCCAGATGTTGGAGGATATTAGCTTCCTTGTTTCGTGTTTCACTGTTGCAGCAGCTAACACAAACTCTCTACATGCTCTCCTAGCCTTCATAAAGGCATAAAGGTTCTTCACTAAGGTAGCCATATGCATTTTGGCTGGGACCATGAGCATGTCTGGGTCATTTTGATAGGTTGAACACAACTCTATGTAGTTTTGTAGAGAAAGGGAGGCTGCAAGTCTCTCCTTTATCTCTTGTTCATTATACAAGAGAAACTCAGATAGTTTAGGGAGACGTTCATTGAATTGTCGACTGGCGACATCCGCATCTAATCTTTCTACTGAGAAAGTTAAATGGACTTCCTTCCAGTCCTTTTCCTGTCTGGGAAAGGCTGGTTACAGAGGCTTGCACTCCTCGAGTGCAGGACATGGCCTACCCGCCTCCACTGCCTTGGCAACAGATGTAAATGCCTTCCCCATAAAGGGGAATGAGATTGAAGCAGGAGCAAGAAAGGAAGGGTGCCTGTTATTCAGAGAGAATACCTTCAACTCCGAGTAACCCACCTTTTTCAGGCTACTTGACAGGATAGCCTGTGCCTTATCATAGTCGAGAATCATAACCTCCTTCGATTCTGTTCCTTTTCTTGACTTTGGTTCATACCTCAGTCGAACAAGACAATTAGGGAAAGCATCAAAGCTTGGCCAAAATTGAATTTTGTCCAAAGGAACAGCACCCATCTTCTCCGAGAAGTAGAGTTTGCCGTTTAAAATCGGCATCAGCTCCGCAAGCCTCCAGGGATTGGTTTTGGAGCATGTCGGTAGGTCTTGATCCATGGGTCGTTTGAATTACCCTTGGGAAGCGAAAGAGAAGCTTTGCGAGGCTCTATCTTGCATTTTACTTCCTGCTTTTCGTTTTGTTTACAAAAGCTACCTATTAGATTATTCACTTGGATACATAATTGTTCCATTCTATCTAATAGAGGGGTAGAAGACGAAGATGTCGACGTCGATGGCTCTAGAGCCGGCATAGGCGGAGGCAATTCCGACACGACATTTTCCTCTTCTACCTGGGGCACTTCTTGCCCTCCTTCCCAAAGGCTATCTGGCCGTCAGGGGATGTAATTGGCACCTGAGGCACCACTATTTCCTTACTTGCTTTCGGAAATAGTAGCTTACGCATCTTATCATTAGGTAGGTAAGGTCCCGGAGAGATTTTCTGGAAGCTTCTCACCCAGTTGCGTAATTTGTATTGAGCTGTATCCCTAGTCTCTGTAGACTTGGGATTCTCGAAACCTTCGGACATTAATTTCCGACATATATTGTAAACCTGCGGGTTCCAATAATGTAGGGATCCGGAAATAATATTGCAGGGGGCATGAAACCTGTAAGTATTATGACCGTAAAAATACTTACTCTTGGCCTTGCAGAAGACTGCGGCACAAGGTATCTGGTGTTCCTCCTGTAAAGAAAGGAAAACAGAATGAGTATACAAAGGATTATCTCCCTGATAATCAACATGCAAAGGTCATCTTTGACAGAATAGCTTAGGATATTAAGCTATTAAGGGATAGTAGGAGACACATACTTGTGTACCCCCTGCAAGCAAATGCTGTTACCTCCCCTCGGTATTAACTATATGGAGATTCCTCTATCAAGGAACTCCAACTAAAAGGGCTCTTACCCCTAAGGGTAGAGAAGTACTAATTCACTGTCCCTTTTTATTCTTAATACTGTGGGGTCAGGATGACTGATTCTCAATCAGAATATTGAAGAAATACTATTCTTTCAATAGAGGAGCGGTACCAGCAGAAGCTCGCACAAGGGTACCCAAGCTATGCTAGAAATTACTACTGTATAATGGTACTGTAGTTTTCTATTTGCAGTATATAATGCAAATTACTGGCTACTGTACAATTATATATTGTAGTTTAGCCAGTATGCTGCCTTGTAGCAAGCATTTGACAGCACGGTCCAGCTGGCATGACGCCGGCTGGACTAGGGACAATAAAGACATATATTTGTGTATCCCACTCAACCTATTTGTCGTGGCCTTCCTTGCAATATTAAATTATAGAGTTTCCTGATCAGGGAGACTCAAGGATAAAGGCTCTACCCTTTAAGGGTTAGGAGTGTAACACCCCGGCCTTGAAGATACTTAATATTGTAGGGTAATCCAAAAACTGATTTTAATCAGAATATTGAAGAAATTATATTCATTCAATATGGGATTGTGTTCAGCAAATACCTGTGTAGGGATACCAAAGATATATTGGAAATAACTACTAGTATAATATATATAGTAGTTTTCTATCTGCAGTATATCTGGCTACCTATATAACATATACTGTAGTTCAGCCAGCATGTTGCTGGCATAGCTAGATCTTGCCGGCACATCCAGCATGCTAGCTAGCTAAAGAGAGAGAGAGATAGCATGGAGTAAAGGCTACTCCTTACTGTGTATGTATACAGTAATTAAGGATGTAAAAGTCTAATTTTACTGCCTTTCTCCAGAAAGAAGGTTCCAATGGAAGGGGAAAATGTACCATTCAGGCTTCCATCCAGCTACAGTACTATTGCCGGCAAGGTGCCACCGATACACTGCCGGCAGGCTAGCCTCCGGCAGTACCAGTACAGTCGGCGTACTGCCGTCTGAGTCAGCACCTGTCTGTGCCGGCCTGTCCGGCGGTACTCCGGCAACAGAACCTGTGGTTAGTAGTCCAAGGGAGAACTGAAGAACTTTGGGGACAGAAGGGACTTCCCACTCACAGCCATCATGGCTGCCGGCAGCCTCCAGCCACCAGCAGCCATCTTGGCTGCTGGCATTCGTCAGCCACCGGCAGAGACCATAGTTGCCGACAGATGATGTGGCTACCGGCAATATGCATTGCCGCCAGCAGCCATCATGGCTGCCGGCAGTTGAAAGACATATGGTCCTGACATTCAACATGGCCGCCGACAGTTGTCATGGCTGCCTCCAGCTAACATAGCTATCGGCAGCCGGACAGAGGTCCTAGAGAGGGAGTCTGGCCGGCTTCGGCAACCCACCGGCAATGGTAAGGTTGCAGGACGCCGGACCAGTGAAGACAATGGCTCGGCCATCAAAAAGTGGACAGAGGGGAATGGAACAGGGTCCTGTATAGGGTGTGGAAGGAACTGGCAAAGTTGTCAGTCCTAGAACCCCTTAAAGAAACTCTGTTTCAGTATCGGCAGTATCCTAGGTGACAGGAGAGAATCAGTTCCCCAACCCAGAGATTGCCAATACAGTTAAGGGGACGGAGGCATTGCCGCCTCCTCTCAACAAGGGAGAAACAGAGTTCCAGTGCTGCCGCCATCCTAGGCAAAAGAAGAATACTATTCTTCAGCCTAGGGGACTGCGAGCACAGGACTAGTCTTCTATACCGCAAGGAGAAGATGGTATCCTACCACTACTTCAAGTGCAGCTAGGGAGGGCTAGCCTCCAATGTCGGCAGCCTAGCTGGCAGGGGAATGATGGTATACTACAACCCATTCACCCTGCCGGCAGGTCACTGACACAAGACTGAATACTCCGAGATTCTGACTGAATCCCAAAACCTACTGGTATACCACAACCTGCGGTTAAGGTAAGAGACAGAAAAACCCTAGGCTAGTCATGTCTGAATAAAATTCAGGGCACGACTACCAGGGTTGTAGCCTGAAGCTACACTCAGAAGGAAAGAGAGAATACCCTTAAATCTCCATGGAGACGTGTAATGTTTCATATAATTCTAGGAGGTATCAGTCTCCACTTGAATTAAAAAACAATACACGAGGGTAACCGGGGAAATGTCTGAACGTATAATAAAATGCCCAGGTTAGGTTACCTAGGCGAGTCGAGATCTCGGTTACCTAACTCACCGAAACTCTAACTTTACGATCGACATGGAAAAGGAGAATTATGCACATTATCAATTTCTTTACATGTATAAATTGCCTAAATAGCTATATAATTAAAATAATTAATGCTATTTAAAACCGGAAAGTCGTTCCGCTAACTAAATAACACATGCCTAACGAACGACTGCGCCCATGGCGCCTCCAGTGACAGGCCTAGCTCCTAGGCATAATAAATTACTCTAATTTCACTGTGAAACAGGAGCTAAAATATACTCATTGTAAAGACTCAATACTCAACTTTCCAGAGGCGGAAGAAGATGGAGAAAGCAGAATTATAATCCTTGCAAAACGATCGAAAAAGTTAGATCAACAGGGAATACCACTGAGCAAACATGCTACAAAATAAGGAATGTCCACCATCTTGGAGATGGCGCTGTTGTCATACTCAATAGTTGTACGAGAACGGGGGTAACCTTGATACGGCTCCCCTTCTATTCTGCCACACCCCCTCGAATCGTAAACGCTATTAGGGGTGCAGATTGCTATGTGGCGTGTCAAGAATACGTCCTCTGATATTATATGATATCCTTGAGAGAAAATTTAAGGATATTCGTGCCAGGAGTTAGAATTCTGGATACCTAAAGATAAAATTCTCTGGGAATATCACTGTAGTACATATATCCCTTAGGAAGCTACTTTAAGGAACTTCCATCAGGACGACATGGCTTGAGCCCAAATATATATATACAGTATATATATATAAACTATTTATACACACACACACACACACACATATATATATATATATATACTGTGTATTTATATACAGTATATATATATATATATATACTGTGAATATATATATATATATATATATAACATATATACTGTGAATATATATACAGTATATATATATATATATAATGTATATATATGTATATATATATATATATATATATTATATATATAAACATATATATATATATATATATGTATATATATACAATATATGTATATATAGATATATATATTTAATTTATATATATATATATATATATATACATATATATATATATATATGTATATATATATATGGGTGTGTGTGTGTGTATGTGTGTGTGTTTGTATTTGTCTGCCTATGTATATAATGTATATTTAGTATGTATTCATAATTATATAACTAGTGCATACAAGTTACTTCTAAAAGTTTAGTCTCTAAATGTACGTGTTGGTAACTTCCTTAGCCTTAATGGGTAGAGCAAGGAAACAACTTTAAAAGTGGGATATTGCTGTTTATTACAAGTAAAATACAAAGTCCGTGGGAACAAGGAAAATATAACTTATCAGTAAGATACGAGGACAAACAAGACAGTGCACCATGGGGAAAATAGGCAAACGTTCCCAATGATGATACAATGTTGCCATATCATATCAATTAGATATGAATTAAGCTGTTGAGATGCAAAATCTGGAATAATATTTAAAAGCACATAATACAATATATGATACATATTGGATAATGATAATGATAATGAATTCTGGTACATGTTAAATGTGTCTTTTAATGTTCCTACACCTCCTTCCTCCTAACACTCTTAGTACAATCTCGAGTGGACTGCTTTTTTCCAGAGTCTTTGGGAACGATGTGGGTTTACTGGAGAGATACTGACTAAGGGACTCTCTTTCTAGTTCCTAGCAAGGTACCATAGGGTCAGGGAGAGACGGGTTACTAATAGTGAGTGGCACCAGACGAAGAAAATGGCAACTATGACACAACATATGAATACTATGAAGACGAATTTGATAGTGTCTTGAATTTTTATGGCCTATAAGGATGCCAACTTTGTCCTAATGGTGAGAGGTCGGATTTTGAATCCAAATTTGCTGTCCGACACTCATCTTGGGCAGGGAGCGGACATGCTGGTCATATTGGGTCTTAACTTGCTCATAATGGGCAGCAGCATGGCGGTCACAGTATTCAATCTTGACCTGCCTTTCCTTGGAGAATGCTTTAGGATGGGCAAGGATACATAACCTGATAGGTCGGCCATACAGGATCTGGGCAGGGGAGCGTCCTGTAAATTTAGGAGTATTCTTGAGCTCCAGCGAGCCACGGTCAAAATCTTCACAATCGATATTGCCAGACGGGGTTGTTTTTAAGATGAGGTGCTTAACTGCCTTCACACCGGCTTTGGCGTGACCCATATAATTGCAGATAGTGAGGTGATATTACCATGTGTTGAACTCGCCATCTCTTCATAAAATCCTTGAATTCTGTGCTGGTAAATTGTGTCCCTCCATCTGTGGTAGTATCCCCTTTACGAGGTGCAACAACAGGCCATCATAATAGGTGAAGGACGACGACGAGGAAAGCTTTCCCTGCAACAATGAAGACGTCTTGTTTAGTTGCCATCATTCATTAAAGCTTCCTGCTGCTGAGATGGCTGCAATATCTGACATGACTCACAAGCTCTAACCATGTTGGCTATGTCAGAGTCAATGCCAGGCCAGAAAACTGACTGTCATGCTCTGCACTTAGTTGCTTTTACACCTCTGTGGCTGTCATGCAAGTGGGACAAGAAGTGGTGGCGAAGGGCGGCAGGAACTACAACTCTTGCTCTATACAGGACAAGGTCACTATTGGCATAAAGATCTGCACGGAGTTTCCAGTATGGAAGTACGGAATTATGAAGATTATATCTGTTGCGAGGAAATCCTGTTATGACGCAATCAAGTTGACGAGTATATGCGGGATCTGCTCTTGTTGCATCACGAATATCCAGGAGTTCCTGTCGGCATCCTGAGTGGGAAACTCGTCTGAAAGAGTAATGGTGTTCATGGCTATGACAGTTCGGAGATGAAGAGCAGAAAAAGCACCCGAAATTTTGTTCTCCTGTGTGGGGTAGCTGACCGGTGCTCGAGACAATGCGTCTGGAACACAGAGCAACTTACCAACACACCACACAGTTGTAAAGATGTAAGGTGAGATCTCCTTGAGGTTCTGGAGACATGAGTTTCTATGACATTAAGAGTATAACTGTTCAGAATTGGTATGAGGGGCCAGTGATCCGTCATCAGAGTAAAGGGCTGTAAGCCGGCTAGATACAGCCTACAATTTGACATTAACCAGACAACAGCTAGTATCTCGAGCTCGATAGTGGCATAGCGTGTCTCTGCATCGGCAAGAAAACGAGAACCACACTGAACTAGACGTAGGTATCCATTACCTTGGTCTTGCAGGAGATCATATCCAATACCATTGAGGCATGAAACATACATTTGAAGAACAGCGGGTAAGTCTGGGTCAAAGAGTGCAAGAACTGGTGGATAAGTGAGAGCAAACATGACGCGTTGGAATGCTTCATCATGGTTGGAAGTTCAGACAAATGTTTTATTAGAGCTCATTGGGGAGCATAAAGGTTGGGCTGCACTGGAGATGTCAGGTATAAACTGCGCTAACTGGTTGACCAATCCCATGAACAATCTGAGGTCTGTCAGGTTAGCATGAGTAGGGAAATCCTTGATGGCACTGACTTTCTACTGATCAACTGAAATGCCGTCTCCTGAGAGACAGAAGTTCACGGAGGGGCATCAACCACAAATTAATCTTTGTTGAGTGTGATCCCAAACTTGCTGCACTTAGTGGGCGCTTCGTGGATTCGAAGGAGGTCGTCTATAACCTTAACACAATTTTGGATACCTTGAAGGGTCATATCACCTCGCTGGCAGAAGGCATCACCAGTACCTGCAGAGCCCATTGGTCCTCTGTAATGTATGAACCAACAATATGGTGTAATAAAGGTGATTAAATGTCGATCTTCTTCTGCCAGTTCCATTTGTGAGTACTCGTAGAGAGCATCGCCTGTGGTGAAGTAATGAGCCTTAAGGTCCACACTACAAATAGCTTTGAAGGGTGTGTGTGAAGGGTGGGCTGGATGAGAAACTTGGCTGTTCAACTTGGTGAGGTTGAGAGTGATACGTACTACTGCCCATTCATAACAACGATGATGAGAGGGTGGCATCAAACTGAAGGGTCATCACGAGCAGGTTTGATTATCCCTTGAGCCACCATAGAATGAACCTCTTCTTTGACTTTGTCCTTAAAAGCAAAATGAATCTGTCTTGGGGCGTGGATGGTAAGAGGCATTGTACCATCAATTAGGACCTAAATGATGGTGCAATTCCTCCAATGAGAATTCACCTAAATTTTAGGTAAATTCTCATTGAAGGACCAGTCATTGTCTTGAGAGGAGCTGTCTTCAAATCTTCTTTAGAGACCAACACATCTGTAAACTCTTAACGAAATTATTTACTGGCTGTTGGAGGTAATGTGGTTGCTGAGAGGGTACCCCCTTGTATCTATTTGCATGGTTGACCTCCAATATAGTATTGGGGAAATCTGAAGATATTATGGCCTCTTCTTGACAATGACCATAGCATCAAAGTGAAACTTCCATATTTCTGTGAGCTGGAATCCTGGCATGGCAGGATCACTTGCCTAAGGTAAAGGTAGCTTGTAATATAACCAGAGCAGGTGACATCGGATATCCATGGTGTCAAGATGTTTCTGTCCGATAACAGTGAACGACACCTGTGTTCGGTAACATCTTGATGCAGGACTTGATATCACCAGAAGACAAGAATACAGATAGGTTTGGGCGTCTTGGAGATGATGGAAGGTGACCCTAAGCATCGACAGCTGGTCCATGAATCTTGTGGTTTATTGGAAACTGAAAAGGCACCACCGTTGCTTGAAGATCTGTCTTGACCATTTTTCTTGTTATCCTTGCAGCATTTATCGAAGTGTCCAATACGGTGACAACGACGGCACTGGACTTTGCTGGCAGGACACTTCAATGTCCTGGACCAATGACCACACGGTCATAGTTTTTGAAGGTACTGTTGGCAGCGGGGCATTTATCCGGTTCTTGCTGACGGGAACAGTACTGGCAAAAACAGCCAGCTTCGACGACTTTGGTGAAGATGGAGGCTTTACGCTTGGCTTCTTACTTCTGTTTTAGGCAGAAATGGCACACAACTGGCTAGGTGGTTCACGTATGGCAAAATGTATAGTTTTAGCTGCCTCGTACGATCGACAGACAGGGACAAAATATTGTAGGGGAGAATTGGCATCCAAGGCAGTCAATTTCCTAATTAATTCCACATCTCGGATAACCTTCAAGATAATCCTCTTCAGCTGGGTCTCTTCGCATGCAACAGCATTACCTAGGCACAAATTAACTTCTTCTGCCATGCAACAAAGTCTCACATAAAAAGCGTCGAAAGTCTCCTCCCATTTGCTTAAAGCTAAGCAACTCTCTTCAGCGGAGCACTGCATTCCTCAAATCGTTTATATGCAATTGTACAGTGTCCAGGACTTCATCTATTGACTTATCTGTGTAAGGAGAAATTTGTAATTTGTGTTCTAAAACACACTCTGTTTCAAGGGTTAAACATATCCTCATCATCCTCATCTGGATCATCTGTTTTTCACGTGGAAGCTTAGAAGGATCCACCATGACAGTATAGTCATCCCACCCATGTCTCCATTCCCTGAACATTTGGAATGTTGCATCTACTTTCAGTCAGGGCGGCATTTGAGCCGTTGCTTTCGGAGGAGGTGGGAGAGCAGGTTGATTGGAGTCTGAGTTTGCCTCTGTGCCAGGTGTAGGAGTACCTGGATGAGAATGAACGATAGGTGCGAGAGTTTGAATGGGGGGCAGTAAATCTTGCATTTTCTTCTTATCTTCTAAGATCATCCTCTCTTAGGCGAATCACTTCTTGTTCCCTTCTTCTTTCTTCTTCACCTTTCCTTTCTTATCTTCTTTCTTCATCTTCCTTTCATATTCTTTCATCCTCGTACAAGCGAGATTCCTCTAGAAATCTATTCAAAGTGAGGAAATCTATCCCGGTAGCTTGAGAGGCAAACGGTGGTTGGTATTAGGTGCTCAAAAAAGGTAGGGAGGGGAAGGCACTGTGCTCCAACACTCCCTCAACACTGTGGGTGTGGGCAGTGTCGATGTTGTGGGGACCTTCACCACTGAATGGTCCCTGTTCTGAGGTCTCTTCTAACAGGTCTGTAAGTCTATCTTTCGAGGCCATTATTACTTTCAGTCTGCAGTGACCAAAATTACAGATCTAAGAAAATTATTAACAATAAACACGAACTGTTTTGAAATTCAAACTAATAAGATAAGTCCGGCAAGAAGTGAGTGTGTGCATGCGCGATGAATACATTAGGCAGCAAGGTGAGGGGAGCAACCATGAGCCAGCAGCAGTAACTTGCTTCAGGGCCAAGCACAGCCAGGCAGTTATGCGGTAGCGATGAGCTAAACTAGATGGAGTTACTCATGGTTCGGAAATGCCACAACAAAATATTTGCTTGCTTCTTGGAATCGCACAGCAAATAAAGTACTGGGACATATAAAAAGGGCGCTATAAAAGCACAAAGCTTGGAACAACACTTCGAAGTTCATTTATATCACTACACCGCGCATGGAATAGAATATATCAAATAAAACCACAAAAACATTCAAATTGAGCGTCCATTAATACCGTCGACCGCTTCCTCTTGTCCACGTCTTGGAACAAACTTTTCATAATACGACACTATAAGTTCATTGCGCCATGTATGTGTTGGTAACGTCTTTAACCTTAATGGGTGGGGTAAGAATACAACTTTAAAATTTGGTTCTTAATGTCTATTACGAGTGAAATACAAAGTTCCTGGAAGCAACGGAAGGATAACTTATCAGTAAGAAACAAGTACAATAAAGACAATGCATTATGGGAAAAATAGGCAAGAGTTGCTAATGCTGATACATTGTTGTCATATCATATTAATAAAACAGGAATTAATCAGCTGATACGCAATATCAGGAATAATGCATAAAAGCACATAGTACAATAAATGATACACATAGGACAAGGATAATAATAATGAATACTGGTACATATTAAATGTGTCTTTTTATGTACCTTCACTAAATAGATTATTTATTTACAGTAAGCGTTCTGCAAGAATGTCCCTCACTGTCTTGACATTTGGTGGACACAAATGGTTCATTGGGAAGGTAACAATGTTGATGGTGATATTCACTGCCATGCTCTGCGAGGAGTTAACTCTCTATTCAAAGGTAATGGACTACTATTATAACCAGATGGAATAGCATTACTTAGATTACAAGTTTAATGGCTTTAGATGATTTGCAATTATTTTCACCATTTCATCCCTTGTTTTAAATAGCCAGTTAAAAAGGAGCAAGTACTTCCGCTCCTTTATTATTATGATTTTGAGTTGTATTATAAACTGGAAGAATCTTACTGTTTAATGTGAACATCATGAACTGACAAAAAAATATCACTAATATCTCTAATCTCTTCAATAACATAATTACATTTTTATATCATTTCATGTTTGGCAACATGAAATAAAATTATTGAAATTATCAGTGTTCGTTAAATTATTAGAATAATTGTAAATATCAAAATTAATCAAATCAATAATTGAAATTTAAATTAGAAATTGCCATCGGATTTTCCCCCTCATGGCTGTTTACTAGCAAGGCTTCTCTCTGTTCCGACAAATAATAAGTCAATTTATCTTCTTTCAGGTTGATCCAAGATATCCCGGAGATTTCATGGACTGTAAATTAGAAACCCACAATACATTGAAACACGTCTTCTGTGGTAACCTTTGCTCTCGCCACATTGACTGCTCTCTTTACTGCTTCACTCAAGGTTAACATCATGATGATATTTTTAGGCTATTTTCATTAAGTAACTTGATAGGCGTATTTAGATATATTAAAAGACAAAACTTATTGCTATTTTTGTCTATTTTAAGTATTCCACTCTCTCTCTTTGTCAGATGGCAAGTGTATGCTGTCAAAAGCTAAAGTGTCTCTTCACTGGAAAGGAGTTGGTGATCCTCTAGCTCCATCCTGGAATTGTTTTTCTTCTTGAGGAAAGTCTAATGATGCAATACCAAACGCTTCAATAAGTGCTCCTCCTACAAGACTTCCAGGAGAGGCAGAGAAGGAAGTGGCCGTGAATGGTTATATTTGTACCCTCGAAGAGGGTTACATGTATAGATCTGAGACCACATATAGAGCTTGGTGGGCAGCAGATCTTGGAGTGGTGCGCCATGTTACATCTGTTAGAGTTTACACTAGACCAGGGCCTACTTATCCGTCCAAATTTAATAACGTCGAAGTTCGGGTAGGGATATCCAATCCTGGAAATGGCAACTTTACCGACAATGTCTTGCTAGGGTTCTACAATGGAGAGGCCCCAAAGGATACTGCCATTACATTCACAGCCAGAAAACCCTTAGCTGGTTCCGTTGTCTCTATCCAGTCAATGGAAGACAGCTATAATATTGTCTTGGCTGACGTTCAAATTCTCTATGTGAACTAGATCGCAATGTAAACATATAGAACCTTTCTTGCAAAATTTAAGGTTTTCTCATTGTTCTGTTCAACTTATCTAATGGATATTTCTTAGTGAAGTGAAAATAGTCTAGATTCAAACACTATTGCAGTTCAACAAAATCACTTTCAGATACAATTTTTCTACTGCACAAAATCACAAATGACATTTTTGCAATTCTTATCTGATTGTTTTTTGGAAGTTCTTGGAGGATTTATGAAAATTATCTGACGAATCAAAATTCCAGTATCATCAAGTGTCTCCTATTGAAATGAGACAAACAAGGATTTTTCATCTAATTGGGGGCTTTTTACAATATAATTTAAATCCATTAATTTTTCACCTTAAAAAAGATTTTAATTTATTTTTATTGTGATGATATGGTATCGTGGTAAAATCGTTAATGTAAGTTAAACTGTTATTTGAATTCATGTAAATTTCTTTCGTTGAGTGCGGCAGGCAACTGTGGTTGACATGTGACTCCGTCTGTATGTACAGGGCGAACAGCTTAATTACCCAGCCAATGTTTTCTATAAGGCCAAGACCAGAAAGGAATAAATAAATTTCCCTTTGTTACCAACTAAAAACTATCAACCGCTCCCATCATCATTTCTTTGGTTTTACGGTGAAACGTCCAAAGCAAGAGTGTTCTAATCAAATCTTCTAAATGGCTTCTAGACTTTTCCTCGTCCTATGTCTGCCAATATTTCTGAAGTGGCAAAATAATTCCAAAACTGTACTAATTGTCCAATTAATTCTCGAAAAAAAAAACTATTTTTTTTTTAAGAGAATGTAGTAAACGCGTCCACCTTTATGCATAATAAACTGGGAGATTTAAATTGATTTTTTCCAAAAACTCGATTTTTAGTAAAAAGATTTTTATTTCAATTAGAATGGGTTAGAGCTGTAATGGCTGTGGGATTTTGAAACTATTCATGGGCCTCCAATTAAGTGACACTAATCTGTTCAAGGAAGCTGAAATAAGGAAAAAAATAGCTACAGAATTTTCCATAAAAAACAATTTTATAAATAGGACATTAAACTGTCAGGTATTAAAAGTATGAATACGGCATCTAAATCTTTCAGACGATTATTGCATTCTAGGTTCCAAATACCAAAGAGGATTAATTATGGAATCTCCTTCAAAATAACGAAATTCAGTAATGTATCTTCGTATTGCGAAGAAATTGTAATAGATATTTACTGGAAAGACGGCTTAGTCAATATCCTAGAGAAACACGAACACAAATTAGAACACTCCGTTCACATCACAAATTAATGGAATGACTTATATTGCTGTTCAGCTGAACCTTGCTATAAGGATAAACTTTAACGCAGGAAAGAAAGAGATTGGAATCCTCCGTTTTCAAAGCAAGTATATAAACCTTCCAGCCGCGTAAATAAGTTTTTCTTTTAATTAGATCAAATATTGACCACCGGACCACAGCAGTCGATCCAGAATCTGCTCTCAGCAGCAAGGCAAACCTCACACATATACTCGTTAAAATTCGCTGGGGCAGCTGTAACCTGTTTGGGCAATCCCGTATGAAGAGAATGGAAGTGCTTGGTGAACATATACTCTCTCTCTCTCTCTCTCTCTCTCTCTCTCTCTCTCTCTCTATCTATATATATATATATATATATACATATATATATATATATATATCTAAAGAATATATATATATATATATATATGCATATATTAGATTGGCCAGGGCACCAGCCACGCACTGAGATACTACTGCTAGAGAGTTATGGGGTCTTTTGACTGGTCAGACAGTTCTACATTGGATTCCTCTCTATGGTTACGGTTCACTTTCCCTTTGCCTATACATACTCCGAGTAGTTTGGCCTATTCTTTACAGATTCTCCTCTGTCCTCATACACCTGACAACAATGAGATTACCAAACAATTCTTCTTCACGCAGGGGGTTAACTACTGTACTGAAATTGTTCAGTGGCTACTTTCCTCTTGCCAAGGGTAGCAGAGACTTTTTAGCTATGGTAAGCAGTTCCTCTAGGAGGGACACTCCAAAACCAAACCTTTGTTCTTTAGTGTTGGGTAGTGCCATAGCCTCTGTATCTTGATCTTCCGCTGTCTTGAGTTAGAGTTCTCTTGCTTGAGGGTACACTCGGGCACAATATTCTATCTAATTTCTCTTCCTCTTGTTTTGTTAAAGTTTTTATAGTTTGTATAGGAAATATCTATTTTAATGTTGTTGCTGTTCTTAAAATACTTTACTTTTCCTGGTTTCCTTTCCTCACTGGGCTATTTTCCCTGTTGGGTCCCCTGGGCTTATAGCATCCTGCTTTTCCAACTAGGGTTGTAGCTTACCAAGTAATAGTAATAATAATAATAATGATAATAATAATAATAATAATAATAATAATAATAATAATACATAAATGTATATATATATATATATATATATATATATATATATATACAGGATTTATATATATATATATATATATATATATATATATATATATTTACAGGATTTATATATATATATATATATATGTGTGTGTGTGTGTATATGGATATATATATATATATATATGTGTGTGTGTGTGTGTGTGTATGTGTGTGTGTGTGTATAAAAATACATTCGTGTGTATGTAGTACTGTATAAACATTAAGTTAAGGTATTGTTAACACTGAAATAACTAAATGGGTGTTTTAGATACCACATTTGCAAATGAATAAATCTCTCGTACAAAGCGTAGACTGTGCTAGATTATGAATATCCATATGAATCACTATTGGAAAATAGTTTGTTGGCCGTTTCTCTCAATTTTTCTAATGCTCTCAATATCTGAATAGCGACATTATTGCCTTTATGTTCTTTTCTGGCAATATTTTTCTATTGCGAGAAAAAAAACAGGACTGCGATACAGTAATCTATTTCTCATAAACGGTATGTAGTAAATTTAACTAAGGGATAGGATTAAGCTGGTCTTTCATCTATTGATAGCAAGGCATTGCTACTGTACACTTGCTAAACTGAGGTTGAACGATCACATACTGCGCCCTAAATATCGCTCTTGCAAAGGACGTCTGAAGACTTACGAGGCTCTAAACTCTTTTTCACCTAGAACATAACTTCTTAAGTAGATCGTTGGCTTGAAGCATATAAATCAGATTTTATGTGATATTGATTTTCTCTTATTTCTTCTGTAAGGGTTGTTGTTGCCTGATTGGTACGCCTCTGCCTGGTGTTTGTCAGACGAGGGTTCGAGTCCTACTCAGACTTTGTTAGTGCCTTTAGCGTCTGCAACCCTACCATCCTTGTGAGGTAAGGTTTGCGGAGTTTAGGGGAGCCTGTAGGTCTATCTGCTAAGTCATCAGCAGCCATTGCCTGGTCCTAGCTTGGATGGAGAGGGGGCTTGGGTGCTGATCATATAATATATATGGTCAGTCTCTAGGGCATTGTCCTGCTTGCTAGGGCAAAGTCACTATCCCTGGCCTCTGCCATTCATGAGTGACCTGTAAACCTTTAAATGAAATAAAAAGGTACTGTCGTTTGATAGAAATAATGCAAAAGAAAAACTATTTGATTATTTAGTTGCATTCTGCTATTGGTTCGCGCATTTTAGTTTAAAAAATTAGTACATTTTCTTTTCAATTTATTGAACAATCGTATTCCAAAGTTGTAAAAAATGATAATCATCCAAGAAATCATAAGAATTCAAAGAATACAGTTAGGTCTTTGATTAATATATTTTGTAATATGATTTAGAATTCATGGATTAGTTCTTAATTCTACGCTAAAACGGAGAGAACTTGCGAGAAAGAATTCTCTGATAATTCCTAGAGAAGAAATCTCCAATTCAAAGATATTTCACTATGAAAAAAAGTCTTAAAACACAATAGCGATCCAAACAAAGATTTCGGTATTGTCCCGCACCAAACAAACAGCATATTTAGACACAAAAACCATATATTGATATTCTAATTGAATAGAAAAATTCGTGTTTTTATGGTTAAAGAATAACATTTTCAGTAAAATAAAAGAGTATTTCTATTCATCATACCTTTAAAATGTACTCGAGATTGATAGACTTGGTTATCTCTAATGTCTACATAATAATACAAGTAATATTTCAAGCACCCATTTTACAATCATTCTTTCAACAGGACAAAGAAACTCTGTTATGATATATGGTTATCGAACTTCTTATACATAGGAATATTTATTTGGACAGAGCAAGCGAACGCACGAATCGCTGGACGACATTCGATATAGCCCATGAACCAGACAATTTTGGGTACCATCAGGGGCCACTAAGGCCACAATATTTTTATGATAGTCGCATGTCTTTAGTACACTAAAATGTTGGGAGGCCATTCATAGACCACAACTTTCCCTGAAATTTGATTATGTTTATTGTTGCGATGACTGGTCGCTTTAAGAGAAATCTATCATGGAGTAATTGTGTGAAATATTTTATGGCTATTGATATTTTTCATTGTTTACTGCAACATGTTATTATATCATATAAAAGTTGGGAATATTTGCTTTCCAAAAATAATATATAATTTCTGTGTGGGTGAAAGAAACAGGTAAAACGTTGTATGGCTAAATATGTGAAACATGCAACACAATTATCTGTGATTTCTTTGTACCTCTCTTTGGTGTAATATGTTCCAGACTTAAGCATTTGTTTATATAATCGAATATTTCATTTGTAGATAACACTTCAATGATGATGTAATTTGGTATTCTGCCACCTTAAATGTGAAAATTTTAGAAGATAATTTACCTGTAAATCATCAAATTCATGTCGCATAAAATTCCTGTCCAGTCAATTGATATCAATTAGTTTTTCTCTCACAGCTGGAAGAAAGCTGAAAACTAGAGTGTAATGGATAAGGAAGATTATTACAGACCTTGCAAGGTACTCCGCTGCACAGGCGACTGTCAGTGCTGTGTGATATGTTATCAAGATGCAAATAACAAAGACCTATCCACTCTAAAAGATATGAACTCTTGTGGTTTTCTTTCACATGCAACCCAACTTCATCATCATTCAGACATACTAAAAAATGTTGATTACAGTGAAATTCCATCTGTTTACTATCACAGGAAATATAGAAAGAACTTTGTTCCCAAGAGATCCCTACAGAGACTGGAAACCAAGAACGCAAATGAATGGGATGATGAATCAGGTACATAGAGAATGCTTCGTAGAAGAAGTTCAGCTCCAAATACTGTGTATGAAAAGATATGTATATTTTTGATAAGGTATCAAAGAATGTCAAAGGAACAAACACACGGGGACCTCTAGTTCAGTCAGCAGACCTACGGTCTGTTCATCAAATAGCTAAATAAACCCATAATACAAAGATTCTGTTTGTGACTGCAAGAGAAGGAGTAGCTGCTGAGGCACATTATCACAAATCATGCTATCGCCATTACACCAGAGTGAAGGATCGAAAGGTTGATCAACCAAGAGAAATAACAGAAGACCTTTACTATGAGCAAGAAGTGGAGGTTTACAAATCTTTTTTCTTTTCACTTATATTACGTCACATATATTCAGCAATTCATCTGGTGCTGATCTGACATGTCTGACTACAATACTTCTGTCTTATATGGATGATCTTGAGGTATCAGAAATAAAAATCCAGACAAAAAAGCACATTAGGCGAAAACTGGAAGGGGAGTTCAAAGGTAGCATGGAATGAGTTTCATATGTCAATGGTAGAGTTATTGTCATCCCTCTTCCCCTAAATAAATTTCGAGGGGGCAAATGGCAATTAGAATCAAGAGACCTGAACAGGAAAGGCAACGAGAAAGTATGTCGAATGATCATGATTCTCTTTTAAAGAAGAGTGCTGAGAGAAGAGATTAAAAAATCTTAGTCTGAGTAAAATTGGCCTCCTGACCCAGAAATGCTTGACAATGACTATATACCTGTGCTCACATTTTTCAAAATATTCTGAAAGTACTGTTAATGGGTGATGTTAACAGTAATGAATCAGTCAGAGCGCAACGTCTGATCAATTCCTTTGGCCAGGACTTCATATATACTGTCACTGCAGGTGCACAAAAATCTGCAAAACACATCTTGCTTCTACAGGCAGTCAAGTCGCTAACAAGAAATCTTGTGGCGTTCAAACCTCTGAATAGGCTTGGCTATAATATATCTTATAGTCAGCTTGAAAAAATTGATAGTATTGTTTATAAATAAAATGGAATCTGCCGATGAATCAGGAGCCTTCTTCCCCTCAAACATAAACACTTCTATTCCAGTAAATCTTGGCTATGGCAATATTGATCGATTGGAGCAGATACTGAGTGGTGGTGGGACATCACACAGAGTGAATGGTATAGTTGTTCAACCAAAAGTTCCACCTGAGAAACCTCTAGATATAAATAGAATTGTGCATACCAAGAAATGGAGCATAACTCCACCAGAAACACTTCTACAATCATACAATGCCACAGTGCATCATGGACCTCCATAATTGATCTAGGTTGATGTCAGTGATGAAGATGATGTTAAAGAGCCTCATCTGAAAAACATTGTAGGTTTCTTATAGACCATTTGTTTATATAGTTTGTGATGATTACCAAAGTTTTAATCTACTACAGAAACACTGATGACTGCTTTGTTGTTATAGGTGTTGTCATTGGTGAGACAAACTGATATAGAAGAACATAAAATAAAGTACCTGGACAGGATTCAACATTCTGACTAAAGCTAATTGGTCAGTTACCTAAGGCAACATTAGATAAATGCAGCCTGTTAATAATCCTGATTCACAAATGTGTACAGTCTAGGAAATTATTCAAGAGTGAATTAAGATCTGCAAAAAACTTGCCTTGCCTTGCTTTGCATGAATTTACATGTGAAATGGACCAAGCATTGTACTGCAAGGCTCTTGATATTACTTGGAGTAATAAGGCATTCAAATCCTAATTTTTCGAATGAATACTTTTCATACCATTTGCAGAATGATTTGTGTAGTTAGTTGGAGATTTAGGAAAGCTGGACTTCGAGAAATTACAATAGAGTCAGGAGTAATTGCTGAAGGATGCGTTATGAGTGTCTTGGATGGTCGCAACTATAACAGGGCTGTCAAATTTCTGAAGCTAGGATATGAAACTTTCCTCAGATTGACTTGGAAAGGCTGTGTATCATGGTTAAGACACGATCATTCAGAGGAGATGAACTCACTTGAAAAGTCATTAAGTAAAATACAGCAGTTACGTGAAGAGATTTTACCAGTCTTTTACAATGGTGTTAACCAGCCCAGATGTGACACATCCTCTAGAGGTGTACAATCAATACTTGAATTTTCTGCGGGATTTCAATGGTGATCTATCATCATTCTGGATGAATGGTGTTGATATGATAGAAATAGTCCTCAGGTCAATTCAAGCCACATGGGAAGGCAACTGATACCATGGTGGTTGTCCTATGACTGCAATATAATGCCAATTACTATTTAGTCTACTACTCACAGATGACATGCATGTCTATCAACCATCAAAGTATATATGAGCTTTATGTTAGAGGAGGATTTGGTACACAAGTGAGCGAAAATCCTATTAGCAAAATTCCGATAGATCAGATTATTTAGAGACTGCAAACAAAGATACTCATACTGCTGGGGGATTAAGCGATTCAGCCTGAAAGCTGGAGTGGTGTCAAGATATTTAACAGCATAATATCGGAGCATTTCTTCAGAAGTTGAGAAATATGACCAAAGTCCAGTCTTCCACTGTGCAACCTAATAACCTGGAAAGAAGTAGAATTCTTTGAGATAAGCAGGATGTGCAGGCACTTACTTTACTGTTGGCTGACACCTGGACCATTCTTTTTAGGATTCAAAAGATTTAGTTCACCTTGCAACTGGAACTGTTGCCCCGCCTGAAATGCGAAATGGCCTTTCATCCACGAAGGACAAAGGAGATGTAGCTTACAGGACATTTACTTCTGAAAGGCTTGATTCACTGACAAAAGGATTATGAGATCGTTTGCCAAAGTTGAAGCTGAAAACTTTAGGAAATATGAAGAAATCAACAAAGTTTGCTGCTGCTAACAGGTTAGTTATCTTGAAGGCTAACCAAAAGCTGTTTGATCACTTGGTGCTTGTGCCATCTAGTTTAAATCTTGACATGCAGTGTGTTTTGGAACATCCACTAAGCCCTCTACACAGGGCTTTAGCCAATTGTGATGGAACCCGAAAACAAACATAAATCTTCCTTGACAAAAGCATTATAAAAGAAAGTACAACCTGCAGATGAAATTTCCACAACAATAGCCTGCATTGTTGACGGGATGGCTATGATTCACAAGGTCAGTGGTGACAAGTAAAACCTTCTCAGAAATGGCTCAAACAGTATTTGCTTCAGTCGTGAATGTGTCAAGAGGAAACTCACGAAGAGATGTGGTGATTGATGTCTACACCAAAATTAGCAAAAAAAAAAAAAAAAAAAATGCAGATAGGGAATGAATATCTGCAAATGGTGCCATTCCACTCTCAAGAATCCAACCTGGGCATAGAATTCGGCAGTGGAGGAGTCTACTTTGATCTGCTAAGAGCAAGCCAAGACTTATAAAGTTTATGAAAGATGAATGATTGAAACCAGAATACCGTGAAAACTTGGCTCCAAGATGTATGTGTCCTTTGACGATGAGTGCATGAAACTCATCAAGAATGATTTCTGTCAGTGCCCTGACCTCTTTTCAACTCATGAAGAGGTAGACAGCAGAATGCATGTATCCCACACTGTGACCTCTGTGGTTTTGGAGATGCAGACGTGTTCGTGCTTGCCCTTGTTTTTA
The DNA here is from genome assembly GCF_036898095.1 of Palaemon carinicauda. Classification (NCBI taxonomy): domain Eukaryota; kingdom Metazoa; phylum Arthropoda; class Malacostraca; order Decapoda; family Palaemonidae; genus Palaemon; species Palaemon carinicauda. The sequence goes on along the minus strand of NC_090727.1, from coordinate 122,945,960 downwards.
GTAGCAATATCAAAGCTCAAGTCTTCATTAGGAGAGTATCAAAAGGCATATCAGGCACGTTGACATCACACCAATTGCTTTGCAACATGGCAAAGATATTTTCTCTGGAATACTTGGTATATACGCCTTCACTGGTAACGTTTCAGGTAATGCAGTCTCGGGCAAAGGTAAACTATCAGCACTCGGGCTCATCACCCAAAAGGCCTCTCTATATGAAGTCATGATACAATTGGCCCAGTCATGGCAGCTGTCCTCAGACTTGTTCAAGGTGCTTCAAGAGTTTTCTTGCAACATTTACTCCCCAGCAGCATCAGTGACAACAGCCAACGACCTTTTAATCCATATGTTCTGCATAAAAAAAGGTGATGTGGAATCAAGTCAGTTACCACCTTATGAAGACACCCTATTCCAACATTCTTTAAGGGAATATTACCAGGCTGCTATTTGGAGGTATAGTTTGTCAGCAACGCCTGATATTTCAGGACCAGAAAACTATGGATGGGCATTATAAGATGGTCAGCTCAGCATCAGTGGGTGACTGGCTCTCCTGCTCCAGAGGTTGTTTTTCACTTCATGTCATACAATTGTAAGAAAAAAGGCAAAGGTCCCAACTGCCAGTGCCTAGTTAATTCTCTAGTGCACTGCAGTATGTTTTTGCAAGCGTGCAGCAACATGGCTGAAGACGACATTGACAATATGAGATGATTACAAATGTGACAGTGATGACGATGATGATAATGATGATTACCTTAATGACAATGCTGATATTTGGTAATGCTACACTTATAATTTATGATGGTCAAAGGAAGTAGAATAACTGACTTTTACATGATTCTTTTGTTTCAGTGTATGATAAACACAATATTTTACTATGCACCAGTTAATGGTTTCTCATAGTGATAACCTTCAGATTCTGTGTTTATTGGAATGTACATGGTGATGTGTGTTTGCTTGTAACTCCACTTTGAATATAGTTGTAGTAAACAATTTTATGCCAAATGAAAGCTTATTACTTTTAGGTGGGATTACATGCATTAATTGCATTGCCAGAGAAAACACACATAAATAGGGAAAAAAAATTGAAAATAAATCTTGAAGCATTTGAAAAGTTAGCAAGACTCTTTGGTATTTAGGCATAAAATATGATATACAAGCTATAGAAGTCAATAAAATTCATGTGAATAGATAAAAAAAAAACTTATCAGCTTTCTGGTGAGATGTTGTACATGACGCTACCATTAGAGAATAGACTACTATTAGCACACAGTCAACTATACTCTTCTCTCGTAATTTTTCTGAAAGAAATATAACTATTCATATCAAATTCACCTAAATCTTAAGGAAAGTTCTGATCCAGGTATGGCTCCCCAACATTTTTATGAGCTACAGGTATATGGCTCTCATAAAACATGGTGTCATTTAGTGCCCCAAAATAGTACCAATTTTTTTTAAATTTTTGGCCTCCGGCTCAATGACTATTATTCATAACACTGTCCTCATAAGAGGATCAATAGAAAGTTTCGTTGCTGTTATTAATTTCTTATGAGCAAAGAGTACGGCAACGAATTGCAGCTTCCATAAATGAAAAATCACATAAAATACATATTACACTCAAGGCTGCATTGAAGTTTAAAACGTACATTTTTAGTATGATGTGTAGACAACCACCAGTCTCTAATACATATTGAATAGAACAGTTTTTTGGTATTGGATGAATGTTTCTTCAAATCAAAAAGGTTCTCTACGACTAGGTGCTGCCTCGCGTCTTTAACATGCTCTGCTCACATTATAGTGTCTATTCTATGAAAAATTTACCACTGCACAAACTCTGATGTGAGGCCAAAACGACCTAAACTAGTAGTTCCCAAACTGGGGGAATGCACTGCGCTTGCCTTGGGATGTGTGAAATGGTATCAGCCAAAGGGGATATTACCTCCTATCACCCTACCCACAGAACTCTATACCGAAAAGCTGTCACAGGTGATCATGTTAAATCAGAAATTTACAGAATAAAAAGACTAGGTTCCTTTTCCCGGAAGGAAGTTCTGCAAGTCTCTCATTTAGATAGATAAATATCACCAGCAAATAAAGACCTTGCAAACAAGATTGGCAATCAATTTATTCATGTGCATGGACATGGCAAGAAGTTGTCTCTATCTGCAAATTCCTTCCCCATGAATTTAGTGACTTCCTGAAACTCACACTGCCCCGGTCCCAGCAACCAAAGAATCATATAAATAGATCAATAATACAACATCCACTTGACGGATCACACCTGACCTATTTAACCTCTCTGTTTGTTTTTAGGCTCACATACCATTGTCATACGAATTGCTACACTCAGCAAAAATATCACAACCCTTTACTTCTACATTAAGCACCCACATAAGAACACATTGCTATCATCAAATTTATTTAGAACACGTCAAATGAAAAGATGTGTGTTCAAACAATAACAACTAAAAGAAAAATTCCTACATACCAATTCAGGGAATGTCACGTATGCATGGGTGAGGAGGTACACTCTGATTGACACTTGAAAACTACCTCTTTCGGAGCCACGTGTAAATGCCCTCTGCATGTAGCAGTCAACAGACCAGAAGAACGTGATACTATTAACATTGAAAAGGCACGGAATCTGGAAAATATGGGGGAACTATATTCAGGCATATATATTAAGAAAGATATCCATCCAGTTGTCAGGAAAGAAATCAGTAGATTGAAGAAATGAGAAAAAGAAGAAAAACAAAAGGCAGAAAGAGTTGGGGTAAATATTTTTTATGATCACAAGAACTGCGTACTTTTGAAGGATAAAATTGTTATAGATCGACTTACTCCTAATTTTTTTTTAATAGATAGGCAAAATAACATACAATCACTGAATTTATGTTCATGTAATATAGCTGAAATTAAAGATAAACTTCAATATCCAATTATTTTGAAATTTGTTTTACGATTTGACATGGTTTGGCTGTTAGAGACCAAAAAGTGTTTTAATGTCATGGTACTAGGTTTCTTTGTATTTTACAATACTTCCAGGGCGAATCACATAGTGTTTCTAATAAAAGATAAGCTGTTAGAATATGCTAAGTGTATAAATATGGACACAGAGGGTCAGATCTGGGCAACACCTAATTTCATTGTGCCTTACAAAGTTGGTGGAGTCTCTACCACCAGACGATTCACCATATTATCAGCAAACAGATGATAGAGCCCTAACTGCACACACAGTTGATGCTGGGAATATAGTTGTCTTAGGAGACTTTAACAGCAGAATTGTGGTGCCCAAACAATCAGATTTAGACAAGAACGCTCACACATGTAGAGGTATAGTAGACGTCTCAGTAAATGCACAAGGTAGATCGTTATTGAATATGTGCAGTAACAATGACAGGGTTATTACCAACCACCTAATATGGGATAACAAGCACACGGCCAGGCATAATGGGGCCTGACCACGCTCCCTTATGTGTCACCATCGAAATACCATCTGCAACTATTACTAATGCCAATATTCTAGTAAACAGATCTAGCATGCTCGAAACTACCTATTACCAGTTCAGAGAACTAACCATGATATGTAAAAGTCTGCTATACAAGCAACTAGACCTACAGAGACTCTCAACAATGTTCAGCGAAATACCACCACCGGCAATCTCCGGGAATGAACATCTGCAAAACAATATTCAAGAGGGATGCGCTATCATAATGGATGCTGCTTCACAGTGTAGCTCACCCCCACACAAAGGCTTTATTGGACGAAGCAAAACCTAGATGGGCAATAGAGCAAAGATATAAAATTAGTATGGAAATCTGTAAATTAGAAAGGAAAGAATAATAATATTACTGAAAACCAACCATCTGAAAATGAATGAAAAAAAAAAAAACACTTTGAACAACTTTTTGCTAATAATGTTAATGTTGTGAGCAAGGCTCAGGGTGATTTGGAAACCGCTCCCTATATACCTGTGTTAGATGATCCTTTTTCATATAGTGAAAAGAAAATGCAGAGGTCATTAATAAAAAAGACAAGAGTTATGTAGGTACACGAAAAGACACTTTTAACATGTACCAGTATTCATTATTATTGTCATTCATTATTCTATATGTACCATTTATTGTATTATGTGCTTTCAATCATTATTTCCAGGCGTTGATATCAGCAGAGTAATTCATGTCTTATTAATATAATATGGCAACATTGTATAACATAGGCAACACTTACTTATTGTATTTTTTTCTCGTAATAGACATTAAGAACCTACTTTTAAAGTTGTATCTTTACCTCACCTATTAAGGTTAAGGATGTTACCAACACATGCGTGGCGCAGTGAACTCATAGTGTCGTATTGTGAGAAGTTTCTTTCAAGACGTGGACAATAGGAACCGGTCGACGCCATTAATGGACTCGCAATTCGAATGTTTTTATGGTTTTATTCGATTTATTTTATCTCATCTGCAGTATAGTGATGCAAGTGAACTTTGAAGTGTTGTGCAGTGCATTGTGCTTATTGGTGCCTTTTTTATACGTCATAGTGTATTATTTGCTGTACTAATTCAAGGAGCAAGTAAAAATTCTGTTGTGGCATTGTCGTAGCATGCTTACCTGCATCTAATCTCAACCATTTCTGCGGGGTGACTACTGTTGCCAAGCGTTAGCGAGTTGCTGTTCCCCTCAACCCACTACCTGACGTATTCATCGCACATGAACGTTTCTTATTAGTTTTGACTTTTACAACAGTTCTTGTTTATCGTTAACAATTTTGTTAAAACTCTACTTTTGCTCACTGCACACTGTAAAAATAATGGCCTCGAGAGATAAACTTAAGTATCAGTTAGAAGAGACGGCGGAACAGGGACCATTCAGTGACGTGGGTGCCCACAATGTCGACGATGGCGGAGTGTTGGAGCGCACTGCCTCTACCTCCACCCCTTTCTTCAGCCCCCAATACCAGCCACTGTCTACCTCTCAAGCTACTAGGACAGATTTCCTCACTTTGATTAAATTTTTCGAGGAATCTCGCTTGTACGAGGATGAAAGAGTAAGTTCCACTTTTATCTTATGGTCATTGTCAGGAACTGGCCATAATATCTCCAGACTTCCCCAAACCTATTTTGGAGGTCAAACATGTAAATAGATTCAAGGAGCTACCCTTCTCAGCAACCACACGACCTTCAGCAGCCAAGGAATACTTTCATCAAGAGTTTAGAGATGTGTTGGTCTTAAAAGAAGATTTGAAGACAGCTCCTCTTAAGCCAATGACTGGTCCTCCGATGAAAATCCACCTAAAGGGAGATGCAGTGCCTTTTGCCATCCACATTCCAAGACAGATTCCTTTTGCGTTGAAGGACCAAGTCCAACAAGAGTTTGATTCCATGGTGGCCCAAGGGATAATCAAACCAGCTGATAATAACCCTTAAGTTTGGTGCCACCCTCTCGTCGTCATTGCCAAGAATGGGACAGGAGTATACATCACAGTCGACCTAACCAAGTTGAACAGCCAAGTTTCTCGTCCAGACCGCCCTTCACCCACACCCTACACAGCTATTCGTAGTGTGGACCAAAAGGCTCGTTACTTCACCATAGCTGAAGCTCTCTATGGGTACTGGCTAATGGAACTGGCGGAAGAAAATCGACATTTAACCACCTTTATTACGCCATATGGTTGGTTCATACATTGCAGAGCACCAATGGGCTTCACAGCTACTGGCGACGCCTTCTGCCTGCGAGGTGATATGGCCCTTCAAGGTGTCCAAAAGTTGTGTTTAGGTCATAGACCTTAACACGATGAAGACTACATTACACACCTTCATCGTATCCATGAAGTGCTCACCAGGTGCTGCAAGTTTGGGATCACACTCAACAAGGATAAATTTGTGGTCCTCACCCACACAGTGAACTTCTGTGGTTACAATCTCTTAGGAGACAACATTTCAATTGATTAGCAGAATGTCAGTGCCATCAAGGCTTTCCCAAACCCTGCTAACCTGACAGACCTCAGATTGTTCATGGGATTGGTCAACCAGTTAGTGGAGTTTACGCCTGACATCTCCATTGCAGCCCAAACTTTACGCCCTCAGATGAGCCCCAAGAGAATGTTTGTCTGGACTTCCGACCATGATGAAGGATTTCAACGCGTCAAGTTAGCTCTCACCTGTCCACCAGTTTTCACCCTCTTTGACCCAGACCTACCCATTGTTCTTCAAACGGATGCTTCACGCCTCAATGGCATTGGATATGCTCTCTTGCAGTACCATGGTAATGGACACCTGCGTCTAGTTCAGTGTGGTTCTCGTTTTCTCGTCGATGCAGAGACACACTATGGCACAATCGAGCTCTAGATGCTAGCCGTTGTCAGGGTGATGACGAAGTGTAGGATGTATTTAGCCGGCATACAGCACTTTACTCTGATGATGAATCACCGGCCCCTCATACCAATTTTGAACGGTTATATGCTGGATGCCATCAAAAACTCCCGTCTCCTACACCTCAAAGAGAAGATCTCGCCTTACATCTTTACAGCTGTGTGGCATGCTGGTAAGTTGCTCTGCATTCGAGATGCATTATCTTGAGCCCTGGTCATCTACCCCACACAGGAGAACCAGATCTCGGGTGCTCATCTCCAAACTGTCATAGCCATGAACACTGTTACTCTTTCAGACGAGTCTTCAGCTCAGGATGCCGACAGGATACTCCAGGATCTTCGTGAGGCAGCAAGAGCAGATCCTGCGTATACTCGTCTACTCGATTGTGTCACATCAGGATTTCTCCGGAACAGATATGATCTTCACAATTACGTACTTCCATACTGGAAACTACGTGGAGATCTGTATGCCGATGGTGACCTTGTCTTGTATGGAGCAAGAGTTGTAGTTCATGCCACCCTTCGTCGCCGCACCTTGTCAAACTTGCCTGACAGCCACAGAGGTGTAGAAGTGACCAAACGCAAAGCAATGCAGTCAGTTTTCTGGCCTGGCATTGACGCTGACATTGTCAACATGGTCTGAGCTTATAAGGCATGTCAAACATTGCAGCCATCTCAGCAGCATGAACCTTTAATGAACGAAGACAACCCAACAAGACCATTTGAGTCTGTACCAGCCGACTTCTGCATGGTCACAGGGAAAGCTTTCCTTGTAGTCGTTGATCATCTATCAGTATGGCCTGTTGTTGCACCCTGCAAAGGCGATAACATCACCTCTAACACAATCAGGATCTTCTGCAGATACTTTCATGAAATTGGTGTTCCTCTTCGCCTTAGTACAGATGGAGGACCACAATTCACCAGCAAAGAGATGGGGAGTTCGACACATGGTAACATCTCCTCATTATCCACAATAGAATGGTCATGCCAAAGCCGCCGTGAAGACAGTTAAGCACCTCATCCTGAAAACAGCCCTGTCTGGCAACATCAATTGTGAAGATTTTGACCGTGGCTTGTTGGAGCTCTGGAATACTCTTAATTTTACAGAACGCAACCTTGCCCAAGTTTTTTATGGCAGACCTCTCAGATCATGCATTCCTGCCCATCCAAAAGCATTCTCCGAGGGGTGGCAGGTCAAGACTGAAGACTGTGACCGCCATGCTGCTGCCCTCTATGAGCAGGTAAAGTTCCAGTATGACCAGCATGCTCGCCCCCTGCTAAAGTTGAGTGTCGGACAGCAAGTACGGATTCAAGACCTGACCTCTCATCGTTGGGAAAAAGTTGGCATTGTTATGGGCCATGGAAAATCAAAAGACTATCAAATTCGTCTCCCTAGTGGTCGTGTGGGGTGGCGTAATGGCCGTTTTCTTCACCAAGTGCCGCCCATTATCAGTGACCCCTTTCTCCCTGACCCTATGGCCCCTTGCCAGGACCTTGAAAGAAAGTCCTTAGTCACTATTCCTCCACTGAACCCACGGCGTTCCCAAAGACTCATAGAAAAGGAGTCCACTCGAGATTGCACTATGAGTGTTAGGGGGAGGTAGGTGTAGGTACACGAAAAGACACATTTAACATGTAACAGTATTCCTTATCATTGTCATTAATTGTCATTATTCTATGTGTACCATTTATTGTATCAACTGGTTTAAAGCATTATTTCTAGGTTTTGCATATCAGCAGAATAATTCATGTCAATTAGTATGATATGGCAATATTCTATTAGCAATGGCAACACTTACTTATTGTCCCCATGATACACTGTCTTTTTTGTCCTGTTCTCTTACTGATAATTTATCTTCCCATTGTTCCCACGAACATTTGCATTTTTTCTCGTAATAGACATTAAGAACCTACTTTTAAAGTTGTATCCTTGCCCCACCTATTAAGGTTAAGGAAGTTACCAACACGTACAAGTTATTTAGGTATATGCCCATGAGTATTAAATGTTTTACCAGCTTCCTGGTTTATGTTTCTGCTAAGTTTGTTTAATGTCATCTTCATTCCATTGAGTTACCCTGCTAATTGGTTATACAACAAGCTGTTTGTCCTATTAAAAAGAGATAATAGAATGTTGTGTGACAATTAGACTATGGCCCCACCCAACGCAATGAGCATCAAGGTAGAGACATGACTAGGGCAGCAGGCCAGAGACAATATGTTGCGTGGCCACACCGGAATTGCTACACCTTTCTTGCTCCTCACTCTCAGCAGTCGGAGATAACCTTCCTCGCAAACATGTCACGATGGTGTTTGAGTAGGAAATTACTTCTGATTTAAAATCTTTGTTTTAAACTGAACGATATATTATATAAGGGTTTAGATTCTCAATTTTAATAAACAGAGCAGGGAAAATAAATTAATTTTACATTTGATATTGCCTGTCTCATTTATACGATGACAAATTTTATGAATATCTTCGTATGACATACGTCTTTTGATACTTGATTGCCAACAGCATTCTTGGATTCAGGCTCACAAAACAAACGTCAAACTATAGACAACCTCAATCTCTCTTTTACCAGCCATTATAATTGCTGCAAATATGATAAATTTCACGGATCATCATTGTCCCTTTCATTCCAGAATTAACTAGTATTTGCATAAGATACATTGTTTAAAGGTACATACGATTTTTTTTTACATTTGTTGTGGTTATATATACAGTATATATATATATATATATATATATATATATATATATATATATATATATATATATATATATATATATATATATAAATATATATAAATATATATATATTTATATATATATGTACATATATATATATATATATATAAGCATATATAAGATACTAAGTGGTGATTAAACAGGTTGCAAAGCACAAAAAGGCATAGGCCTACCCCCTATTTTATTACCATCCATTTGCAGTTGATTGCCTTATCTTCCATTTATTTGACTTATTTTTGGTTTCCGATACTCCTCCTCAATAAATGTTTGATTAGCCATGGCTGGAAACGAACAACTGAACGTGTACCCATTCAGAAACTGATGGAAAATGGTGTAATCTTAGGTGAAGACACTCGAAACCGTCGCGGGCTATTAAAACATGAAACATAACTTGGCGGGAGCTACAGCGGTTTGGGGCTTCTCGCGCCTCCAATGAGGCCACCATCATACGATACCTTACATTTCAATTTGCCGCTGGAACCTCTTTCCTCTAACCTCACCGCTTGTCGCGCCCGGTGTGGCTGAAGCCTTATAGAGCTATTAGTATTATGGACACAATTGCAAAGATGTATGATATTCTAACATTAAATAGATTACTGTTATGGCTAAGTATAGATAAATGTCAGGCGGGTGCAAAAATGGAAGGAGTTGCTTAGAACAGTTATTTTCTCTAGAGATTGTTATGTGATTATGCTGCATGTAAAAAAATGTAGCCTATTGTTCTATTTATTGATTACAGTAAGGAATATGACACAGTGTCCAGGCGTTAGCTTATAGCAGTTTTGAAGGCACGCAGATGCGGTAAAGTTATGCTCAAAGCAATACAAGGTTTGTACTCTTGTACAAAAAAATATACTTAAAACTGTTATAAATGATGCTGCTGTCGGCGTGCACCCGGGTTCTCCTTCAAGTTATCTGTTATTTATTGTGTATATAGACGAAATGGTAACAATGATAAAAGGTGCTAGAGCTAATGAAGGGTTCTTAAGAATGTTGCACGCATTATTATTAATGGACGATACAGTCATTTTAGCGACAAATAGAGATATGTGTGAACAGAAAGTCAGAGTAGTTACCCAGTACTGTAAATATTACGGAATTGAAATACAGTAAATGTCAAAAAGACATTTTTTCCCCCTGATAAATGGTAATGATAGGGACAAAATTCCATTACTGATAGATAATACCCAAATCTGTTATTCACCCCAATATCTATATTTAGGGGTTTGGTTTTCAGATTCAGGGAAAATAGCAGATGCAATTTCATTAACCGAAAAATCTAACCAATCTGTAGTAAACAAATTTTCTGTATTTTGTGCTTCCAATAGTCAGATGCCTTTTAAGTATAAGAAATTGGCATTCGAAGGCGCTGTGATGCCATCATTATCATATAGCTCAGAATCATAGTTGACAGGTAACATAACACCGATTGAACAACAGTATAACCAGCTAGTCAGGTGCTTGATTGGAGTCAGAAGTAATACAAACATAAATCTTTGTTTATTAGAAGCCGGTATTCCCCCACTCAGTCACATAATCTCTAAACGGAGACTCAGTTTTTTAAGGTCCAAAGTCAATGTAAACGATACTGAACAATTCTTTGTATTCATTTATGAATTATATCAAGAGAATAACACGAATGCATTCAGATTTATGTGTAAATATCTGGAACCTCACATCAACTCTAATCCATCTGTTGATATAGCGTGCCAAAAGTTTACAATGTACTAAATTTAACACTTATGCAAATGAACTGAACGTGACAATGACGTTACACCCTGTATATACAACTAATTTGTTTATTCCTAATTTACTGCGAGAGTCCTTTAGTTGTCTTAGACTAATGTTCCATAATCTGGGAATTGAGACAGGTGGCTGGAGCCGCATACCCGTGAAGCACGGGTTTACCTGTGTAACAATACTAGTATCCAATCTGAAAGACATATTTTAGTAGAATGTAACCTAACTAATGATATTAGATTAAGATAACCTATGTTAACTCTTACAGAAACCAACAGCTTGCTTGGTGATTTATTGATTACTTGATTGATTGATTTAAAGTTTTCTGGCATCCTGACATCTAAGGTCATTGACGTCGACATCATTTATTTCATATAAGAAATAAAAGATTATTCAATTAAAACCATAAAAGTTAAGATTTCATTATAGAAGTTAAATCGTTTTCAGAGGACCTGCCTTTGAAATAAATCTAAAAATGCCGCTCGCATAATTGGACACATCATGTCCAAGAATCTTGGCAAGGATGAACCTACCATCCTCACGTCGAGCCTCGAACAGATATCTATTTCTTAAGTTATTATAGTTGAAGCATTCGGTCAACAAATGCCTCACTGTTAAATGTACCAAACAGTCGTCGCAATACAGTTGGTGTTGGCCCTTCAGAAGAAACTCGTGTGTCAACCGAGTGTGATCAATGCGGAGATGACAAAGAGATGTCTCCCACTTTCAGGGCATCATGTTATACCTCCAAGGAGATATGACATTTGTTAATTCTCTCACTTTATTGCCATCTAGACTATCCCAGTGCTGTTGCCAATTATTACAAAATTTATTGATGTTAGGTAGGAAATCATTACAGGGAATCGGATGCCTTTTTGGTAGCAACTCGGATGCAGCATTCTTCGCCAGTAAATCTGCCTTCTCATTCCCAGACACACCTACATGTGCTGGAACCCAACAAAATCAAACCATTATACCTCTCCGTCCAATGATAAAAAGCCGTAAACTAAACAGTTACTAAAATTAAAAACTTCTAAAGCTTAAAGGGCACTTCTTGCATCATTAAAAATAGTAAAATTACCCTCCTTCTCCAACACTATTTTCTCAATTGCGGTTAGTATGCCATACAGTTCGGCAGTAAACATGGAAGCTGTTAGAGGAAGTGCACCTCTACAATTCAGACCATTACTATGTACTCCAAATCCAATGCCAGCATCAGATATGGAGCCATCAGTATATATAAAAGTCAAACCCCTATGTTCTGCAACATGTTCCATAAAAAGAGACCTGGATTCTAAGTCAGTCATATTCTTCTTAACTCCCCATAAAAAGAGACCTGGATTCTAAGTCAGTCATATTCTTCTTAACTCCAATAAAGTATTTATTAAAAGATACCTCTGGTAATTTCCATGTAGGCGTTGATGATACCTTAAATAGAAGCACCTTTCTTCTAATTATATCAAGGAAATTTTGGGTGCAACTCAAAGCATCTTGAATGCCTTACAAGGCTTACAGTCTGAAAGGCTAAAGAATTAGGGAGTCTTAGCAACCTAAACCAATACCGAATAATAGAAGACTTTCGGTAAATGTCTAGAGGTAATTCTCCAGCATCAACAAGGAGACTTGTGATAAGCGAAGTTCTGAACGCTCTTGTGGACAATCTTATATCAACATGATGTATTGAATCTAATATCTTTAATCGGTTTGTGGTGGCTGAGAAGTATATTTCACATCCATAATTATTTTTTGAAAAAATCAAGGCCTTGCATAATTTTAAAATAGTATTGCGGTCTGGCCCCCATAATGTATGGGACAATACTTTTAAAAGATTCAGAGCCTCAATACATTTAGATTTTAATGTTTTTAAGTGAGAAACTCATATAAGCCTTTAATCAAATATCAAGCCTAAAGATTTAGCTTCACTTACACATGGGATACTTTGACCTTCAATGTATATATCCAAGTCTGGAAGTATTCACCGAATACGACAGAAATGGACAACAACAGTTTTGCTTGTCGAAAACTTAAACCCATTCATATCAGCCCACTGAATAATTTTGTCCCTTCAGTAGGTTTATGGCATCATCAATACTTTCAAACTGTTCTGCACTCCCCTCGATTCTACTTAGCTCATGAAATTTTACCCGATCCGCCTTGTCAAGATTCCATCGTGGCAATCTCTGTAAAGGTGGACAATTGTTGGTGTTTATAATGATTGGTGCATGATCAATAGTATGCCAATCATCTAATGTCCTCCAATCGAAATCAAGAAGAAAGTTAGAGCTTGCAAATGAAAGGTCAATGCATGACAAGGTACCTGTCTGAACATGGAAGTGTGTAGACTCTCCTGTATAAAGGAGTTCAACATCCTCATTTTACACAATTGATGATATAATATTGCCCTGATGTTTGCTAAAGCATCACCCCACAAAGGATGTTTACTACTCAAATCTCCAAGTAAAAGAAAATGATGAGGGAGATGTTGAATCACCTCTACTAAATTATCATACGATATGTTATTATTCAGAGGCAAGTACAGAGAGCAGATTGTATATTTTCTTCCTATATCAGTCTGTACAACAACTGCCTGCAGAGGTGTACGGATAGACAAAGATATTCGAGGAACATCTCGACGAATATATTAGACTTCCGCCATGGCTCCCTATTCAATGATCATATGGTGTCCTATAGCTAATATATTCATGAGGACAAGGGGTATTAGCATCAAGCTTGTTCTCCTGTAGACATACAATTATGGGGGAATGCTCATGAATTAAGAGCTTAAGTTCTTTATATTTGGTCCTTAAACCCTGATAATTTCATTGCAAAATGGAGGAAAAAACCTAGGCTTTATTTTTTGGAAGAACTTTTGGATGAAGTCTTCCCAATAACAATTGTTGATCTAACACTATTTTCCCGGTGGTTTTATTAGAGAGGGTCTTGATAAAATGGGTTTTGTGTTTATTATTTTCTTTTTGTCCTTTTGATCTAATTGTTGAGGGAGATGGTGGACCTCAACTTGAATTTCTGATTTATTTAAATTGTCTTCTGGTTGATTAGAAACATCAACAGACAAAACATATCTATTTGATGTCATAACTCTAATATTTTTTATGGAAACGGGTGAGAGAGATGGAGGTCTCTCTCTTTTCCGATTAATAGGTTGTGAGCAACCAGGATTTTGTACCTTCCCCACTACAGGTGCACCTGATAACTTGGTTTCAAGGGGAATATCCATTAAATCAGTCAAGGACATGGCCTGGGAGAGGTTAGTACTATCCTTTGTAATGGGGGATAAAGGTTGGATAGTGGTGAACAATGTCTTTTTGTTGATACACAATGGTAAATCTTTAGGAGATATTCTTGTCCTATTATGCAGCACTTTATCAGTAGTTGGTGAATTTCTTTTTCGAGGACTACCTTCAGTAGTAGGTGGGTTAGATGATTCACGAGGTATTTTTTCTCCTGAATTTAATGTCTTTGCATAGGTAGTAGATTTATTTAATAATCTCTTACCAATATCTCCTCTTCTGTAAATTCATATATATCCCTATTGAACACCACTCCCCTTCCATAGCTAAAGTTTAGATGGGGTTTGATGTCTAGTTTCATATCATCATTTTCAGTTCTTAAATTAGACAATATAATAGACTGTGTGTATGACTTGGCATTTATCAAGTAACTTTTCTTACCAAATCAAGATATATCCAGGTGCGATCATTCCTACTTTCCTCTGAAGAAATTTGCAGATCTTAAAATAATTTTCTGTACCTCCTGTAGATTGAGTAGGAAGCCACATTGGTGTATTTGGCTTTCTTTGGGATGACATAACTATTTCCATGTCTTTATCAATCCAGTCTGCTGGTCTGTAGACATCCAGATCTTTAGGTACCCCATCACACAGAGCACCCTTAATACTCATATCACCTACTTTAATATTCTTAATGTTACGGCTTGCATTGAATGCTTCCTCATGATAATTAAATGATAATCAAGAATCCCATTAATATATTGAGGTTTCATTCTAATTTCTTTTATTAGTCCATAACATTCAAATACCTTGTGTAGCACATCATAATCACCTTCTAATGGGATTTGAGTAACATGTAGTATTTTCAATTTTCCTGTGTTTTCTTTAAATGAATTTCCAGAGGTCGTAAAAACAGTGGCGGGAACGAGTCAGCATATCCAGGGGAGGGGGGATCGTTGTCATCAGAATCCATAAGAAAAAATAAAACGGTAATGTGAGATTTAAAATTGTTTGATTCACCTGCTTGCGAACATTAAGGCATCACATGTTGGAAAAGAAATTTGCACTCTCCACTATCGACACAATTAGAGTATACTTCTCAGATGGTCCACTCCATACCCTACCTGGAGGATAGCATCAAAACAGATATAGAGGCGCAGGTGTAAGCTGAACCTGCCTATTCGGATCAAGACCAAGAAACTATGGAATCATCCTCCCCATATCTGTAATGATGGGCTTCTGGCCAAAAGCTGAGAGTCCTACCCCAAGCATTGGATCCCCCTGGATTCCAAAGACCCAACACTAGAGAATAGTTCCGCCAAAAAGGTCCAAACCATATTCGGGATGGCTGAGATCCTCCAATACTCTCACATATAGTTTTGAGCGCAAACACCTCCCAACCGTGACACCTCCTCGCATTCATCAAAGCAGGCAGCAATAACGGATGTAGAAACATTCACGCCATTAAAAAAAAACATACATACATACATATATATATATATATATATATATATATATATATATATATATATATATATGTATATATACATATATATATATATATATATATATATATGTGTGTGTGTGTGTGTGTGTACATTTATACACATATACACATGGGGAATTTTACTCATAGAGTTGGGACAGCAACACGAAAGAAAGTTTATAAAATTAGGGGAAGGTCTAAGTAATATTAAGAGAAAAAAAAAGATGAGAAAGAGAGAAATTTAGATTCGAACTGGGGAGCAATTACCTCAAGTTCGAGAGCCCTCTTGCCCATCACCAATTTTCATCACGGCATATGACTTCATCAAGGCATTCTCTCATTAAGAGGGGCTTACTCTGTGAAAATTCTCATATATATCCATTATGTAAATATGTCCATGAAGTATCAAGATTCTATTTAGGAACAGGATTATATCAGGGTCTTAAGATTTTAATCATATTGTGCTAAAAGTAATTTAAATGTAATGCAATCCACCAATATTTCATTTCATTTATGATTTTGAATAGAAAATTTGTCTTTGGCATTTCCTGGGTTTCTATTTCATATTTTTTATATGATTCAAGATGTGTCATGTTTCTAAGTGAACCGTGTAAATATCATTATTCTAGTAAATTCCTATATGTCATAAATTTGATATTGTATTATATAATGTTTAGCTTTGGAATATCAGCTGTATGTTGAAAAAAATATTTGTATATTATTCTTATGTACAAACGTATGATTTGTGTGTTATTTCATCAATAAAATTGAAATCTAAAATACATTTGTCCCTGGTGATTTTTAGACATTGCTCCACTAATAATGTTTTGTATCACTACTGTGTTAGATTTAACCATCTTTACTTGGTACGAATCCAAATACGCTGGCTCTAGTTTGTGTTTCCTAGGTTGTAATCGTTTCAAATACACACGATCGCCCACAAATACTTTTACCAGTGTTGTTTTGAACCGACCATCATACTTTAAACTGTGTTTTTCATTAGCTCTTTTCAAACACCTTTCAGTGGTGTTCATTACTCTCCTTAAGAGATTTAGTAAATAGACAAGGTATTGCTCAGTTGAATAATTTGGCAACTGTTGCGAATTGATCAGAACTGTATACGGCAACACAGGATCCTGTCCATACAATAAAAAGAAAGGCGTATCCCTGAACTAGGCATTATTTGCAATGTTCAAAGCTAGTTCAGCTGTAGGAAGCATAGCGTGCTAATGAAGGGACCATCAGCCACTAAGTAACGTAAAATGTGTACCACTTCCCTATTATTAGATTCCACTAAGCCATTATCTGAAGGCCTATATGCAGTCACTGAAAAGTGTTCAGTTTTCATCAAGTCCGTGACCAATTTCACCCCCTTATTTATAAACTCAAGACAACTATCACTTATCAAAATTTTCGGGCAACCAAACCTAGTAATGATAAAGCACAGCGCCTGGGCTAATAAATTTGCTGATTTATCCAACATTGCGTAAATATGAATTTGAAGAGTAAATGCAGCCACAAATGCACATATATACTTATGTTGTATTATACCAGTAGGAAATCTTCCTACCACATCCATATACACCCTATAAGGCCACTTTCTGGCTTCCGGTAGTGTTTTTATGTTCTTTGAAACAGTTACAGCCATGACAACATTTTATATAATTTTCTACAGTTTTTTTTTTTTCATTTCTAACCAAAAGAAGGATTCACGTGCTCGC
This sequence comes from Palaemon carinicauda, assembly GCF_036898095.1. Classification (NCBI taxonomy): domain Eukaryota; kingdom Metazoa; phylum Arthropoda; class Malacostraca; order Decapoda; family Palaemonidae; genus Palaemon; species Palaemon carinicauda. The sequence goes on along the minus strand of NC_090727.1, from coordinate 122,928,649 downwards.
CTTAATGTTCTATCAATCCCCAAATGCCCTGTATACAGACTGCGCATGTTCAATGTGGATGGCTCAATTAATTAAAGAGAGAGGAAGAACTTCCCGTGCACAAACTTCCCCTCCTCTTTTCTCGTAAGCACAATATAAGATATCATTCTCTATAAAAGAATTCTCACGAGGCACTTTCAGAAATGATGGGTAACTATCTGACTCCCCTTTAAACACTGCTTACACTCTTTCCACCCATTCTTCTTTTTCCTGTCCCTCTCGAACTTCCTACATGTCCCATCCTCGTAGGTCAATCGCACCTGCATCATCAGGGCACTTAGTCAGGAGACCCCTGGTCATGTCCTCTACCACCCACACACATTCTCTCTCTCTCTCTCTCTCTCTCTCTCTCTCTCTCTCTCTCTCTCTCTCTCTCTCTCTCACGTGGATCTCATTTTCTGATTGCTCCTCGCATGAATTCACATCCTCTTTTCTATTTTGATGGGGTCCCTCAATATTTTGGGTTCATTCTTCATTCCTCTTTTGCGCCCGAGTTGTTACTCCTATTACTGCACCTCTAGAGAGGGCATCAGCTACCCTGTTAGCTTTACACTCTATGTGGTTAAACCCCTTTATGTTAAACTCTAACAATCTTTCAGTCCATTTCACTTGTCTAGACGTCGAGTCTCCTTTGTAATATAAATCACGTAAGGGGCGATGATCACTTGCAACTAATCAGCTGACCTAATAAAAAAGAACCGATGCCTCTCTAGAACCCAAAGAAAAGCCATGGCCTATCGATCGAATATACTATAATTCTTTTCTGACCCTTTTAATGCCCTGGAAGCAAAAAAATGGGTCGCTCTCTACCTTTATCATTTCGTTGATAATTTACACCACTAATAGCTACGCTACTCGCTTGTGTTTTCATTAAAAATGGGTGATCAAATCTAGGGTATGCAAGTAACTCATTGCTAGTTAAGGCAGCTTTCCAATGATTAAATGCCCTATCTTCTTCCACTCCCCAATTTATTACTTTTTGTTTCTTTAAAGCACCTAAGGGTCTCGCTATCTCTCCAAAACCTTGGTTTAGGGTGGGGTTAATATACTGGGCAAATGGTAAATAATGATAAAACAAACCTTTTCTTCTCTATACATAAATTTCTGAGATGTTTTGGAAATTCATGGAAAATTACTAAAATTTTCGATATCCTATGATGCGATGATATATCTTTTTTTTTTTTTTTTTTTTTTTTTTTTTTTTTTTTTTTTTTTTTTTTTTTTTTTGACATCTTGCAGAACGGATGTTTTCGCTCCTGTTCGATCGTTTGTACATTCCTTGGTGCACGTTAATCCTTCTAAGTTTTCTGCACATTTATTCTTGTTCAAATGCCTTTGTTGCATAGTAACCATTTTCACCCTTTTGCACACTAGCTCCACTTTTACTTGCTTACAACAAATGGGATTACTTATTTGCGTGTATTTCTACTTAGTCCCTCCCCCTTTTAACTTAGAATATGAGACAGAATATCATTCTCCACCGGAAATTCAAGTATTCTATGAGACGAGATACGTTTTTCACATGCAAATTCAAGTATTCTTCTCGACTTGCCTCTGATATTTCCGTGTATGTAATATCCAATATCCACATGTATACATTTCTCATTTTCATAAGTTTAAACTTTTTACCCTGTCCTGTTTTAGTCGTTTCATACTCTTTCCTTCCTTATTGCACCATTTTTTATCATTCTCATAATAATAATACTTATTTTGGACTTGATTTGATGCTATCAATTCACTACTTATTATCTGAAATCATTCTACCCCTCTCTTTATAAAAATGTCCCATTTACTCAAATTCGAACGGGTGAATTCATCCTGTAATAGCTATTTCTCGTTGTCTTGCCGGGATTCTAGTATTACATTTTATTTTCATAAAACAGATACATGCTTTGAACAAGTTTACTTAGAACACGCCGTTCCGTTCAAGTCTGTTTTAACGGTTAACCAGCCACAGCCTAAAATACGGAAACTTACCATTTTCCTCCTTTATTAGTCCTTTTGTCCGTACTGTAGTGTTTAGTTGTGCACCTATGGATCGTCCTTTAGAAAAGTGTATTGCCTGTAGTTGATCTTAGTTGAAAATCATAACAAAGTCCATGACAATTACAATGGTACCCCGAGTGTAATAAAAGATTTCTTAAAAGCGTATAGTGTTATACCCCCAATCCTTTTCTAGGGTTCTCTTTATTGCATCCTTTTTTCCTTACTACCAGTCGTCTCTACCCTCAGCTACAACAACAATTAGCAGAAGACCACGATGGTCCTTTTTTAGGCGGTTTAAGGGAAAACCATTAGAATTTTCTAAAAACATCCTGTAGTCTTGGGTAGTGCCATAGCCTCTGTACCATGGTCTTCCACTGTCTTGGGTTAGAGTTCTCTTGCTTGAGGGTACACTCGGGCACACTGTTCTGTCATATTTCTCTTCCTCTTGTTTTGTTAAATTTTTTATAGTTTTATAGGAAATATCTATTTTGATGGTGTTGTTGTTCTTAAAATATTTTATTTTTCCTTGTTTCCTTTCCTCACTAATAATGACCCACGGGACGGGCGAGTGCAACTCTATATGTACCGCTTGCCAGTACAGACGAGCAGTGATGTTTTTTGTTCTTTGCAAGCGAAGCGAGCCACGGCGTTGCAAAAACCATTAGAATTCTATTTTTAAATCTCCAAAATAATGACCCACAGAATGGCCGACCACAGCTATATAGGTACCGCTTGCCAGTATATGGGAGCAGTGATGTTTTTTGTTCTTTGTGAGCGAAGAAAGCCACGATGGAGCAAAGACCATTATAGAGGCTATTTTTGCTAGATTGAATAGTGCACTCTCCTTTAATTTAGTCGGAAATAGTCATATTTTTTTCTTCTTTGCCGACTTAAACACCTCGTTCCCAACCTGGTCGAAGGATGAGGGACCAGATCACAGAATAACAGTTGATTAGGCACTGAAATGAACGTCAAATTCTGACGGAGCACGTTATCTAATACAGGAAAAACTCTGTTTGGTTAGAAAATGTCGTTTTGACCAGATCTATAATTTTGTGGAGAATTTAGTTAGCTTTTATTATTGAGTGGGAAAGATCAACAGTGGGGAATAGGAGCATTTAGCAAGAAGCAAGGAACAGAGGGTTGAGCCAGTTGACAAAAGGTGCAAACAATCCATTCAACGGCCATTTTGTGGCCAAAGGGCTAACCAAGTAAGAAGTGCAGGTAGAAAACGTGTCTACTTAAAGTTTCCCCATTTCTAGATTAGATTTTTATTTGTACTTTATTTAGGAAACTGGTTTTTACATAATTCTAGCTGAGTGTGTGAGATTGTGTGTATATTTTTTTTTTTTTAGTTTTTACTTTTAAAGGCTAGTGCAGTTTTAGGTTACAAGACCAAGTGTCCAACCTCATTTCTTATCATTTGCCAATTCAGACGACCTCGAGTCTGGAACAACAATATTTAGATCAATGTTTTTCATGTCTTGATTGGTTTTCATTTTGCCAGTATTAATAGGTCATATTGAACACAAATATTGGTGTGATAAAATAACTAGATTAGGTTAATTAATTTTTTTCGCATTTCTACTTCATTTATTTGTTGATTGTGTCTGTAACGTGAATATTTTAATCTAGAGACAGCATACCTGATATACTGGAAGGAGTGAGTTCATTCAAATAACTTAAGAGTAATAGTGTGTTAGTGAGTGATTCAGCATTCATTCTCAGTTCTTCGGAGGTAAAGATCCTTATTTTTAACTTCGATACTTTAATACATCGCTGCTCCCTCCATTGCCATTGTCGCCATTCATAACGTAAAATTCCCGTCCAGCATCTCACTGGAGTCCCTGGGATGATGCCGAAGCACAGCCTTAGAGTGTAGAGGGCTTTAGTAATGACAAAGCTATAGTAGGCTATAAAATGATTTTTTTCATGTCTGGAGTTTTCAGGCCTCTGGACACAAAACAAATTTCTAATTCGAGTGAAGGTTTGTGAACTACATCATCGAAGAATTTACCCGGGGGTTTGTGCCCTTGAGTGTTTGTGCTCCTTTTCCTCCCCTGTTGATCTTTAGGATATGTTGTAGGGAGACATTCCCGGAACAACAAATTCCCACTCAATATAAGATAAATAATTTCTCCACACGAGGGGTCCTTCGAACCGGGTCTTTACCTTTAACTTCTGAAGCATTAACGTAAATCAGCATGATTAAGCGTTAAGTACCTTGCTGTATCACTCACATTCATTCTCACTAGCCAGTTTGTCGAATATGTAAAGCCCAGACTTGAATTGGGAAGAGAGATTTGTAGTCATTATGATCTTATTGTATCGACCACGAGTTTAAGGAGATATAGTGTAACCAGGTTAATTTGTTGCTTAAAGGTACTCTACAATATGACGTAGGAACTTCGTTTTTGTATGGATCGGGTAGATACAAAGTCACCAAATGCCACATGAATACTTTATTGAGTAACATTCAGCCTGTAAACAAGTTACCAAGTTAAAACAAACCCCCAAACTGTTACACAGATAGACTCGAAATGTAATCTTAATAAAATATACAATACAACACAGAAATTTTTGTAAAATCAAATATAAAATTTAAACTGATTCTTGTACACAATGCACAGCAATTATACTATTTCCATTACAAAATATGAAAAGTTCATCATATCCAACTATAATATTTCCAAACCCATCATGAATATAAGAACATGTGGCATAATCAATACAGTAACTTACACCTTGGTGCTCCATATCCAATTCCCACACATGCTTAACTGGTGTAATGCTCGACATACACCTCTGCCAGTACACTCTAGACGTACATCTCTTTAAATAAAAAAAAAAAATCAGCCTACATTTGCACACTGTATGACTGAATCAAGTTCAACGTCTATTTCCTTCTCAATCAGAGTTCTCAACCGACAACCCAACACAGCCCCACATAACTTTATCTGCGGGATGGTGAGCTGTCGAGTAGGGGCAATCCTATTCTTTGCCATTAAGAGTTTACTCACAAAGGGTCCCTCCCTCACTTTCCACCTCAAATACGCACAGGCTTCATAAGCTACCTAACTTGCATCTGCAAAAATTACTAGATCAGGCTTACTGACGACATCTTTAGGCCTCACACATCTATAGAATGTCATGGTTTCTAACTCATGTATTTCTTTAAATAGCTTCTCCATCTTTCATACATAAACTGCGGCATTGCTTCTTCCCAATCTAATCTTTGCTCATTTTCACTGTCAGTGGTCAGTAAATAGTGCATAAGCAACTTTGCTTTCAAGGTGAATGTCACAATGAAGCCCAGGGGATCATACACCGAAGCAGTTTGACTGAGTACCATCATTCGAGTTAACATACACGGGAGTTTCTCATCGATTTCTGATTTATTTATGGGAGGCTTCATTCGAATATTTTTTACTTTATTAAAGAAACAGGTCCTCCTTAGGATTCCAGTTCAACCCTGGTACCTTTTCTTTATCAGTTTTCGAGATGTAAAGGAAATTATCTTCTGGGCTCACCTGACATAACCCACAGCTTGATCTGAAATCCTGCCCCAGATAATATAACATTAGCATCTACAATATGTTGATCAAGTTCTGAAAAGCATACTGAGTTGTACATTTTCTTAATATCTGCTACGGTGGCAAAAGCATGCTGCTTGAAAAGTATCAGTATAAAAATCATGTATTTTAGCACACCAGGGCCCTTTGTAAAGTAATCATTAAGTATATGACCAAGGTAGGAGGAAGAAGAGTTAAACACACTTCTCAGTGGGGTAGAAGCAGAGTCTGGCTTGTGGATTTCATGGTGGGTCAAGTAGTGAGTTGGACCATCATAATTACTTATCTCATCTATGTTTAGTTTTCTAGCAACTCCCCTATGAACCATATCTAAAATATGATAATTATAATTTTTGTGAGTAATCTCTTCCGAGCTTTGTTAGCCTCCGTTCAGTAGATTTTAGTCTTCCATATGCAAGGGAAACATTGTTAGGGAGCTTGTTAGGATCCTTAATCAATGGATAGCTTTCAATCCAATACCCATTTATTGAATCATAATCAAGTCCTTCCCCTATCTGCTTTAATTCCATTTCTTCCTTCAAGCTATGTTCCCCTCTCAATGAACACCTCCCACATTTACAACCCCTACATCTAGGTATACATGAAGTTCCAAAATTTTCAACTGAAGAAAAATCTTCTAACTGTTTTGAAAGGTTCTCACTGTATTGTGGTTTGATATCATTGACCTCTGTAGCTACAGTCAAATGGCTAATCTTTACCGTTAAGAAACTCTTGGTACCGATATTCCTATTCATAACTGGATGTGAATGTCTTACGCACATTCCAAAATTGTTTGGCATTAGCTGTAAGTTATCAATGGTTCTAACCACTTGAGGTATCATGCTATTTTGATCAGCACCATTTAACAAATCTATCTTGCCTATTGGCTGACCAATTTTCCACTCCTCTACAACAAACAATCTAGCTATAAATGTGGTGTCAACTTCTGCAATGTCAGATGTAATTTCATTGATACCACAAGCTTCAATAGTCCATTCAGTACCTGTCAAATCAGTAATTGGAACCTCATAAACTTCACTGTCAAACAGCTCAGTCCTATTCCAAACATTAGTTACAGTGATTCTTACATCTTTACCTCTCAAGCCCTAATTTGTTTGCCATCCGATGTGTTATCTTGGTTAAATTTGAACCTCGATCCCACAATGTTGCCACCGTTTGCCGTTTACTCTGCATATGTCCAATCATCAACAATAGTCCCTCCCTCGACAATAAGTTGGTTGATCCCAGTACTCTGCTGGTTAGATAATTTTGTACAAACAAAGAATGGAGAATAGGGTGGTGAGGTCTGCCGCATATCTCTTTATTTTGATCTGTAATGTAACATAATTCTCTGTTCAAACAGTCACTACTGACATATCCCTTTCGTAAACAGATGAAGCATACTTTATTGTTTTTTAGTAGCTCATATTTAGATTTATTATCCAAGCTCTGAAACCCTGAACAATCCCAAATACTATGGGAAGCTGTACTATGAAACAAGCAAGTTTTATTTATATTAGGTGACACGTTAGGTCTACTCCTAGCTTGACCTGATAAGTTTGAAAAAAGATTTGTTTCATGTTTACAAAACATTCCTTTAATTGTCGTTATTGTGACTCTTAGTTTTCTCTTAACTGCTTAATTGCTTCATTCAAGTTATCTGAATAACAATGATCCTCATGAATCATACTGTGCACTGCTACGCTATCAGTGGTTGCACTTGACCTCACTCCTTCCCGCACATACTCTGTTACTTTCCTTTCTTTTTCTAGAAATTCTAATAATTTTTCAAATTCCTTCCCACTTTGGGACTTACAGGCTTTTAAAACCAATTCCCTTTTCAATGTTAGTGGTAAGAGCTTTTCTACTTTTTATATTGGTTGCATACTGTCTGGTGATTTCTGCATATAACTCACCTGTAAATGAGTGAATAATTATTGGTAATTATCCAGGGGATTCCATCTGCATCGTCAATTTTATGGTTGGTTGTATGTTGAATCAAACGCAGGTGTATACATAACCCTTTAATGTATAATAAGAGGCTACATTTCTCTTGGCTCTGGGACTCCGACAACCAACTCTCAACTGCGCATCGAGCGTCTCATAAACAATCTCAAAAACCAAAACATAAGAGCAAACATAAGAGCATCCCTCTCAAAAGACTTAAATCCTACTCCAGTACAAAAGTATAAAGAATCACATCCTATCTTTGAGGTGATTAATAAATGCTTGAACCCTAATATCTAAATACATCATTTCAGTTATGTACAATCTTAAACATGTTTTATCAATGCAATATGATGCAATGTTGCGCTCAATACACGTAACACTTGAGGTAATACAGTACATTATTACAGTAATACATAACAGTGTCCTTCCCTTTAACTTGACCTTGTGAAAATCTTTATAAATCTAATCTCTCAGGAAGCACTCCTCTATTAATCCTATTAGGAAGCATTCTAACCTCATCTTGTACTGGTACATGAATTGGTTCTGAATCTACATTTGATGTTGGAGCATCTTGGTTAATATTTGACTTAATTGATCTAGCTACTTCTGAAAGTTTTCCATCTCTAACATTCACATGCTCTACTGTATTTCTGTTTAATGGCTGTAATTGATCAACATGACGTTTTACAATATTTCCACCAACTTGAACATCATAATGTAAATTTTCTATCTCTCTTACAAAATCTCCTGGTACCCACTTCTCTGGAGCGTTGTACGATCTTACCATGACATCAGATAAAGGTAAAAAATCTCTTACTTTCGGAAGGTTTTCTACTTGTTTATACCCTTTATCTTCTAAATCACTTTGCAAACTTGGATACAACAAATCTAACTTACACCTTATCCTCCTCCCCATCAACAAATTTGATGGTGTCATGCCTGTTGTGCTGCACGGCGTTGTTCTATAAGACAAGAAAAACTTTGATACATGTAAAAATATGTTACCTGAATTTGCTTTTCTACACTTCATATTGTGTTTAAATGTTTGAACAAACCTTTCAGCCTCTCCATTGGTAGAGGGATGATATGTTACTGAAAATGTATGTTTGATTCCATTGACGTTGCAAAATTCTTTAAACTCTTGTGAGGTAAATTGTGGACCATTATCTGTAACAATTCTTTCTGTAATACCATGTGTAGAAAAAATTTGCATTAACTCTTTTATTGTTTTCATTGGAATAACTTCTGGCCACTTTCTGTAAGCATCTACTACTATCAAAAACAAATAATTTAAAAAAGGACCTGTAAAATCTATATGCACTCTTTGCCATGGATACCTGGGTAACTCCCATGGGTGCATTCTAGCAAAATGTGGATTATTCTGTTGCATAACACAATTCATACAATTCCTTATATATGATTCCACATCTTTATCTACACCTGGCCACCATATAAAAGTTCTTGCAATTAACTTTGATCTTACAATACCTTGGTGATCAGCATGTATTTCAGACAAAACCTTATTCCTCAGTGAATTACGAATAACTACCCTTGAACCTCTCATCACTATTCCTTGTGTTACACTCAGTTCATACCATATATCCTTATAGTGTTTATAATTTTCCTCTTTTCCACATAAGTCCCTACCAGTCATTAAACTCTCTAAAACCTTACTAAGTACTGGGTCTCTCTTGGTACTGTGTGTTACATCCTTTGCTGTAATGGGTACATCATATACAGAAATTAACAGAACACTGTCATCATACTCTTCTGGAGCTTTGTCTACTGGTAATGTGGATAAGGCATCTGCATTACCCATGTTAGATATTGGACGGTATTCTATATCATAGTGGTACTCGGCTAACGTGATTGCCCAACGTTGTAGTCTTGCAGCTACCAACGTGGGTAAACTTGCTTTTGGACCCAATATTGCTAATAAAGGTTTATGATTTGTAACAAGTGTGAACTTTTTCCTACCATAAAGATACATATGAAATTTCTTAACTCCATACACTAATGCTAAACCTTCTTTTTCTATTTGAGAGTAATTCCTTTCTGCCTTGTTCAATACTCTAGAAGTGAATGCAATTGGTTTTTCTGTTCCATTTGGCATTACATGAGATAATACTGCACCTAAACCTGTTTGATGCATTACATACTAATTTAACTGGTAAATCCATTTGGTAATGTATTAGGAATGTAGGTGATGTTATTTCCTGTTTGATTCTTTCAAAAGATTCCTGACACTCTTTTGTCCACTACTATTCTACACCCTTATTCAATAAATTATATAATGGATGTGCAACTGTAGACAAATTCTGAATGAAATTCCCATAAAATGTTACTAATCCTAAAAATGATTGTAATTCCTTAACATTTGCTCTTATTTACTCTAATATTATGCTCCTTCAACTTCTTCAGAACTGTTTGCAATCTTTCTCTATGTTCTCTTGTGTCTTTACCAGCAATTAAAATATCGTCTATAAAAATGAATACTCCTTGTATCCCTGAAAAAAATCTTATCCATAGTTTGCTGCCATATGGCTGGATTACTTGCAACTCCATAAGGTAATCTCTTTGGCCTAAACAAATCTAAGGATGTATTTACTGTACATAATTGTTGTGAACTTTCATCCTGACATAGTTGTAAACATGTCTTTCGGATTTGGTAATGGATGTTGAGCTACCTGCAGTTGTGGATTTAACGTTACTTTGTAATCTCCACATAATCTAACCTGACCATTTTCCTTCACAATAGGTACTAATGGAGTAGCCCAATCTGAATATGTAACCTTTTCCCATGAACCTTCATTTTCTAATCTCCTGATTTCTGTTTCAACTGCACTTTACAATGCATACGGTACTGTTCTGGGAGCACAAAATCTAGGAGCACTGTCAGGTTTCAAAACTAAAATTGCCTTTGCGTTCTTTGCTGTACCTACTTTATCTTCAAATAAATCTTGAAGCTCTGATATGATATTACCCACAGACATTTCATTTTTGTGTTCATCTTGTCTACCTGTAACCTTTAAAATACTAGGCCAATCTAATTTCAAATACTGTAGCCAATCCAAACTTAGCAAAGTTTGTCCTTTACCTTTTACTACTGTTAATGACATTCTTTCTAATTTCTGTTAAAGGTGTGTAAAGGTGTCTGGTTTCAGTTCCAGTTCCATCAGAATAGATGCTCACCAGAACGTCAGCCGGGCAAGCCCAACCCCCCACTGTGGTGCCCTACCACAGCAGTAGCCTCCCCAGTAAACAGCTTCAACTCACGGCCCTGGGCGGGGATCGATCTCTTGCCACGCGAATGCGAGGCAAACACGTTACCACTGTACTTCTACGTTCGAATCACCTATTACCTGAATATCAAAACCATTATAACCTTTCAAAACTCTATTTGTACTTTCTAATAACAAATTAGGAATGCTTTTAGCTGTTTTCTCGGACATAATTGATACATCGGCTGCTGTGTCAACTTGCATCAAAATTGGTTTACCATTTATGATTACTTCTACCATGATATGTTTCTTTGCATTTTTATTGACAGAATCTATGCGAAACGCAAAATCAGTTTCGGACTTATCCTGATTATCATGAACATTTTCCACATTATTCTCCTGACCAATAGTATCAAATGAAGCATTTATTTTCTTTGCGCACTGTTTAGGGAATCTACAAGCAGTTGCAAAATGACCCATCTTTCTACAATTCTGGCATGTTTGTCCAGTAGCAGGGCATTTCTTTGCTTCGTATGCAATATGATCAGTTTTACCACACCTATAACACTTGAGTTTTTCCTGTTGTTTCTGTGTATAGGCCTAATTCTGATATTTAATGACATTAGTGATAGGCACTTTTCTATGACTAGGCTTTGACATATTCCTTCTCTGATTTTCATTATTTTTCCACTTGGAACCTATTGTAATAATTTTAGAATTTTCCATTCTATTGCTTGTAGAACTACCTATTATGTTACTTTGCCTATTTGATGTTTCTAAAGCTCTGCCTATTATCAATACCTTTTCTAATGTTAAATCTTTATCCTGCAATAATTTCTTTCTTAGCTCTTGTGATGAGCAATAACTTGATCTATGATAACATTTTCTAACTCTTGAAATTCACATGAAACAGCTAAATTCTTTAGTCTAGTCACAAATGCATCAAAACTTTCATTTCTTTCTGATATGCCTGTGCTGTAAATTGATACCTTCCAAAATATTTATTGACCTAAGGAGCAAAATATGTAGTAGGAGCCTTAATTGCAGCTTCACTTGTGTCATCTGTAGGCTGCAATGTCTTAAACACTTCCCGAACTTCTCTATCTGCTGTATGAAGTAATAATGCCTTCTTTTGGACATCCTTCTTATTCCCTAATGCTTCTAAATAAATCTTAAATTCCTCACACCACTGTTGCCATCGTGTTACAACAGAATTGGGTTCAGCTGTGATACTAAATCGTTCAGGATGTTCAATATCAAAAGGCATTTTGACTTCTTACCTCAATTAGGTTAAGCTACTGTTCTCAAATCACCTTGTAACTTAGTACCTTTTTTGTATCTTACCCAACTATAAAATTCACTTTGTTTTCTTGTTTTGTTTGATGAAATTCTTCTGTTCGGCTGCAGGGGAAATCTTCATTGGGCTTTTTCTTTTGCTTCTCTTGATAAATATTTCTTCTGCTTCTCTATGATCCGTGCGTGGGTTCGAATCCCATCCTAGTCTCCAATTTCATATTGGTTACATACTGTCTGGTGATTTCTGTATATTACTCACCTGTAAATGACTGAATAATTATTAGTAATTATCCAGGGGATTCCATCTGCGTCGTCAATTTTATGGTTGGTTGTATGTTGAATCAAACGCAGGTGTATACATAACCCTTTAATGTATAATAAGAGGCTACATTTCTCTTGGCTCTGGGACTCCGACAACCAACTCTCAACTGCGCATCGAGCGTCTCATAAACAATCTCAAAAACCAAAACATAAGAGCAAACATAAGAGCATCCCTCTCAAAAGACTTAAATCCTACTCCAGAACAAAAGTATAAAGAATCACATCCTATCTTTGAGGTAATTAATAAATGCTTGAACCCTAATATCAAAATACATCATTTCAGTTATGTACAACCTTAAACATGTTTTATCAATGCAATATGATGCAATGTTGCGCTCGATACACGTAACACTTGAGGTAATATAGTACATTATTACAATAATACATAACACTAAGCTAATTACAGTAGTGATTTTCATTTCTCATTCAAGATCTAACTTAAACATATCAAGCCACCCCCTCTCCACAGTATTTACCAATTCCACAAGCTTTTTTTTGTTGCCTTCTGGCACAAGCTTAAGGGCTCTTATCCCGCATAAAACAGTCCACTACCTTTGTTACATTTCCAATTTCTTCATTAAGTCTAGGCATTATCTTATGGAAATAATCATCAACCCCAAGTACCACTTTCAAGGCTTCGCCTAACAAACACTTCTTAAGGACATCTGGATCATCCCCATAGTTCTTAATCATTAATCTGTTAAAGTCCTTTCTAAAGGAAGAGTACAGTCTTATTTGTTCATCAAATCTAGGAGGTTCAAACTTCTTAACTATAAACTTTGTGTTGTCTGTTTTTTTGCTTACCCTTTTTATTGTCTATTTTTGCAAGTACTTGAGAGTGTGCCTTACATTTCAACCTATACACTTCAGTTATATAATCCTCAGCCAATGCTAATAGAGTAACATAACCCTCATGAGACTCATCAATGCACGAAATAAAATCATCATTAGCATTTTCTAAACTCTTATAGGCGTCACAGACCTCATTAAATGCAGGCTTCAAAATCTTTGTCGAGTCGTATTGTTTCACACTCTCATTGAACAATTTGAGGGCTTGTTTGAATTTCCTCCTCTCTTGGCTCAATCTATCTTGACTAGCAGTGGTGTGTAGAATGTCCGGTCAAAGTTCCTTCAACCAAGGGTAGCAGGTGCTGAATTGTATGGATCGGGTGGATACAGAGTCATCAAATGCCACATGAATACTTTATTGAGTAACATTCAGCCTGCATACAAGTTACCAAGTTATAACAAACCCCCAAACTGTTAAACAGATGGACTCAAAATGTGATCCTATTAAAATATGTAATACAACACAGCAATATTCGTGAAATAAAATATAAAATGTAACCAGAGTCTTGTACACATAACACAGCAATAATACTATCTCCATTACAGAATACGAAAAGTACAGCATATCCAACTATAACATTTCCAAATCTATCATGAATATAAGAACATGTGGCATAATCAATACAGTAACTTACACCCTGTCGCTCCATATCCAATTCCCACACATGCTTAACCTGTGTAGTGCTGGACATAAACCTCAGCCAGTACACTCTAGACGTACACCTCTTTAAATAAATAAGAAAAATCCGCCTACATTTGCACACCTAGCTGGGAGGCTAACCAATACCTTTCAGCACACACGCTACACAGAGAAATGACGGCCGGCAACTGCACCCCCCCCCCCCCCACACCCTTTAAAGGCCGATTCACACGACCCGTTTTCTTTCCGACAGGCTGGGTGGCTAACCGCCGTCGAAACTTTCGTACATTCACACGAGGAGTTCCGTATCCGTTTATCCGCGCGCGGTGTTCATTGTTTACTTAGACTCTGTCACGTGAAGACCGAGTAAATTACGATAATTTTGACACTATAAGATGTTGGTTGATAACTGTGTTGATAAAATAAGTTATGCAACTTCATTATACTTTATGCACCATGCCAAGAATATTAAAATCCACCTGTTTTATTTAATGCCTCTACAGTCATTTTCCATATCTTTTCTTTATGTAAATTATTTCTATACATCTTGTTTGCCATGTCTAACATCTCCTCATACCCTTGAACAAGTTCAATTAACCTCTCATACATGGTGTCAACAACAACCTAACTCTAATTTTTATGACTATACTATGAGGAAAAGTCGAGGTTGTAGGTTACGAAACGAACAGGTACGATACAGGTCCTCGTTAACACGAATCAACATCAACCCGTTGGTTGGGACGGATGGCTAACGGCCGTCAAACCGGCCGAGGTTTCTTGGGAAGGAAGCCGAGCCGACTCGGACGGCTGACGTCCGAGGGCCGCCGTCTGCCTGACGGGTCATGTGAACAGTTGCATTTGAATACATGTAAGAAACCTAGACGCCGCTTAACCGCTGGCGAGCCTGTCGGAAAAAAAACGGGTCGTGTGAATCGGCCTTTACTGTACAATGCCCAACAAAACACCATCACCTTATAATGTTTCTAATATTATTCGTAATTTGTTTAACATTCATTTTCTATATATAATGTTAAACAAAATATGCAATTATAAATAATTATGATTACATCATACAGTTTTTGTGTCAATCTGTTCACCCACATGTTGTGGCGGGTTCCGTTCATGGCCAGAAAGTTCTGAGCTGCTTGAACTAAGACGTCCGTGTTTAGGCTACTGGTCAACGATACCGCTGGTCTATTTCGTTCTGTTAACCGACTTTGTCATTTTAACTCTTAATTTGTATCATTTTGTACCTTAGTTTACCTTCCTTCGTGTTGTTTACCATCCTTAATTTGCCAACTAACGTTCCCTGTATGCAATGCACATGTCCTAGTCCTACAGAGTGAATTGGTGCACCGTAATTTAAGATTTCTTGCAAGTAAAGTAAAAACTTGACATCACCCAGTTCGTTTCATTCCACATGTTTGTTCCGAGATGGCGGATCTTGTTTATAACCCAAAGTACTGTAGAGGGTTCTTATTTACTGTACAAAACTGTATGTAGCCCACTGCATGTTTGTTTTGTTTCATTCATTAACTCGGTAGTTTCATTTGTAACTTCATTGTTAACAACCTACAAGCGCAACATTGATTTAATCTTTATCCCCTGCGTGGGGAAAAATTTAGTGTTTGTCCTCTGTGCTAGGAGATTTAACTTCATCCCCTACACGGGGAAACTTGGTTCGTCCGCTGTGTGAGGAAAATTGTGTTATGTCCTTTTCATAAACAGATTTGTTGTTTTCCTCTATGTGGGGAAAATTAGTGTGTCCTTAGCGTAAGGGAACTTTGTGTCTAGCCCCTTCGTAAGTGTTAATTCCTTTGTCATCTTCGTAAGAGGATTTTTTTGTTTTGTCCTTTTCGCGGGGAGATTTTGTTTTTCCTTCATGTGAAGGAAATTTATGTTTCTTAGCCTTCAAATGAGTGAACTTTTAATAGTTAACTTGTTGCCTTATGCGCCTTGTGCCTATAACTTTTGAATTGTTCGGTGGTCGTCTCAGCACGCCCGCAACTGTGAAACTGTACACAACAATAGTGTCAGACTCGTTCAGTTGTTTCAACTTTCAACATAATATTTTGTCTTATACGCCCATGCAATTTTCGACATGCTTATGCGCCTTGTGCAGATATAATTAATCTTATTAAGGTTTAGTGTCATGTGACCTTCCATCGTATGCTTTGCTGGCCCAGTCTGTTTGAATTTTAAAGAAAATTTTGCTATTTACATTTTGTTTTGCAACTAAACAGCTTTCCCTTCATTCTGAGTAATTCTAAACTTTTCATTATCGTTCTCGTGCGAATGTAACTTTGTAAAGCTTTATGTTCATGTTCCTCAATTTTTCCATGAATCTTTGAAAAATTAGATCACCCATTTCTTTTACTTTTGACGACTCTATTCATTACTTTCGGTCAATCCAAGATGGTGAACTCCCTCTTATAATGTCAAAAACCCTCCACAGCCTAAAGCTGAAATGCTCAACCGCGAGCAGAATAATGCTCGGCTTAAGGGACAGGAAATAAAGTTCAAAGCTGTTTGTAAGGCCACAGCTTTAGCTCTTCAAGCTCTTGCTTCAGTTGATTTTCCGAGCATGGGTCCTAAAGCCGTTGATCTCTTTAAAACTCATTGGTATAGTAAGAGTCGAACTTTGCAATCACAAGACTTTTTGGAGACGTCATTATTCAATATCATTGTTAAACTAAATTACCCTATGCTTGCTGCCTATTTAAGAAAAATTTCAATTCATATTAATAGCCTTATGGCTCATCTATACTTAAACATCAAATCCAGTCAGTTTGGTCTTCTTCGATGGGGACACTTTCAGTGATTCGCTCCTTTGTAAATGCCATTAACGGTCCTTAAGTTAACCCCCAGAATGTCTCGGCAGTCAAGCACACAGATTGTAATTTTGCATCAGTTCCCCCTCTTGTTCGCTCTTCACATTAATTTTACTACTATTTGGCAGCATGGCACAAGATTAGTAATTTTACGTCAGTCCCTCCTGCATCCGCCATCGTTAGGTTAAGGCTGCTTTCGTAGAGATTTTTTTTTTCTTAGTGACACCTGTTGGGAAACTGCATATTAACTTCTTTTGCAATGCTGCTGATTAGAAAAAAAAACCAGGATTACTTGAAAGATCGGATGTCATCAGAAGGTGTGTTGCTGATTATCACCTATTGCATTTGAACTGCATTCTGAAAACTTATTCTGGATATTTGTTGCTGATCATTGGAATTCGTTGCACTTGTCATCTGATTCTCAAATCGTAGACTTATAACCCACATGCCTGTATGACTTCAAGAATTTATGTAAATTATTATTGATAGGTAAGTATTTTACGAATCTTGTGAAATATTGTAAATATTTACATTAATTTTAGATATAGTAACTGATATGTTTGCTGAAAATTATTTTCTTTCGCTGTAATTGCGTTCCTATTTTCTATGCTAAATTAATTGTCAAGGAAATAAAAACATTAAAGTGAATTTTACATAATCTATGTTTTGACACAAGTGACCGTAACAGAATTGGAATCCTGCCCGGCATCAGAATTGCTATTTTATTTGAAATTCAAAAAATTTTCATAAATTAAATTTAGTCAGTTGTACTAAATAGCCAGCAGACATGTCAGAGTTCAATTCATCTGAGGTTTTTTTTTTCTGAATATTTTGTGATAATCCACAAATTAAAACGTTAGATAATCTCAAGAAATCCAGCTTAGTGAATTAAAGCAAACATCTTGCGCTTAATCTTATAAATTCAATAAGGAAAGATGACATTAAACATGTTTTAGTTCAACATTTTGTTGAAGATGAAGTGTTACTTCAAGATCTGTTGGAATAACTGATGAGGAGAGTTAAAAGCCGAGTTTAAACGTTAGTAATCAGAAGCTGAGCAGAGAGATAAGGATAAACAATTTCATATAAAGTTTAGAGATTAATGTTAAAAAGGGTAGAATTTGAAAAAAAAAAGAATAATAATAAAAAAGGCTAATTTTGATCATGCAGATAAATCTGGGTCATATTTTTAACGAAGATAAAGTTATGGTACTTTTTAATGAAAAGGATTTGGGTGAATGTTTTGTCTGTTTTGAGAGGAAACTAAAAAAATGCGACCAACAGGAAATTGATTATATATGTTGTCAGGCGTTTTATGTGGCAGGGCTCAAAAATTCTGTGCTTCCATTCCACAGGATTGAGTTGATGATTATGAATTCTTGAAAAATGATATTTTGCAGGACTATGAACTAACTCCAGAGGGCTATAGAATGAAGCTTAGAGTTGGATAAAACAAGACAATAAGACATATGTAGAATTCAGTGGGGACAATCTAATTCGTTTGATAAATGTAGCAGAGTGTAGGAGTGATTTGAGAAGATTAAGGGAAATTTTTTCTTAATTGGATGGTTTAAAAATCGTGTTAGGGAAAATATGTCTAATTGAGAAAAAGTTATCCATCCTTCGTGAAACAGCTGTCTGTACTGATGATTAGGCACTGGGTCACAAGGAGTCAAGGTCATAGGCCAAGAGACAATAGAGACCCTCATAGGCACACTAGTGCGATGATGTAGATCAAATGTCTAATTCTGATTGTAATGTAAAGTCTTAAAGCAGCAGTTTAAATAGCATGTCAACTAGTAGCAGTTCTTTAATGTATAGTTATTGTAAGAAACCGGGTCACATGATATCGGAGTGCTTCAATCTGAAGAGGGAAGAAGCTAAGAGTGTTGATCTTACTCCACCAAAGTCTCGCTATAGACTGCTATTAGTGGAGGTTGACTGTAGATGATCCCGATTTTTTTTTACAGGACACCTGATAATTGCAGTGTTTGTTCCAGAAATTTTTACAAAGTTATCTGACCATATTCTGCTAAGGGTTTTACTAGAGTGGATGATGATTTCCCATACACTGTTTGTATTTATCATTATTATTATCCTTATTATCAATAATAATAATAATAATAATAATAATAATAATAATAATAATAATAACAATAATAATATTGAAAATATCAATAATAATAGAATTAATAGTAGTAGTAGCAATAACAATTATGGTTACAATAATCATTATAATTGATATTTATTATCTTATATTATTATTATCATTATTATTATTAATTTTATTATTATGATGATAATAATAATAATAATAATAATAATAATAATAATAATAATAATAATAATAACAATAATAATGATAATGATGATAATAATAATAATAATAATAATAATAATAATAATAATAATAATAATAGTAATGATAATTATGAAAATTATAAAAATGCAAATAGTTATAAAGATAATAATACCAATGATGATGATGATGATGATGATTATTATTACTGATAATAATAATAATAATAATAATAATTATTATTATTATTATTATTATTATTATTATTATTATTATTATTATTATTATTAACAATAACAAAAACAAAAATAACAATGACAATAACAGTGACTATCATTATTATTATTACTGTTTTTATTCTCATTATCATTATTATTATTATTATTATTATTATTATTATTGCTAATAATAATGTCTCAAGTCAACAGATAATGAGACATCGGAACATGGGTATTTGTCACTCTATTGCAATAAGTTCGTGAAT
This sequence comes from Palaemon carinicauda, assembly GCF_036898095.1. NCBI lineage: Eukaryota > Metazoa > Arthropoda > Malacostraca > Decapoda > Palaemonidae > Palaemon > Palaemon carinicauda. Next base: position 122,909,161 of record NC_090727.1, on the reverse strand, counting down.
ACACTGTCTACAACCAACACTCTCAGGTGAGCGCCTTGTCTAAATGAACGCACAAAGGCTACTAACTCCTCTCGCAAGCAAGATGCAATCTTGCTACAGCAACATGCTGAATTTTTAGGTTTTGTGGAATTCTCATGATTACAGAGTTCATTTACCTTGACATGTAACATATTTTCATACAAGGATTGGAACATTAATCACGCCCTCCCCCCCCCCCCCCCCCCCCCAGCTTCTCACTCTGGGAGGAGGTGGGCACTCGCCCTCTCTAGTCTGTGATACATGGAAGACACTATGACCCAGAATAGGCATGGCATGTACTAGACAGAAATGCAACATTAAACATACTGTATATATTGAAATCACCCCCAAAAAATAACACATCTTCCACAAAAAATAATAAAAAGGAAATATTACATGTAAAAATTTACACAATACAATATAAATAATTCCACTCATTTCTTCTTATGACCTCTGCAACTAAAATACAGAATACCAAAGTGAAAAAAAAAAACATGACAACATCAGTATTAACACAAGCTCATCAATAACCGCCATCTGGTTGCGGGCAATACCTACCTTTTGGGCAGGATAGGGGTAGGAGTAGATATTCCTTCATCCCTCACCACAACTCACCACCACCGTTTCGCCATTTTTTTTTCTTAAATCGCTACTACACTTGCACTTGCAACTGTCAACCGGTAGCCACTAGCCGTTTTCCCGAGAAAATCATTCATCTTCCCGCCCTTCTCTTACAACATTACGTATAAGGTATTCACATCTGCACATTCTCTAACACTGCTTTTCCTCAAGGTTGAACTTTAATCCCGCAGCCACTTGCCCTTCGGGAACCACCCCGGCCCCAGCAACCAGGAATCATATAATTACACTAATAATACAGCATCCGCCTGACGGATCTCACCTGACCTATTTAACTTCTGATTGTTTTTAAGTTCACTCAGCAGTGTGTCATATGTATTGCTACACTCAGCAAAATTACCACAACACTTTACGTACACATTAAGGATCAACATAAGAACACATTGTTATCATCAAGTTTATTTAAAACACATCAAATGAAGAAATGAGTTCTGTGCAAACAACTACAACAGTAAAGGAAAAAAATTCTACTCATCAACTCGAGGAATGTCACGTATGCAGGGGTAAGGAGGAACACTCTGATTGACACTTTTGAAAACTACCTCTTCAGGCACCATATGTATGTGTGACTGATGATGTTCAGACACTGCGCCATTGAAAATGCTTTGTATCACTACAGTGTTATATTTAACCATCTTTACTCGGTACGGACCCAAATAGGCTGGCTCTAGTTTATGTTTCCTAGGTTGTAATCGTTTCAAATACGCACGATCACCCACAAATACCTTTACCGGTGCGGTTTTGAACCAACCATTATACTTAGAGCTGTGTTTTTCATTAGCTCTTTTCAAACACCTTTCAGTGGTGTTCATTACTCTCCTCAATAGATTTTGTAAATACATACAGTATTGCACAGTTGAATAATTTAGCAACTGTTGCGAATTAATGAGGACCGTATATGGTAACACAGGATTCTGTCCTTACATTAAAAAGAAAGGCGTGTCTCTGAGCGAAGCATTCATTATATGCAATGTTCAAAGCTAGCTCAGCTGTAGGATATATACATATATATATATATATATATATGTATATATATAATATATATATATAATATATACATTTATAAATATATATATATATATATATATATTTATATATATATATATATATATATATACATGTATATATATATATATATGCACTTTCTCTCTCTCTCTCTCTCTCTGTCTCTCTCTCTCTCTCTCTCTCTCTCTCTCTCTTATATATATATATATATGTGTGTGTGTGTGTGTGTGTGTCTGTGTGTCTGTGTTTGTGTGTGTGTGGGTATGTCTTTCTTTATTTATATTTTTTCGTATATATGGGTTTGAACGCATATTTAAATGAATCTTGGAATGTTAAACAATTAATCTTGCGAATTACAAATGAAGAGAGAAAAGTGATTATATTTTCCTAAGTCTCCGCTTAAGAGGTGAAATTGTTTTTTACGGTATTCAGCGCCATTTAATTCATTTTCTGTAAAAGAGATTTTAGCAGTAGCTTAGCTAGGTTAACTTATTCAATAATTGTCTATGTTGCTTATATATTCATAAAAGCTACTCAAAATTTTTTAAACCAGAAGTTGAAAAAACGATAAACAACAAATAGGCTTTCAAGATATGCCTAAAATTTAAATTCCTAGAAATTTAATTTCAATAGAGATGTGAAGAATTATTTCCACATTATATCTTTTTTTTTCATTAATTTCTTACTTGATTTTTTTTTCTGATTTATCTCTCCTATGACTTATTTTAGCTATTCACTCTTCTATTCTTTCATTTTTATTTACCCGTCTCTCTCTCTCTCTCTCTCTCTCTCTCTCTCTCTCTCTCTCTCTCCTGTTTTTTTTTTTCAGGTAAATTTTCAGGCCAAAGTCATATCTGTACGAATGAAAGGTGTGGAGAATTCTTTTCGCCAGTTTCCTTTATTCATATTTTCAATTTTCATTTATTCTACATGATTTATGTTACCCTTCCCGTTTTCTAATTTTCATCTATATCTATATTTACCTCGGTTACCCTCTCAGTTTTCTTATCCTATTTATCGATAGACATTCTATATTCGTGACGTCAACATAGGCAGATTTTCTCCAACGTAGGCCTAGTCTGTGATGTCTGTATGAAATGGTTCAATGATTCCTATTTCCTTATCATCGTATTCTATTCTTGAATGTATTACTGATCTTGAATATACGTTGTCGATTAGAATTCATATGTATTTTATTTACAGCTCTGCATAATTTATCTCAATTTGGAATTTGATTGTCCACCACACACAGCATCTGCTGAATTTTTTTTTTTTTTTTCATTAAATAAATTTTTCTTCTGTCATTAGCACTACGTTCTGCCAGTAACTGTGCCATGTTAGCCATCAGTAGGGGAGAGCAAAATGCATAGAAGAAACCTATAAATATACTAACAGTAAAATTTCAAAATTGGTATAACAAAGTATGGCTGCTACACATTTCAATAGGACACAGCTTTTCTCCTACCATCATGAGGCAAAGTCTGTCTAAGGGGCGGTAAGCAGGGTCCTTATATACGCAGTGGTTGGCTCATCCCATCAGCTACTATTCGCTGATTGGTACTCATGGTTGGAGTGTGTATCTAGTCTGGGATGTAGCTGCTCTACTACTGGCTGAGGCACTTATCGGGAGAAGCTCCATTACAGGCATGCCAATATTCTTCTCACAATCGTTCTAGTTGAGGGGAATCAGGATTTGGGTAGTGACAGTTAAGGCTCCTAGAGCGGCGAGCTGATTGGCCAACTTGTGGCCTTAGCTGAGCTCAGAGTCAGGAAAGCTATTGAGCCACTTACAGTCTAGGAATGGGGAGTTCAGAGCTGCTTCCTGATTGGCTGAGGTACCCGATGGGAGAGTCTCAGTTGCAGGCAAGCTGCCGAGCCGCTCATCGCTGTTCCCATCATCGTTGTAGATGAGGTTCGTTGGAGGTGTTCCTTTGGCAGGAGGGGAGGAAAACACATCCTGAGTCATGTTCAGTTTAAATCTCTCTTGTTTGATGAGCAGGGACTCCAAGATCCTAAGGCTCCTGCCATCCAGGGCACTGCCAATGAACTTTGTATTCCATATGATGTCTCAAATCACATTCTTGTTCTGAGTGAGGAGCTGGCTCCCTGTTTGTTGGACGTGGCAGGATAATCTTTTTGGAGAGTTTCATTATTGTTATTTCAATGCAATGGACTGGGCACTAATAGGACTAAACAACGCTGAATCATTTCAGAAAGTCCTATTCGTGGGGGGCCTGTTGTTACTCATATTGATTGATCTAGTCTTCGTGGTCTGATAGTAAATAAGGAGGTTGATGTTAGAGTCTTCTTGAATGGGGATGACATGGTTCTTGAGGATGACCCTAATGGCCTTGACACTGGCTGTGCATGATGCCTTTGTAGTATAGGTAATACCAGAAAGCATGCTGTCACTACTGGGCATACACTTGTATCAGTTGTTCATAAGATATTGGCCTCGCCATTGACCTGGCTGTTGGAGTAGCTGTTGTAAACAAGAACCTGGGAAATCCTATCCAGTGCCTTAATGGAATACCATTGCATTGGCAGATAGTCTGAAAAACGTCGAGCCAGTCTGTGGATGTCCTGGCTGTTACATTAGAATGACAACATAAGCCATACAAAGATAATTGGCAGTGCCCTGGGTGGTAGGAGGCTTAATATCCTGGAGGCCCTGTTCATCCAACAAGAAAGGCCTAACTTGAACCCGACCCAGGAGATGTTCCTCCTAACCCCCCCCCCCCCCCCCCTCCCACCGAAGGAAAACTTCCAATCAACCTCGTAACAACAGCGATGATGATGGCAATGAGCAGCCTAGCAGCTTACCTGTGACTGACACTCTGCAGGGAGCACTTCAGCCAATCAGTAAACGTCACTGGACTCCCCTGACCTGGACTTGGAGTGGCTGAAAAGCTTGCCTGATTTTGAACCCTGTTCAGGCAGCATGTTAGCTATCAGCGCACCGCACCGTTGTGGGAGACCTGGCTCTCCCGCTGAGTGCCTCAGTAATGGGAGAACAGCTCCTTCCCAGACCAGATACAGAATTTGCCTACGAGAAACACTCAACAACCAGCGGCTAATGGGACGAGCCAACCACGGCATATATAAGAATCTTGCTCACCATTCCAGAGTTTGCCTGTGGATAAGAGGACATACTCTGCTCTCTCGCACGATACTTAGTAGCCCTATTTTATTGTACCAATAATGACACTTACTTTTAGCAAAATTTTGTATTTTTTCTATGAATTATGCTTTCCCTTACCGATGACTTACATAGCACAATTACTAGCAGAATGTAGTACTGAGGAAACAAGAAAAATAAGAGCAATAGAAAAGCTCAACTGCCAAATTAACACTACTGAGGCAGCGGTTATCTTCATTGAAACTTGCCTGAAAAAGGGTCTACTCTCAAAGTATCGTATTATTATTATTATTATTATTATTATTATTATTATTATTATTATTATTATTATTGTTGTTGTTGTTGTTGTTGTTGTTGTTGTTGTTGTTATTCTGGTTGTTGTGAAAAATAAATGTGTGGGAAACTGGCATCTGGGAAGCCTTCCTCGCAACAGTTATATAAGATCCTGACCTTAGGATTTGGGGCATCAACACTAATGTATCAACAGATCAGAAACCTACGATATTGCAGTTTCTAAACCAAAACACAATTTTAAGTCAATATACCTCTATATTATGGATATGTCCTTAACAATACCACCTTAGCGGTCAAGCATTACTCATAGCACTGGATATTACACCATATATGAGGGTGCTAGACAATAATTATATATGAAGACCGTAACGCAAGGATATAAGGGACAATACAATTACCATTGAAAATTTGCTTGATAATTATATTTAGACTCTTAATTCCCTTTTGAAATAATAAATGAAATAAAAAAAGGGATTGAGTGAAATTTGATGACCACTTTAATCTATCCTATGCATTTATTTACAAAATGTAACCAATCTTCGCAAGGTTATCTTATCGAAATATGCAAAGTTAAAAGCGTGAAATATAATGGGAACAATTTATATACAACGTTAACGTAGTTATCCCATGGATAAAAACAGGTTAGTTACACATAAAACGACAATTGTTTAAAATTCATACCAAATTAACCAAAATTACCCTTTGGGTAACAAATGTCCAATAAGGTTATCAAAACAGAAATATGCAAATAACCAAACAAATAAAGGACCATTAGGGTTACCCTAAAAAAATGAAAGAACACAGTGCCCCTGAAGGTTATTTAAAAAAAAAAAAAAAAAAAAAAAAAGCATTCCCACGCACGCCCGAATTTCATAGCCAGGTAATGACATAAATTGCCCAAATAAAACCGCTTAAAAATTCATTAACTAAGCTGCTTCTTCGCTAGTTCAAGAAGCTTCCTCGTCTTCTGAATGTTCTAGAGGGGCTACAAGATGACGAGCCCTATGGGTCTCCAAAAGCGGGACCTTGTCACAGCAGACTTCGACGCTTCAATGGCTTCTTTCAGCTGGGCCATAATTGACGTGTCTCAAATTCATACAGATGAAATCGGCAATACATGTAACCATGTAACTTCTAAGCCTACCCGTATTGAAGTGCAATTTTTTAATAAAAAAGAAATGTGATTCATCTATATCTCTGTAGAAGCAGAAATCTTAATGGGTGTCTATAAAGATACAAAGAGTAATGCTGTGACTTTAACAAAGCCTAATTATCGTGCATATATCAAAATTGGTAAAAATTAAAATTCGGCAGACGCGTTGTGTCGGTTCTTAAAATTCCTGTCTGACACAGACTTGATATAAAGCAGAGATATAAATAAAATAGATATAAATCCCAATGTAAATCATACATTCGAGGTAAGTAGATAGTTCATCCTAGAATGCGATGTTTAATGATATACGAACCATAAACCATTTCATAAAACGTAAAATCTACCTGGGTTGACGTCACGAGCTTCCAATACCTATCGATAGACAGTATCAGAAAACGGAAGGAGACTAGAGTGGTAGTTTAAAAAATCATGCAAACGATATATAAGAATTAGAAAACGGAGAAGGGAACTAATATCAATCATGCAAGGGATAAATGAAAACTGAAAAGATAAATAACGATAAACTATGAAGATAATTCTTCACAATTCTTTTCACATGTCCCGTCGCTTTCTCTCTTCCATCTCAGTGGCCAACCTCTTTTCAGCCTTTTGCTGCAACTACGAGGATTTCTCGTAGTGGTGCCTTGATGCTGAGTGGCCTCCCCGGCACCATGTAAAAACATGAGGAAAATTATCTTCCATCTGCAGTTACTTCAACATGATCTTATTTTGGTAAAATAAATTACCGCCATATGCAATTTGGTCTGAAATAGTGACGGAATCAAACAGGAAAAATATCCTATTCCAAAACTGGAATGGCAAATGAGATAAGGCACGTGGCCTTGGTACCATCATTAGCACCGATCAATAAACTCTCCACAACAAAACAGTTTTCAAATTATATTTCAAATGTACAGAATTCTTAGAATCAACAAGAAGTACTGTTTGTGTAAACAGAATGTTTGAGAAGGAACAAACACTTATAGTTGTTAGGTTTCCGTTTCCTTCTACTGTCTACGTTAATCACAGATCATTTCTAGATCTGTCAAAGGAGATCGGCAATTGCCTTCAGGACTTTGACAAATGAAATAAAAATTGTTACTAGGGAGACTGAAAAGAAAAAGTTTTGAGTAGATTAATAACAGTACTTTTAATAATAATAATTTCATTGATTATAATATTTAAATTAAAAATCTTTTCAAAAAGGTATCAACGAAAATGGCTTGACATTGTTTTTCAGAAGCATTAAGAGATCGTTAATGGTCCTTCGTCTTAAATTACACATACATACACACACACACACACACATATATATGTATATATATATATATATATATATATATATATATATATATATATATATATATATATATATATATATATGATAAATTTTGCACATTTAGACGTGTTTTTCATATTCAAATAAGCCATACATATTTTTGATACATTAATGTCTGGATTCTCTTAACGACCTCGGGATCAGAGCCCCAGGCGAAATCACACAAAGACAAGAGCTTGGGTCCGGCCGGGAATCGAACCCTGGTCGGCAAGCTTGTATAGACAGTGGCCAAGTGGCTTAGTCACTGTCTATACAAGCTTGCCGACCAGGGTTCGATTCCCGGCCGGACCCAAGCTCTTGTCTTTGTGTGATTTCGCCTGGGGCTCTGATCCCGAGGTCGTTAAGAGAATCCAGACATTAATGTATCAAAAATATGTATGGCTTATTTGAATATATATATATATATATATATATATACATATATTTAAATTTTACACATTTAGACGTGTTTTTCATATTCAAATAAGCCATATATTTTATATGCATCAATGTCTGGATTCTACTAACGACCTCAGGATCAGAGCCTCAGGCGAAATTGTAATAATTATTATTACATGTTTAAAACACATGACGTAATATGTCATTTTGGATGAAGATGCTAGCCGTGGGACTTGCTGTAGTCATTCAAATCATAAACAGGACGCACAATGCAGCCTCAACAATGTAACATTTTTCTTAAACGTCAACACCAATGCATCAACGTGTGAAAGTTTGTGACGTCACCGGATGCAGGTGTCTTCCGAGATTGTGACAAAACTGCTATATCAACTAAGCATACGATATCTGTGATATCGATAATTTAGTCAGTTCATATCTATACTTCACCAGAATTGGTCATCTGACCAAACCAGCTCCCTCCAGTGATGGAGATGTTTAACTCTGTTGTTTTTAACAAATAAATACTTTTAAAGCTAATAAGATGTACTTCGTTATCCAGCTTTTCACATCTTAAACAACACATACTCAATGTGTGCTTATAAAAGTAGCACACTTATAAATGGTGGCAGCGGTTAAACTCTAAGAATTAGAGAAAGATCTTCAAGACTTCAAAATAAAATCTGTAAAACCAGAGAAAGATCTTCAAGACTTCAAAATAAAAGCTGTAAAACCAGAGAAAGATCTTCAAGACTTCAAAATAAAAGCTGTAAAACCAGAGAAAGATCTTCAAGACTTCAAAATAAAAGCTGTAATACCAGAGAAAGATCTTCAAGAACTCAACATTATCTACATGAATTTACAATTTTGACTAAGTAATATAGTCCATCGAAATATTTAACATTAATGAATGTTATGAATACAAACCAATGAACTGGATCTTCAATCAACATCCTAGGAAACCCAAGGACTGGCGTTCAACGTTTGCAAAACATACCCAGGAAGCACTACATTCAACAAGAAACTCGAACGATACATCGCTAACAAAACATCAAGAGAGAGAGAGAGGATGTGTCGACATCACACAGACCCATATATAAGCTAAGTACAAATTTTTGAATTCATTCCAGTTTGGGCAGTGAAGTGTAGTTATCACGAGTCGTTAGTCGATTATTACTGGGGTGAGTGTATTGCTAATCTTTTGTTTCCGTTCATTAAAGGAAACTGTTCAACTCCGAATTCTCATATAGAATTTTTCTCTCTTTGTGCTAATTCCTTTTTCTTTCAGAAATTCTCGGGAAATGTTTTGGGATTAGTAACATTGTTTGGGGAATTTTGTTATACATATGCGTTTACGCAGTGGACGTCTGTACTCATATAGATATTTTGATAGAATTGCAAGGGGTCGAAGAGATAGGAAAAGAAATACAGCAGTTATGACTCCCCCTGTGAGCCCTACCCCTGGACCTAGTGGCGTAGGCCAGACTAATCCTCCTCCAATTGTGACGCTTGTAAATGCCAGGTCAGCAATCCTTCCTTTTCAGGGTCGGGTCAACGGGTTCTTGCCACAAAATGTGGAGTCATGGATTTCATCCGTCGATGCCCATTTAAATGCCAAACAAATCGTAGACCCTTTTGTACAATTACAAGAAGCTAAAAGTTTTATAGATTTTTCTAAGGGGGATGCGAGTGCGTATTTAAGAGGTGTTTCATTTCAAGAAGCAGTTACCTGGGATGATTTCAAAGTTAGGTTACGCGGGGTCTATGGGGGTGAGGAAGCCTTAGATGTAGTATTAACGTTACGAAATACACTTAATCAAGCCACTATGAATCGGCTTAATGTTATTGAGAGAGCAGCTCTCATAGCTGATAGGCTTAATGAATATCAGGACATTTTAGGTCATTCCACTTGGGTTACTAGTGATAACATCTCCGTGAAAGATTTTTTACGATTAATGTATTTAACTTGCATGACACTTATGTTGCCTGAAGCTTTAGTGCGGTGTTTTGATAAGAAGTTAACGCCTGCAGGTACGGAATTGGATGTATATAAACAGATAAAGAAACACATGTCCAAGTGTCCAGATCTCGATCCCGTGTTAACTCAAGTTTTTGCAAAGAATGAAACAAAGCCACAAACAGTGAACGTAGTTAGTAGTCAAGTAGCAGGAATGACGTGTTATAATTGCAAACGTCAAGGTCACTTAATCGCGGACTGCAGAACGAAATTCTGCTCGATTCATAACAGTGCAACTCATTCATATAGCCAATGTTACTCGCGTAAGACACAACAGAATCCCAGAAATACACAGTCAATTCCACAGTCAGTTCCATATGGAAATAAAAAGAAAAATCCTCATTTTAACAATAAGAAGAAACAACCAAATGTCAATGCAGTTCAGAGTCCAAAACAAACAAACACTTCTTCGAATATCGCTGAGCCTGGGTCGTCAAACCAGACCTCGCAAGGTCAGACTAATTTTCAGAATGTGCAGAGCAAAGCAAATACCACATAGTTAACTCCAGAGGGGAAGAGGGTGATGTTGGGTCAAGGTCATTCATGTCAACATCAATAGTATTGAATAATCAATTTAATGTTTTATCAGATAATTGTGAGACAATAGGTTTTCCTATGAAACACACGGCCGAATTAAGTAAAACAGTGCATGCTCCCGTAGATTTGCAACGAATTCATACAATAATAAGCCAAAATGAATTACGGCCAACCTTATATGCTGTAAATTTAGAACACAAATCCTTTACGTTATTTTTTGACTCTGGTAGTCCACGTAATATCATGGATTTGAAGACACATCATTTGTTGTTTTCGAACTTTCCGATTGAAAAATCCGGAATTAGACTTTCGGGTATAGGAAATAATGAATTAAATGTCATAGGCATAACTCATGTTCAGTTCAAAGTCGGTAAACGCACGTTTGCCGATACATTTGTTGTTGTAAAAAACATTAATATGTATCCAGCTGTAATTATAGGATACCCATCTATGGGAAATCAAAACATTATCTTAGCCCCTGCCAAGCACGGCGTGTATATCAAAGGGAAATTCTATAAGTCTTCTAATACCTTAAAATCAGTTTTGGATAAAAAGGAGACGACAAATGTAACCGTAACGTACGTTGAAGAACCAATAACTTGTCTCACTAATAAAGAAATAATATACGCGACCCAGCAGAATTCTCGTTCACCCGTAATATCATCTTGCACGCAATCTATCGAACCAAACGTACCTTCGAATTTAATAGTGCAAATAAAGAAAACATTACCGGGATCTGAAATATTAATCCTTTCCGATACTTTGAAAACTAACGGATTGTCTGTCACACAAGCTATTTATACAGTAGGCTCATATCAACAATGTAATATTGAAGTCTGTAATCATTTAAATAACACTTTAGTAATTCACAAAAATCAACATATCTTGGATGTAGAAGTTTATAAACATCGTATTCTTACCGTTGCTGAGACCAATCACTCTCAATCAGTTGCGGATGAATCCCTTTTGCGATCTATTAAAAATAAAATCAATAAGGACAATCAGGACGAAGAAATTCAGCAGAAAATTTTTGGACTTTTAACTAAATATCATGATGTTTTTTCCACTACGGATGGATCCTTAGGAAAAACAGATGTGATCGAGCATCAAATAAGGTTAAAGGACAAGCAGAAAATTATCTATGTACCCTCGTACAGACTCCCTATGAAATTCCAGAATGAAATAAATGATGAAGTAGGTAAAATGCTAGAAGAAGGAGTCATTAGGAAATCAAACAGCCCTTATAATTTTCCTTTTATAGTTGTACCGAGAAAAGATCGAACATGGCGTATCTGCGTCGACTTTCGTCGTCTAAACGAGGAGACGATCCCTGATCGATTCCCAGTGCCATGTACTGACGATATTTTGTCTTTGTTAGGTCAGAATAAATATTTTACCAGTTTGGACTTACTTAAAGACTTTCACCAGATATCATTAGAAGAAGATAGTATCCCATACACAGCCTTCAGCACAGCCAGGGGACATTATGAATTTTTACGGATGCCTTTTGGTTTACGTTGTGCTCCTATAACATTTACAAGAATGATTAACATAGTGTTTGGAGACTTGTTAGGGGATATATTGCATGCCTATATGGATGATCTTGTAATCTTTTCCAACACCTTAGAAGAACATCTACGTACGTTAGAACTAGTACTACAGAGATTAAGACAACATAACTTAAGGGTAAAGATTAGTAAGTGTGAATTTTTCAAAACAGAATTAATATATCTGGGTTTCATGGTGTCAAGCCAAGGTCTTAAAGTAGTCCATGATAAGGTGTCGGCTCTACGTAATTTTCCCATACCTACTAATGTCAAGGGAATACAGCAATTTCTGGGTTGTAGTGGATATTACAGGCGTTTTATACGCAACTATTCAATAATAGCCGCTCCTTTAACTGATCTTACGAAGAAGGGCGTAGATTTCATATGGTCTGAGCAACATCAACAGGCGTTTAATACCTTGAAAGATGAACTGTGTAGTTCTCCTATCTTAAAATTTCCTGACTTCGGTAAGGAATTCTTCATTGCAACATACGCCTCAGACTTAGGAGTAGGAGGGGTATTGCTTCAGCAATATGATAAACCATTTTTCCCGATAGCTTTCTATTCTCGAAAATTGAGAACTTCCGAAAGTAAGTATGCAGTAATAGACAAGGAAGGGCTAGCTATTGTTAATTCACTAGTGCATTTTAAGTTCATAATTTACGGTTATCCCGTTAAGGTTCTTACTGACCATAAACCACTAACAGAGTTCTTTAAAGGCTTCAACCACAGCCCTAAACGAACTCGGTGGCATTTGATCATTCAAGATTTTGTCGCAAGAATCGGGTATTTACCTGGGAAAGCATTATCATGGCGGATGCATTATCACGCAACCCCGTGTCATCTTGTACGGAGCCTTTAGCTGAATTAATAGATATATCAACATCCATGCCTATTGTTAAAAAGATATCTGAACAAGAAGATTTAGGCTGGAGCGCTGAATTGTTACAGACTGAGCAAAGAAAAGATCAGAAAATAGAAACAATTATACATGCTTTGAAAGGCAATCATAAGGAAAAGGAATATATAAAGTATAAGCAGCAGAATTATATAATCAAAGATAATATTCTGTGTAGGACTGTGACAAGGAAAACCCGCAATACACCACATGTAACTAACGACCAGGTAGTAGTACCAATCTCACTTATTTCCACTGTCCTGAATTGGTTACATTCAAATCCATTACATGGACACCCGGGGTTCTCATTAATGTCACAGAAAGCCAAATCATTGTTTTATTGGCATACGATGCTTACAGATATAAAAAGACACATAGCTAATTGTCGCACATGTCAGGAAAACAAAGGGCATACGAAAACACCTGTCAGCCTAGGAGCTTATCCTGTGCCCAATCAACCCTTTGTAAGAATACATTTAGATTTGTTAACAGGATTTTACGAGTCAGACAGAGGAAATAAGCACCTCTTAGTAATTATAGATGCTTTAACTCGATATACAGAACTAATAGCGCTTAAAACTAAAACTGCGATTGAATGCGCTAGGAAGTTTTACGAGTGTTACATTTGTAAACATGGAATTCCACACATGATAATCTCAGACTCGGGTGGTGAATTTAATAATCACTTTCTTATCTCATTGTGTGAATTCCTCAGCATAAAGAAAATAAATACCATGATATATCACCCAGAGTCGAATGGGCTAGTGGAAAGAGCAAATAGGAAGATATTAAATATATTAAGAGTAACACTAGGGGGATCAGACCCCCACTGGGATATTGCAATACCGGCGGCACTGAGTACTCTGAATCATTCATATCATATATCAATTAAAATGTCACCGCATGAAGCATTGTATGGTACCCCAGTTAGAACGCCTTTCCATGTATTAACGCCTACAACTAATCTATCAAATCCTTTAAAAGAATGTATAAATGCAAGTATAAGTCAATATGATATCCTTCGAAAGAATTTAGAAGAATCACAAATCATAATGAAAAGGAATCATGATAAAACAGCGAAACCAACTAAAACATATACCGTGGGTGATAACGTATATATTCAAATCAATGTACGAAAAGGGCTCAATTATAAACTAACACCTAAGTTTGAAGGCCCATTTAACATTTTGGAAACATTAACGGCCAATAGGTTTAGAGTTCAAAACGTATCCCAACCCACGGATGAGAGAATAGTACCATTGGCTCACATAAGAAATTAAAAAGAAAAGGGAGGGAAAGAAGTGAGGGAAATTTTTTTTTATTTCATGTGATTAAAAGTTTTCTTCTTAATACAGGAGTAATTACATATATTTTTCTCGTTACAGGTTTCCAAGATGAATTTTTTGTTGTTGGGAGTGATATTGTTCGCTCAGACATTTTTCTCGTGTGGGATGAGCTCTAAAACTAAAAGTATAAATTTTAAATATGGCACTATAGTTGAAAGACAAGAAGACGTTTTTATTACATCAACCAACGTAGTTGTAGAAGTGAATATGCAAGCAATTTTTCTTCAAGAGAATGATGTCACTAGCTTAAGAACCGCCATTTCAAGGTTTTCTGCCTCATTGGATGAGTTGCATAGAAGACATTTTCATATGACTACAGAGAGTTTGCTTGGATCAACATTAAAAGTTGCAGAGATGCTATCTGATGACTTGAAAAATAAGACTTACGAGACAGGATCTTTGGCTTATGACCTTTTGATGTGGACTGTAGGACACGAACATAAAGAAAGACGAAATCCGTTTATTTATGCTGCATTAAACATCTTTGGGTCTGTTGCAAGTTTAGGTTTAGGAATTTCCAATCGTCTTAAAATTAGTAATCAAAATAAGAAAATTGAGTTCTTGACTCATGAAGATGAATTGATTATGTCAGAACTAAGGAATCAGTTAGCTTCAATCAATAAAATTATGGATTTAGTAAATGAACATTCAAATAATATCATTCAGATTATGGAATTACAGGATTTGTTGGCAACGTTAACGTATTATGATTCAAAGATAGATCACATACATAACAGAATTGCACATTTCATTGAGAAATCCAAGGATTATGTAGAAGCTATCACGTTAGCAACTAAAGGTGTACTGTCGCCCCATTTGTTGCCTATAAATTACTTAAAGTTAATTCTGGAGAACGGAAGGGATAAACTAGGCTATGTTCCTTTGTTAGACGAACATAGGTTAGAATTTTATTACAGCCTAATTACAGTAAACGTTGATAATAACAAGATTAGGATTACAATTCCCTTTGATTCTTCTGATGCCTGGCAATCTTACAGGATATCACCATTTCCGACTTTCATGACGAATCACTCAAATCCAGTAATATCCAGTTTGACAGGACACGTATTGATTTCTCCAGACAAGGAAACATATACGGTCATTAAAGACTTAAATCAATTAACTCACTGTTAAGACGCAATGGATAGAAAAATATGTACAGCTGACTCATTTGAATTCCATAAAAACTTAATAGATTCATGCGAGTTAGGTATAGTGCTAGACGGTGCTCTCTCCCATACAAGTGAAAATTGTCTGGATAAGCTTTATCCCTTTGACAATAATGAGTTCAATTGCAGACTGAACAATAGCTCGTGGATACGATACGACAAGGACGGCTTCAATGTATCATGCCCTGACAGATCCACGTCCTTCGCCCACATCTTCGTTGCATCAGATGGTTGTATCGGGACTTCCCCTAATTCCATGGTGACGGGTCTACGGACACTCATCAGAGAACGAGCCTACTTCGCGAACTTCACGTGGACCTCTACAATGCCAGCACTCCCTCTCCCGTACAACAGACAGGTTGCAAAGCGGTTGATGAAGCTTACCGAAAGGGACCACCTGTCACCGACTTATAAGGAAATCCTTCACCCCATACTACTAGCAGGTCTGGTTCTCACGGTGGTGATATTTATCGCCGTGAACATCCTTGTTTGGCGTAGGTTACGGCACAGCAGGCAGCTACAACAGAATGTTTCGCCATGTCCAGACAAAACTCCTTATTCAATTCAGTTTAAAGCCGTTTGAAGTGGCCACCTCATTCGCTAAAGGAGTAAATTGCTCTGGAAATTGTGTTTGTAAGAAAAGCTGTTAGTACGCTAGTAATATGTAATTGAAGAAATTATCTACATTGCATTGTTAAAAATACATTTAAAACAACATTTTAAAAAAAAATATATAAATCATTTTTTCTCTCGGCATCTCATAAAATATATAAGCCAGAATGTTAAAAAGAAAAGAGAAAAAAAATTAAATTAACAGAATCTATGGGCATCTAATAAAATATATCAGCCCTATATATAAATATATATATATATATATATATATATATATATATATATATATATATATATATATATATGTACGAAACCGTGGTACGTGTACGTACCAGGAATTCGTGTTTGTGCACTAAAAAATTGAATTTTTACCAAGGTAACAAATATTTTTATTAGTTACCGTATTATGTTAATCTATGTTTCTGACAAAGGTAACAATTATTCTTTAACAAGTTACCGAATCATATGTAAGTCAGTAGTTTTTTTTTGGTACCATATAATCATTTGCTAGCAATGTACCATATATATGATCTTTATTTTATCATGCATTTTTTTTTTTTGCTTTGGTAATATCTTTTCATATGCATTATTGTTATTATTTTTTAATGTGCCTATTTGGACATTCGTCCTCGTTTGATTATGGCTAAAGTTAAACAAAGAATAATACATATGTCCAGTCACGCCTAGTGAACATGTTTTGGCTTGATAGCTGGCCGAGCTTATGTAATAATTATTATTACATGTTTAAAACACATGACGTTATATGTCATTTTTGATGAAGATGCTAGCCGTGGGACTTGCTGTAGTCATTCAAATCATAAACAGGACGCACAATGCAGCCTCAACAATGTAACATTTTTCTTAAACGTCAACACCAATGCATCAGCGTGTGAAAGTTTGTGACGTCACCGGATGCAGGTGTCTTCCGAGATTGTGACAAAACTGCTATATCAACTAAGCATACGATATCTGTGATATCGGTAATTTAGTCAGTTCATATCTATACTTCACCAGAATTGGTCATCTGACCAAACCAGCTCCCTCCAGTGATGGAGATGTTTAACTCTGTTGTTTTTAACAAATAAATACTTTTAAAGCTAATAAGATGTACTTCGTTATCCAGCTTTTCACATCTTAAGCAACACATACTCAATGTGTGCTTATAAAAGTAGCACACTTATAAAATCAAACAAAGACAAGAGCTTTTGGCCGCCCGGGAGTCGAACCCTGGTCCGGGAAGCTTATATAAACAGTGACACTGCCACTTAGTGGCCAAGTGGTAGCGTCACTGTTTATACAAGCTTCCCGGACCAGGGTTCGACTCCCGGCCGGTTAGAAGCACTTGTCTTTGTATAATTTCGTCTGGGGCTCTGAACCTGAGGTCGTTAAGAGAATCCGGACATAAAAAAAGAAAAAAACACATGGCTTATTTGAATATATATATATACAGTATATATATATATATATATATATATATATATATATATATATATATATATATATATATATATATATATACACAGTATATATATATATATATATATATATATATATATACAGTGAACCCTCGTTTATCGCGGTAGATAGGTTCCAGTCGCGGCCGCGATAGGTGAAAATCCGCGAAGTAGTGACACCATATTTACCTATTTATTCAACATGTATATTCAGACTTTTAAAACCTTCCCTTGTACGTAGTACTGTTAACAAACTACCCTTTAATGTACAGAACACTTAATGCATGTACTACAGTACCCTAAACTAAAACAGGCACAAATATTAAAGGTGATTTTATATCATGCATTTCCTAAACATGCTAAAAAGCACGATAAAAAATGGCAACCAATGTTTTGTTTACATTTATCTCTGATCATAATGTAGAAACAAACTGGAGGTAGAGCTTTGCTTATTACCCAGACATATTTCCCATACTTTTCCCTTAGAACTACATCACATCTTCCTACTTTAGATATATATATATATATATATATATATATATATATATATATATATATATATATATATATATATGTGTGTGTGTGTGTGTGTGTATATATATATATATATATATATATATATATATATATATATATATTTATATGTATACACATATACATACCTACATATACACATAAATACATGCATACATATATATATATATATTACTGTATATATATAGGTTATGGAAAAAATCCGCGAAGTAGTGAATCCGCGATGGTCGAACCGCGAAGTAGCGAGGGTTCACTGTATATATATATATATATATATATATATATATATATATATATATATATATATATATATATATATATATATATATATATATACATACATATATATATATATATATATATATATATATATATATATATATATATGTATATTAGAAAGCCTAGATCAGCCTTGTTTTTCTAGGTTTAATCACTAGTTTATAGGAATCATTTTGTGGCAGAATAGCCTTTGTTTTGTATGAGCATTTGTTTATCTTTGAAATTTAAGTGTCCGTTATCTGGTCATTTTAAGTGTTTAGCGTAAAGTGCTTAACTTAACGATCCTCATGTGGTTAGGCGCTCCCTCCTCGGTTGTTTGTATTACCGGACTATCGTTTTAACGATTTCTTTTTTTCATATACGAGTGTTTATGAACGCGAATTGATGTCTGGACGTTGGTGCTTGGAGAGAGTTCAGTTCGGGCTTGAGCACTTCCTTGATATCATACCTTGAGCAGCATACTGATTTGGACTTTGGAGGACTATTATTTGGCAGTTTATTTGGACGACGTTTCTTTGGATTACACTTTAGAGTTTAAACCCTCGCCTTAGTCTGTTGTCTGCAGGTTCTCTTGTCACCTGCGACTCGAGAGTCTCCTGCCTAAACCTGCGGTTCGTGTTCTTCGAGTAGAGACTCGCAGGTACTCTTGTCACCTGCTACTTGAGCCAGTTCTGCCTTTCCCTGACGAGGAGGAATTCCCAGGGAACTGGTGTGTCGCTTTCTTCTGGCACTTACGTCTCCAATCAGCTGCTGTGGTTTTGGAAGCTTGCAAGCTCGTGAGGTGGCCTGTAGGGAGGCTGACGCCAGGTAAGACAGAGTGTCTCTTATTTTCGTTTGGGATCGCTTTCCCTTTAAGGTTATGCTCTGGCGTTCAAGAACTGCCCTGATAGCTGTTATGGCAAGTGGATCAAGGCCCTAGTTTTGTCTCTCCTCTAATACATCCACTGAAGTGAGGAGAACTATACATCCTTTGTGTTATTTAATCTTGTATATATATACACATACTGTATATATTTTTTGTCATATTTGCGTCGTGACTATATAATGCCATCCAGTAGTTCTATTATAGACAAAGTTTTGTGTTGATAGGTAGAATTTATAATGGTTTTCCGGTTTCATTTACTCTGTCTTCCTTCTGTCTTTAATTTTTGGTCTGGCCAGCAAAATTGTTGGATCCAAATAAGTTTATTATTAATAACTGTTATTTCTCCTGTCTTTGTTAGGACTTAGCTTCTGAGTTTTATTCAAAGGACTGGTATTTGTCCTTCTTTGTTATTAAGTTATGGTATTTGTCATATCTGACAAGGTTTATCTAAATTTTGTAATTAAGTATTAAATATTGTTAAGTTTTCTTGAGTGTTTGTTTCCGCTGACCTTTAGAACTGAGTTACATTTATTACTGACAACAATTATAATAAGAACTTTTATAACAACCGTAAGGGATGTAATAATTCCTAAGGGTTGTAACATTTTGCGACCGTGACAGGATTGTTCTCAGGTGTACTCAGTGTTTTGGTCCGTGGAACAGCACTTTGTTAATTTGGCAATATTTTCTTTAGTTTTAGAGTATTACCTTTCTCCCCTGCTAAGTTTGGTACAATGGAGGATTTTGTTTCACCCCACAGAGTTTCTAGGGTCGGCTGATTGTATAAAACATCTGCCAGTACTGAATAAAACTTGTTTAGTAAGTTGTGCCTGGTAGTTAGGTATTTCGTTGAGGGCAGCGGATACAAAAAATCAATTGTTGGTAGTTGTTAAAAGTAAAGTTGCTCAAGGTCTGGCTGAGGCTGAACATTTGGTTAGGGAGAATGAGTTCCCAGGTAGTAGTGACTCTGAGCATGAGGGTAGTATGATTAATGATGATGACAGAATAAGTGTTAATGGAGGTCTAACTATGTTTGAGGATCCTCCCCGGACAGGAACTATTTATGAGGGTCAGGCTAATTTGCCTCTGAAACTAAATGTTTCCCATAATCCGTTCATATCTGTAGAAAATCTTGCGCCAGAAGATCCTCTGGTTCCTGTTCGTCCTTTGGGGGAGTCCAAGGAGGAGGGTGAATTTAATTTAATATGTAAACGGATAGAATTGATATAACTGGAATTTGAGGAGAATGAGAGGGCGAGGTGGCATGAATTGGAGATGGCCAATATTAATTTAGAAATTGCTAGGCTGCAGGGCAACTCTAATCATTTTAGTATTCCTCGGGGCAACTCACAGGATAAATTTAATGCAGGTGAGGCCTTGAAATTGGTGCCAGTATTTGACAAGTTGAATGTCCCAGAATTTTTCAAGGCATTTGAACGTGTTGCCACCTGGATGTCTTGGCCCCCAGAAATGTGGACTGTACTAATTCGATGTAGGTTGATGGGCAAGGCAATTAGAGTGTATAATGCCTTGGAAGAAGGTATACTATTATTATTATTATTATTATTATTATTAAATGCTAAGCTACAACCCTAGTTGGAGAAGCAGGATGCTATAAGCCCAGGGGCCCCAACAGGGAAAATAGCCCAGTGAGGAAAGGAAATAAGGAAATAAGGAAAAATAGAACATTTTAGGAATAGTAACAATATTAAAATAAATATTTCCTATTTAAACTATAAAAACTTTAACAGAACAAGAGGAAGAGAAACTAGATAGAAAAGTGTGCCCAAGTGTACCCTCAAGCAAGAGAACTCTAACCCAAGGCAGTGTAAGACCATGGTACAGAGGCTATGGCTCTAGTCCTCAAGGCATATGATTTGGTTCCTGAGGCCTATCGCCTTAAGTTCAGAAATTTTACGAAGCAGGCCTCCCTTACTTATGTGGAATTTGCTAGGCTTAAGGAGGAACAATTTGATGATTGGTTAAAAAGCCACCAGGTGGTCTCTTTCTCCTCTTTGAGAGAACTCGTGCTTCTAGAAGAATACAAGAAGTCATGCAGTAAGGAATTGAAAATTTATCTAGAAGAGGTAAAAGCTGTTAATTTACGTAAGGCAGCCCAAATTGCTGACAAGTTTGTATTGAGCCATCGAACTGGGTATGGTAATTTTGATAATAAGGATGTGAATTTTCAATCTGCTAGGACAGCTAATTTTCAGAGGAGGTCAGCCTCTTTTTGTGAATACTCGTGGACAGGGTAACCCACCAGATAAAAATCATAAGCCTGATAGTAACCAAGGAAAAGTCTCGAGTGGACAGGACACTTGTGTCTTTTTCGAAGATAATAGGTTTGGTTCTGGCCCAGGTAATGAATAATAAAGGTAGGGGGACTTGTTTTCGGAGTAATAGGCAGGGACATTATCAGGCACAGTGTCATGCCAGAAGAAGGTACCTCCAAAGGAATGATAATAATCCTGTGGCACTAATATCTACTTGTAAACCTGTTATCAGTAATCCCATAGTTGAAAACTGTCCAGTAGCTAGCACTAGTAATGGTAGTAGTAGCAGTAGTCAGTCTTCTAGCAGAAACGAGTCATGACTACTTTATGATAAATATATTTGGCCTGGTAAATTGATATCTACTTCTAAAACTATTGGTGTGAAATTTTTGAGGGACACAAGGTCAGCTCGGTCTCTGGTTTTGAAAGAATCTTTGAAAGATTTAGTTGATTATACAGGGAATTTTGTTGTTCTGGGAGGGTTCCCGAACACCGTTGTTTCGGCTCCGTTAGTGGAGGTCAGATTGTCTTTCCCTGGTTATGATAAAGTGACAGAATTGGCAGTTGTTGAGAGTCTCCCTATTCCTAGAATTGACGGCATTTTGGGTAACGATATGTTAAATACCCAAGGACAGGAGTTGTTCCCCATATTGTGTGTGCACACCTGTCCAGTTGCAGTAACAACCCATGCAGTAGTAAAATCTGCAAATTTAATCGGTAATGACGATGATTTAATCTCAAGTAGTTTAGATGTAGACGTAGAGAGGCCCGGGTCTTTAGATAGTAGTAGTAGTAGTGTAGTTAGCAATGTCTTGAGACCTGATTGGGACAAGTCTTCATTTATTGAAGCTCAGAAAAGGGAATTTAATTTTGATTTAGGTGACACTGCAGATTTGACTAAACCCAGGTTTTGTGTGATTAATGATTTACTATACCTGATTGGCCGTCCTTTAACTGATGATCTGAGCAAGACGACTCGTATTGAACAAATTGTTGTCCCATCTTAGTTCCGTAGGTCTGTCTTGAGTCTTGCACATGATGATTCTTTTTCTGGCCACTTTGGTGTATGTAAAACTTTTCGAAAGTTGGCAGAATGTTTTTGGTGGCCAGGATTAAAATCATCTGTGAAAATTTTTTTTAATGAATGTGAGGTTTGTCAAGTGATGGGGAAACCCAACCAAGTTATTTCTAAAGCTCCCTTAAATCAAATTCCTGCGATAGGTGAGCCTTTTGTAGAATTAGTTATTGATGTGGTTGGGCCTTTGCCTAAAACTAAGTCGGGATTTACCCATCTCTTGACAATTATGGATAGAGCATCTCGATTCCCTGAGGCCTCCCAATGAGAAGGATAACCTCTAAGGTTGTATTTGACAAACTAATTGAATTCTTTTCCAGGTATGGTCTCCCTCGTACTATTCAAACTGATTGCGGTACAAATTTTACTAGTAAGGTATTTAAAGGTAAGTGTGCAGAATTGGCCATTCGGCACAAGACCAGTGTACCATATCATCCGGAGAGTTAGGGGGTGGTGGAAAGGTTCCACCAGACCCTTAAATCTATTCTGAAAAAGTATTGTTATGAACAAGGGGAGGAATGGGATAAAGGGGCTTCCTTTTGCTCTATTTGCTCTAAGAAATCACCCGAATTCTTCAACTGGTGTAGCTCCTTTCGAACTGGTATTTGGACACAAGTATGTGGGCCTTTGGAGATTTTTCATGAGCTGCTTGAGACTGGTCGAGGAGAGGATGCAAACGTAGGAGACTTTGTGGAGGACTTGAGAAAAAATTATCTAGAGCCTGGAAATTTGCCAAAGAAAATTTGGCTAATTCTTAGGCTGCTATGAAATTAAATTTCGATAGGAAATCTAAAGCACGGTCGTTTGAGCCCAGAGAATTAGTTTCCGTTTTAAGTACTGACTCTGACAATTTCCTTCAACCAAGATATAAGGGACCCTGGAAGGTGTTGAGGAAGTTGTCAGAGGTGAATCATAAAATAGAGGCTCCTGGGACCAAACGGAAGTGCAGGATATTCCATATAAATAAGTTAAAACTCTATACTTCAAATAGAGGATTTGGAGGATTTAATTTGTCAGCAGTCTTCTGATGCTCTTTTTGATAATATTCAAAGTTTAGAAGTTTTGAAGGAAAGGCTGGAGCATCTGAGTTTGCTGAAAGGAGGGATGTAATTAATTTAATCTTCTTTTTTTCCAGATTTATTTCAGAATTCTCCAGGTCGAACTAATTTTACTGAGCATGATGTAGATGTTGGAAATGCTTCTCCTGTAAAACAGTCCTTACCGGCTGAATTCTGTTAACAGGGATATAGTTGATAAGGAGATTAAATATATGCTGTAATACGATCTCATCCAACCTTCCGTTAGTCCATGGATCTCCCCGATACTCCTTGTTAAGAAGTCCGACGGAAAGTTCCGTATGTGTGTAGACTACCGTAAGTTTAACGCACACACAAAGAATGACTCTTTTCCTTTGCCTCGGATAGTTGACTGTCTCGATCAGATAGGGGCTGCTAAGTTTATTACGAAATTGGATTTATTGAAACGGTATTGGCAGGTTCCCCTGTCTGATCGAGCACGAGAGATTTCTGCATTTGTCACTCCCTTTGGGCTTTATGAGTGTAAGGCAATACCCTTTGGGATGAAAAATGCCGTGTACTTTCCAGAGGCTTATGCATAGGGTCATTTGTGGTTTAAAGGGAGCTGAAATTTATATTGATGACTTGGTTGTATAAAGTGATGATTGGAGTACGCATATGGTGAGATTGTGTAAGGTATTTCAGGCCCTTAGGTCTGCTGGTTTGGTTATTGATTTAGCAAAATGTGAATTTGGTAAAGCAAAGGTTTGTTATTTGGGTAAGGAGGTTGGTTTGGGTCGAGTGGCACCTAAACAAGCCAACCTCGAGGCTATCGTAAATTTAAAGAGATCGTGCAATGTCAGAGAAGTTCTGCCTAAACCTGCGGCTCGTGTACTTCGAGTAGAGACTCGCAGGTGCTCTTGTCACCTGCGACTTGAGCCAGTTCTGCCTCTCCCTGACGAGGAGGAATTCCCAGGGAATTGGTGCCATCGCTTTCTTCTGGCACTTGCGTCTCCAATCAGCTGCTGTGGTTTTGGGAGCTTGCAAGCTCATGAGGTGGCCTGTAGGGAGGCTGACGCCAAGTAAGACAGAGTGTCTCTGATTTTCGTTTGGGATCGCTTTCCTTTTAAGGTTATGCTCTGGCGTTCAAGAACTGCCCTGATAGCTGTTATGGCAAGTGGATCAAGGCCCTAGTTTTGTCTCTCCTCTAATACATCCACTGAAGTGAAGAGAACTATTCATCCTTTGTGTTATTTAATATGTATATATATATATGTATATATATATGTATACATATATATATATATATATATATATATATATATATATATATATATATATATATATATATAGTCATATTTGCGTCGTAACCATATAATGTCATTGAGTAGGTCTATTATAGACAAAGTTTTGTGTTGATAGGTAGAATTTATAATGGTTTTCCGGTTTTATTTACTCTGTCTTCCTTCTTTCTGTAATTTTTGGTCTGGCCAGCAAAATTGTTGGATCCAAATAAGTTTATTATTAATAACTGTTATTTCTCCTGTCTTTGTTAGGACTTAGCTTCTGAGTTTTATTCAAAGGACTGGTATTTGTCCTTCTTTGTTATTAAGTTATGGTATTTGTCATATCTGACAAGGTTTATCTAAATTTCGTAATTGTTAAGTATCAAATATTGTTAAGTTGTCTTGAGTGTTTGTTTCCGCTGACCTTTAGCACTGAGTTACATTTATTACTGACAACAATTATAATAAGAAATTTTATAACAACCCTAAGGGTTGTAATAATTCCCAAGGGTTGTAACCATATATATATATATATATATATATATATATATATATATATATATATATATATATATATATATATATATATATATATATATATAGAGGTGCAATATACGGTGGGTGTATTCGCAAAAAACATAGTTCTGTTTAGTGAAGCATGGGAGGTAATGCAAAAAAGTTGGAAGATTTGAATAGAGAACGCAGAAAAGTAGAATTGAAAATTGATATGAGTAAAAGTAGGACAATAGTCGGTGAAAATACAGAGAGGAGAATATGGTCGAACCTATAGAGATTGTTAATGAATATACATTTTTAGGACAGACGGTAAGTGTTTCGACAGGACACAATATCAAAATTAAAAGAAGGATAAGCATGGGACGGAGTGCTTTTAAAAATGTGAACAAAATTAAATCATGAAAATTAAAATGCCAC
>NC_090727.1:122873355-122875855 GCF_036898095.1 Palaemon carinicauda | reverse complement strand
GTTTCATAAAAGAAACCTTTGAAAACAACTTGAATATTGGTCATGGAATGTATAAACTCGATGCCTTTATATGTAAAGAGATTTGTAAGCAATATAAAAAAACATTAACCACTTAATGTAGAATTGAATGTATTGTGAATAATTAACGTCGCTGTGAAATTAATATTTAGACCTAAGCTACCATTCATTAAAGGAAACAATTATTTTATATAGTATGCATAAGTATATTGGCACTATATAGTGTTATGCTAGATATAAGTATTGATATATACATGATTATATGTTTATGATATTAATGTTGTATATATATAAATGTATATATGCATATGTATGTATGTATATGTATGTATGTGTATATATGTATATATATGTATATATGTATGTATATATGTATGTATGTGTATGTATGTATGTATGTGTGTATATATGTATATATGTATATGTATGTGTATCTGTATGTATATATACATATTTGTATGTCTGTGTATGTTTTGCTTATGTACTTATATAAATAAGGCTACCGTGTTTTCATATAAATAAACTGTACTGAAAGTAAAAAAGATAAAACAAGAATTTACCCGCCACTAGAGATGACCCTTTTTGGCAGGTGTCTAATGAGCTTGGGGACTCCTCCTACTTAACACCTGACTCACGCCCAGGTAGCTGGTAAGGGAGTGTCATTGTTCTCTAAATCTCTATATGTATGTTCGTATGTTTGCTTTCCCTATAAAATGTAAAGAAACCTCTCTCAATAAATCAGTCCTCTGAAGAAGTATCACGAAACTAGTCAGGACTTAAGCGTATATTCCGTATTTTCATTTTCCCTGTGGTTCTTATGCATATATATATATATATATATATATATATATATATATATATATATATATGTATATATATATACATATATATATATATATATATATATATATATATATATATATATATATGTATATACATACATACGTATATATATATATATATATATATATATATATATATATATATATATATATATACATATATATATATATACATATATATATATGTATATATATGTGTATATATATATATATATATATATATATGTATATATATATATATGTAAGTATATATATATATATATATATATATATATATGTATGTATGTATATATATATATATATGTATATATATATATATGTATATATATATATATATATGTGTGTGTGTGTGTGTGTATGTGTGTGTGAATGTGTGTGCATGTGTGTGTCTAATTTCTTTTTGGTCATGTTCAGTGGTGGAGAGGGCTTAATAATAGCCTGGTGGGAGGTGGGATGGAGTCCATATATATCTAAATATTTAACCGACATTTTCTTCCGTTTTTAAAGAAAGCTCTTTAAAGTATCCAAGCACAAAAAATATAAAAACTAGTTCAAAGGCAGTGAAAAGAAATTATGTAAGCTGGTAAAAGATTTAAAGTTTTTACAAGAGGAAATAATAGAGGATTTAATAGTAAAGTTATAAGATAAATGTAAATAAAAAAAGACAAAGCAACAAATATTGATAAGGGAAATGGAAGAATAAAAGTGGTTGACTGGTATAGGTATCCTGCAGAGAATAATAATACCTTTACGCTTCCAAACCGCTAAATCTTCCAGCCGCTAAAGACAAAATCGACTAATACACTTCTCAGTCCGAGCCGTCCTGCATATTCGTAACCTCACAAAGTGTTATAACATTCAGTTTCTGTTTTTGAACAAATTGAGTATTATATATACATATTTATACACACACATGCATATGTATATATTTATATATATATATATATATATATATATATATATATATACACTGTATATACTGTGTTAGGCAGTACAGTATAACTTAGCAATCCATGTTTGTCAACAGTTGTACAAGTATAAGCGGATGAGCAACCTGGTGGAGTAAGGAGAACTTTGAGTGTGAAGGAAGTGCTCCCTAAATCTTGATGAAGTCACTGGCAGCAGGGTGACAGATGGGGTTCAAGTTGATAGACAAGATGTCTCTTCGGCTTCTACTCTTAATGCCTTGCAGATGGTATTACAGGAATCAGTATGGATCAGCAGGGGTCACTAGCCTTAGTTAGATAGACACTGCACATCACACGGAACTGGCTATCCTTTGATGAAATTTAGCCAACGAATCCTTTATGGATTTAGTCAGTTTATGGAAAGAGCAAATGACAGAATGGTTCCTAGTCCCGGGCACAGTGGGGTGCTAAGAATCTCCTGGTTTATAAATAGTAAAGAAAAATTCAAATTTGGCAATTGGAATGTTAGAACCATGAATCATATTTGGAGTTCCAGCAAGTGGAAAATTAATTTATGAAATATAGTTTGGATATCTTGGCCCTTAGTGAAACACATTGTAAGGGGATTGGTAGAGAAATCTTAGACGAAGGCAATATATATACCTACTCAGGAGGAACTGATGGATTGGGAAGAGAAGGGGTTGGAACGATGATGACACCAAGATCAGAAAA
>NC_090727.1:122823355-122863355 GCF_036898095.1 Palaemon carinicauda | reverse complement strand
AAGATCTGCACAGAGTTTTCAGTATGGAAGTACGGAATTGTGAAGATCATATCTGTTGCGAAGAAATCCTGTTGTGACGCAATCAAGTAGACGAGTATAAGCGTGATCTGCTCTTGCTACATCACGAATATCCAGGGGTATCCTGTCGTCATCCTGAGCTGGAGACTCGTCTGAAAGAGTAATGGTGTTCATGGCTATGACAGTTTGGAGATGAGCAACAGAAGAGGCACCTGAGATCTTGTTCTCCTGTGTGGGGTAGCTGACCGGTGCCCGAGACAATGCATCTGGAACACAGAGCAACTTACCAACACACCACACAGTTGTAAAGATGTAAAGCGAGATCTCCTTGAGGTGCTGGAGACGTGAGTTTCTATGGCATCCAGAATATAATGGTTCAGAATTGGTATGAGGGCCCGGTGATCTATCATCAGAGTAAAATGCTGTAAGCCGGCTAGGTACAGCCTACAATTTGACATTGCCCAGACAACGGCTAGTATCTCGAGCTCGGTAGTGGCATAGCGTGTCTCTGCATCGGGAAGAAAACGAGAACCACACTGAACTAGATGTAGGTGGCCATTACCTTGGTCTTGCAAGAGAGCATATCCAATACCGTTGAGGCGTGAAACATACATTTGAAGAACAACGGGTAAGTCTGGGTCAAAAAGGGCAAGAACTGGTGGATAAGTGAGAGCCAACTTCACGCTGTGGAAAAGTTAATAGCATCGTTAAGAAAAAATACAACTTATTTTTCCTTTTTACATTACATATGTGTTATCTGCTATATTTTTGGTCCTACAACTATTTTTTTTTTTTTTTTTTTTTTTTTTGCAGCACGCCCTACTCCCTGTAGGGTTTGAAGAGGCAACTAGAATTTGGGAATTGAAAAAATAATTGGAAGGGTACTGCATCATCCTGCACCTGTTTATGTTGCTAGTCAGCCTGGTGAAGATTTACAAGCAGGTTTGCTTGGGGATTCTAGTTTTGCCGCAGAAATTGGGAGTAGTATCTTTTATGTGAAAGAAAACTTATACTGAATCTTATTTTTTTGTGGGTGTGTGGCTTTGCAATCAAGAGGGAGCTCAGAAGATTATTAGAATTGTTCTAGCCTCTTATCCATTTTCATGGGTGTAGAATAACCATGACATACTGTGTATCACTGAGGATTGAAAGAAATTTTTAGTCTTTCTGACATATAGGAAGAATGTAAAGTCAGGTTCAATGTGCGAAATAATGAGGAAGAATCTCGTTATATGAGATTGTGTCATAAACATTAATGGTTCACAGGAGCTATTGAAATGGCATATCTGGTCGTCGGCCCAGGAAGTGAATTCAGATGTTAAGAGGAGAGTGACTGTATTTGAGTTTAGTCTGAATTGTTCCAGAATTATAAAAACCCCTTCCAAGAATGAGAGATGTAGACACTATTGTTGTTGGTCAGAAAAGTTTCGATGACAACGAAACCTTAACACAGTGCAGCTTTACAATTGGAGATTTTCTAGACATTGTTATCATAAGCCCACAGAGATCTACACAGCGTCGTATTCGACCATACTATTCAGAAGCTACAAATTTTTAAGTAACTTTGCAGCCTAATGGTAGACTGGATATTGATAAGGACAGTATTGATTTAGGGAAAATTGTTGTAATACAGTATTTTCACAGTTTTATATATTCTCTTCTTGATTGATTTGATATTGTTTAGAAAACTTGTAAATGTCCAGCATGTCAATAGTTTTTTATTATTCAAATCTTTTTTAATCTTGTTATCTTGAGGCTGGAGCATAAAGGGATGCTAATTTTACCTTTAATTGCTTATTTGAATTGACAAAACAATGTTAATGTAATCCTAACAGTGTTTTCTTTTTCAAATAAATATTTTTCTTGTTTTTATAAAGACAGAATTTAATCCCAGAACCTTTCACCATGGTGTCCCCTTCTTAGCCACTTTTTTTTTTCTTAGTAACAGTTGTTTTTTTAAAGATTTCTAATAAGTTATTTATCATAATTTTTTTTCCACACTGTGTCCTGTTATCAGTACAAACAATTGGTCCCTTTCACCTAATGTTCTTATATTGTACTTCTATCCAGCTAGCCCAATGAAAAGGAAGTTAAAAAGAAACTAAGGTTCTAGCTGGGTCCCCTTGCCCAGTATAGATTTTTGGGTATTCCACCGTTGTATATTTTTTGTGTAGTGAACGTTGGGGTGTGGTCGGCTTTAGGACACTAGGCAGTACGGGTGCTACCTCTGGCCACAGTCCGCAAACCACTACAACGCGTTGGAATGCTTTATCATGGTTGGAAGTCCAGACAAATGTTCTATTGGAGCTTATCAGGGAGCATAAAGGTTGGGCTGCACTGGAGATGTCAGTTGTAAACTCCCCTAACTGGTTGACCAATCCCATGAACAATCTCAGGTCTGTCAGGTTAGCATGGAAGGGAAATCCTTGATGGCACTGACTTTCTACTGATCAGCTGAAACACCGTCTCCTGAGAGACAGAAGTTCAAGGAGGGTGCATCCACCACAAATTTATCTTTGTTGAGTGTGATCCCAAACTTGCTGCACCTGGTGAGCACTTCATGGATACGATGAAGGTGTGTAACATAGTCTTTGTCATAGAGGAGGAGGTCGTCTATAACCTTAACACAGTTTTGGACACCTTGAAAGGCCATATCACCTTGCAGGCAGAAGGCATCGCCAGTACCTGCAAAGCCCATTGGTCCTCTGCAATGTATGAACCAACAATATGGCGTAATAAAGGTGATTAAATGTTGATCTTCTTCTATCAGTTCCATTTGTGAGTACTCGTAGAGAGCATCACCTGTGGTGAAGTAATGAGCCCTTAGGTCCACACTACGAATAGCTTTGAAGGGTGTGGGTGAAGGGTGGGCTGGACGAGAAACTTGACTGTTCAACTTTGTGAGGTTGACAGTGATACGTACTACTATCCCATTCTTGACAACGATGATGAGAGGGCGGCATCAAACTGAAGGGTCATCACCAGCAGGTTTGAGCCACCGTAGAATCAACCTCTTCTTTGACTTGGTCCTTAAAAGCAAAAGAAATCTGTCTTGGGGTGTGGATGGTAAAAGGAATTGCACCATCATTTAGGTGAATTCTCATTGGAGTACCAGTCATTGTCTTGAGAGGAGCTGTCTTC
The DNA here is from genome assembly GCF_036898095.1 of Palaemon carinicauda. Lineage (NCBI taxonomy): Eukaryota > Metazoa > Arthropoda > Malacostraca > Decapoda > Palaemonidae > Palaemon > Palaemon carinicauda. The sequence goes on along the minus strand of NC_090727.1, from coordinate 122,860,196 downwards.
AAATCTTCTTTAGAGACCAACACATCTTTAAACTCTTAAAGAAAGTATTCACTGGCTGTTGGAGGTACTGTGGTTGCTGAGAGGGTAGCTCCTTGTATCTATTTGCATGTTTGACCTCTAATATAGGTTTGGGGAAGTCTGGAGATATTATGGCTTCTTCTTGACAATGACCATAGGATCAAAGTGGAACTTCCACTTTTCTGTGAACTTGAATCCTGGCATGGCAGGATCACTTGCCTAAGGTAAGGGTAGCTTGTAGTATAACCAGACCAGGTGACATCAGAGATCCATCCGCAGTGAACATCATATTCGGTGGAGGTGGTTGCAAGCAGCTCCTGGAGATATCCATGGTGTCAAGATATTTCTGTCCGATAACAGTGACGCCGATACCTGTGTTTAGTAACATCTTGATGCTAGACTTGATATCACCAGAAGACAAGAGTACACAGATGATAGGTTTGGGCGTCTTAGAGATGATGGAAGGCGACCCTAAGCGATGGCAGCTGGTCCATGAATCTTGTGGTTTATTGAAAACTGAGAAGGCACCACTGTTGCTTGAAGATCTGTCTTGACCATTTTTCTTATCCTTGCAGCATTTATCGAAGTGTTCAATACGGTGATAACGATGGCACTGGACTTTGCTGGCAGGACACTTCAATGTCCTGGACCAATGACCAACATGGTCATAGTTTTTGCAGGTACTGTTGGCAGTGGGGCATTTATCCGGTTCTTGCTGACGGGAACAGTATTGACAAAAAACAGCTGTCTTCGACAACTTCAGCAAAGATGGAGGCTTTCTGCTTGGCTTCTTACTTCTGTTATAGGCAGAAATGGCTAGATGATTCACGTATGGCAAAAGTTGCAGTTTTAGCTTCCTCATATGATCGACAGACAGTGACAAAATCTTGTAGAGGAGAATTGGCATCCGAGGCAATCAACTTCCTAACTAATTCCACATCTCAGATAACCATCAAGATAATCCTTTTCAGCTGGGTCTCTTTACATGCAACAGCATTACCTAGGCACAAATTAATTTTTCTGCCATGCAACGAAGTCTCACATAAAAAGCGTTGAAAGTCTCCTTCCATTTGCTTACAGCTAAGCAACTCTCATCAGTGGAGCACTGCATTCCTCAAATCGTTTATATGCAATTGTACAGCGTCCAGGACTTCATCTATTGGCTTATCTTTGCAAGGGGAAATTTTTAATTTGTGTTCTAAAACACACTCTGTTTCAAGGGTTAAACACATCCTCATCTGGATCATCTGTTTTTCATGTGGAAGCTTAGAAAGATCCACCATGACAGTATAGTCATCCAAACCATGTCTCCATTCCCTGAACATTTGGAATGTTGCATACGCTTTTAGGGGGGGTGGCGTTTGAGCCGTTGCTTTCTGAGGAGGTGGGAGAGCAGGTTGATTGGAGTCCGAGTTTGCCTCCGTGCCAGGTGAAGGAGTACCTGGATGAGAATGAACGATAGGTGCGAGAGTTTGAATGGGGACAGTAAATCTTGCATTTTCTTCTTATCTTCTAAGATCATCCTCTCTTAGGCGAATCACTTCTTGTTTTCTTCTTCTTCACGTTTCCTTTCTTATCTTCTTTCTTCATCTTCCCTTCAAATTCTTTCATCCGCGTACAAGCGAGATTCCTCTAGAAATCTAATCAAAGTGAGGAAATCTGTCCCGGTAGCTTGAGAGGCAGACGTTGGTTTCGTATTAGGTGCTCAAGAAAGGTAGGATGGAGATGGCAGTGCACTCCAGCACTCCCTCAACACTGTGGGTGTTGGCAGCGTCGATGTTGTGGCCACCTACACCACTGAATGGTCCCTGTTCTGAGGTCTCTTCTAACAGCTCTGTAAGTCTATCTTTCGAGGGCATTATTACTTTCAGTGTGCAGTGAGCAAAATTGCATATCTAAGAAAATTATTAACAATAAATACAAACAGTTTTAGAATTTAAAACTAATAAGATAAGTCCGGCAAGGAGTGAGTGTGTGCATGTGCGATGAATACGTCAGGCAGCAAAGTGAGGGGAGCAGCTATGAGCCAGCAGCAGTAACTTGCTTCAGGGCCAGGCACAGTCAGGGAGTTACACGGTAGCGATGAGCAAAACTGGATGTGGTTACACATGCTGCGACCATGCCACAACAGAATATTTGCATGCTTCTGGGAATAGCACAGCAAATAAAGTACTGGGACATATAAAAAGGGTGCTATAAAAGCACAAAGAATGGAACAACACTTCACAGTTCACTTGCATGTCTATAGCGCACATGAAATAGAATATATCGAATAAAACCACAAAAACATTCAAATTGAGCCTCCATTAAGGGCGTCGACCGCTTCCTCTTGTCCGTGTCTTAGAACAAACTTCTCATAATACGACACTATAAGTTCACTGCGCCATGTATGTGTTGGTAACTTCTTTAACCTTAATGGGTGGGGTAAGGATACAACTTTAGAATTAGGTTCTAAAGTTCATGGAAACAACTGAAAGATAACTTATCAGTAAGAAACAAGTACAAAAAAGACAATGCATTATGGGAAAAATAGGCAAGAGTTGCTAATGCTGATACATTGTTGTCATATCATATTAATAAAACAGGAATTAATCAGCTGATACGCAATATCAGGAATAATGCATAAAAGCACATAGTACAATAAATGATACACATAGGACAAGGATAATAATAATGAATACTGGTACATATTAAATGTGTCTTTTCATGTACCTACACTAAACAGATTATTTATTTACAGTAAGCGTTCTACAGGAATGTTCCTCACTGTCCTGACATTTGGTGGACCCAAGTGGTTCATGTGGAAGGTGACAATGTTAATGGTGATATTCACCGCCATCCTCTGCGAGGAGTTAACTCTCTATTCAAAGGTAATGGACTACTATTATAAACAGATGGAATAGCATTACTTGGATTACAAGTTTAATGGCTTTAGATGATTTCCAATTATTTTTACCATTTCACCCCTTGTTTTAAATAGCCAGTTAAAAAGGAGCAAGTACTTCCGCTTCTTTATTAGCATGATTTTAAGTTATAAACTGGAAGAATCTTACTGTTTAATCTGAACATCATGAACTGACAAAAAATATCACTAAGATCTCTAATCTCTTCAATAACATAATTACATTTTCATATAATTTCATGTTTGGCAACATGAAATAAAATTATTGAAATTATCAGTGTTCGTTAAATTATTAGAATAATTGTAAATATCAAAATTAATCAAATCAATAATTGAAATTTAAATTAGAAATTGCCATCGGATTTTCCCCCTCATGGCTGTTTACTAGCAAGGCTTCTCTCTGTTCCGACAAATAATAAGTCAATTTATCTTCTTTCAGGTTGATCCAAGATATCCCGGAGATTTCATGGACTGTAAATTAGAAACCCACAATACATTGAAACACGTCCTCTGTGGTAACCTTTGCTCTCGCCACGTTGACTGCCATCTTTACTGCTTCACTCAAGGTTAACATCGTGATGATATTTTTAAGCTATTTTCATTAATTAACTTGATAGGCGTATTTAGATATATGAAAAGACAAAACTTATTGCTATTTTTTGTTTATTTTAATTATTCCACTCTCTCTCTTTGTCAGATGGCAAGTGTATGCTGTCAAAGGCTAAAGTGTCTCTTCACTGGAAAGGAGTTGATGATCCTCTAGCTCCATCCTGGAAGTGTTTTTCTTCTTGGGGAAAGTCTAATGATGCGATACCAAATGCTTCAATAAATGCTTCTTCTACAATACTTCCAGGACAGGCAGAGAAAGAAATGGCCGTGAACGGTTATATTTGTACCCTCGAAGAGGGTTACATGTATAGATCTAAGTCCACATATAGACCTTGGTGGGCAGCTGATCTTGGAGTGGTGCGTCATGTTATATCTGTTAGAGTTTACACTAGACCAGGGTCTACTTATACGTCTAAATTTATGAACGTCGAAATTCGGGTAGGAATATCTAATCCTGGAAATGGCAATTTTACCGACAATGCCTTGCTAGGGTTCTACAATGGAGAGGCCCCAAAGGATACTACCATTACATTCACAGCCAGAAAACCCTTAGCTGGTTCCGTTGTCTCTATCCAGTCAATGGAAGACAGCTACCATCTTATCTTGGCTGACGTTCAAATTCTCTATGTGAACTAGATCGCGATGTACACACATAGAACCTTTCTTGCAACATTCAAAGTTTTCTCGTTGTTCTGTTCAACTTGTCTAATGAATATTTCTTAGTGAAGTTAAAATAGTCTAGATTCAAACACCATTGCAGTTCAGCAAAATAGCTTTGAGATACAATTTTTCTACTACACAAAATCACAAATGATATATTTGCAATTCTTATCTGATTTCTTTTGGAAGTTCTTGGAGGATTTATGATATAATATAATTCAAATCCATCAATTTTTCACTTTAAAACAGATTTTGTTTTATTTTCATTCTGATGATATGGTATCGTGGTAAAATCGTTGAACCGTTATTTGAATTCCTGTAAATTTCTTTCGTAGAGTGCAGCAGGCAAGGCACTGTGGTTGACGTATAACTTCGTCTGTAAGTACAGGGCGAACAGCTTAATTACCCAGCCAATGTTTTTCATAATGACAAGACTAGAAAGGAATACGTAAATTTCACTTTGTTATCAACTAAAAACAAACAACCGCTCCCATCATCATTTCTTTGGTTTTACGCCGAAACGTCAAAAGCAAGAGTTTTCTAGTTAAATCTTCTAAATGGCTTCTAGACTTTCCTCGTCCTATGTTCGGCAATATTTCTGAAGAGGAAAAATAATTCCAAACTGTTGTAATTTTAATAAACTGGGAGACTTGAATTGATTTTTCCAAAAACTTAATTTTTTAGAACAGATATTTTTATTTAATTTAGAATGATGGAAAAAGATATGAACTTATCAGTTATAAATTAACTGGTTATAAGAGAGCTATTAAACCTCCCTTGTTTCTTTTGTTGTTACGATGCTTCTAAGAAATTTCATAGTTGCTAATAGGCCATGTTGTAATGACCGAGGGATTTCGAGACTATTCGTGGGCCTCCAATTAAGTGACACTAATCTGCTCAAGGAAGCTGAAGTAAGGTAAGAATTTTTGCTACAGAATTTTCCTTAAAAAACAATCTTATGAATAGGACATAAAACTGTCAGGTATTAAAAGTATGAATGCGGCAACTAAATCTTTCAGATTATTATATTTTAAGCTACAAATACCAAAGGCGATTAATTATTGAATCTCCAAAATAACAAAATTCAGTCACGAATCTTCGTATCACAAAGAAATTGTAATAGATATTCACTGGAAAGACGGCTTAGTCAATATCCTAAAGAAACACGAACACAAAAAGTCCATACAAATTAGAACATTCCTTTCATATCATAAATTACTGGAATGACTTATATTGCTATTCAACTGAACCTTGCCATAAGGATAATCTTTGACGTAGGAAAGAAAGAGAGTGAAATCCTCTGTTTTCAAAGCAAGTACTGTACAAAACCTTCAAAAAAAAAAAAAAAAAAAAAAAAAAAAAAAAAAAAAACTGGAAAGCCATTGCCTGCTAAAGCCTTTTCAGAATTCACAATAACATTGTTATCAATCATCTACACTTGCCTTTTCCAGCCTCGTAAATAAGTTTTTCTTTTATTTAGATCAAATATTGAAAGTGCAATTAGTCAATATGGAAACATTCCTGAGTGGAGCAGAGCCTGGCTCACGTTTGTTTGAATTGTAAATCACCACCGGACCACAACAGTCGATCAAGCTATGAATGGGTGACAGAATCTGCTCGCAGCAGCAAGGCAAACCTCACACATATACTCGTTAAAATTCGCTGGGGCAGCTGTAACCTGTTTGGGCAACCCCGTATGAAGAGAATGGAAGTGCTTGGCGAACATACTCTCTCTCTCTCTCTCTCTCTCTCTCTCTCTCTCTCTCTCTCTCTCTCTCTCTCTCTCTCTCTCTCTCTCTCTCTCTCTCTATATATATATATATATATATATATATATATATATATATATAAATTATATATATATATGTATATACATACATACATATATATATATATATTCATATATATATATATATATATATATAAATATATAAACATATATATATATATATATATATATATATATATATATATATATATATGTAAAGTATATATATATGTATGTATATATATATATATATATATATATATATATATATATTTATATATATATATATGTATATATATATATATATATATATATATATATATATATATTAGATTGGCCAGGGCACTAGCCATGCGTTGAGATACTACTGCTAGAGAGTTATGGGGTCTTTTGACTGGCCAGACAGTTCTACATTGGATCCCTCTCTATGGTTACGGTTCACTTTCCCTATACATACTCCGAATAGTTTGGCATATTCATTACATATTCTCCTCTGTCCTTATACGCCCTGACAACACTGAGATTACCAAACAATTCTTCTTCCCGCAAGGGGTTAACTACTGTACTGAAATTGTTCAGTGGCTACTTTCCTCTTGCCAAGGGTAGAAGAAAATCTTTAGCTATGGTAAGCAGCTCTTCTAGAAGAGGGACACTCCAAAATCAAATCTTTGTTCTTTAGTGTTGGGTAGTGCCATAGCCTCTGTATCATGGTCTTCCACTCTCTTGAGTTAGAGTTCTCTTGCTTGACGGTGCACTCGGGCATAATATTCTATCTAATTTCTCTTCCTCTTGTTTTGTTGAAGTTTTTATAGTTTGTGTGGGAAATATTTATTCTAATGTTGTTGCTATTCTTAAAGTACTTTATTTTTCCTGGTTTCCTTTCCTCACTGGGCTATTTTCCCTGTTGGGCCCCCAGGCCTTATAGCATCCTGCTTTACCAACTAGGGTTGTAGCTTACCAAGTAATAATAATAATAATAATAATAATAATAATAATAATAATAATAATAATAATAATAAAAATAATAATAATAATAATGATAATATATAAACAAATAAATATATATATATATTATATATACAGTATATTTATATATATACAGTATATATATATATATATATATATATATATATATGTATATATATATATATATATATGTATATATACATATATATATATATATATATATATATATATATATATATATTTAGATGCATATATATACAGTATATATATGTATATATATATATATATATATATATATATATATATATATATATATATATATATATATGTATATATATATATATATATATATATATATATATATATGTGTGTGTGTGTTTGTGTATGAAGTGCAGTATAAACGTTAAGTTAAGGTATTGTTATCACTGAAATAACTAAAAGGGTGTTTTAGATATCACATTTGCAAATGAATAAATCTCTCATACAAAGCGTAGACTGTGCCAGACTATAAATATCCTTTTCTCTCATTTTTTCTAATGCTCTAAATATCTGAATAGAGACAAAATTGCCTTTACATTTTTTTCTGGCAATATTTTTCTATTGCGAGAAGAAAAAAAGGACTGCGATACAGTAATCAATTTCACATAAACGGTATGTAGTAAATTTAACTAAGGGATAGGATTAAGTTGGTCTTTCATCTATTGATAGCAATGCATTATTATTGGACAATTGCTAAACTGAGGTTGAACGATCACAAACTGCGCCTTAAATATCGCTCTTGCAAAGAACGTCTGAAGATTTACGAGGCTCTAAACTCTTTTTCACTTAGAACAGAGCTAAATGAAGATCGTTGCATTGGAGCATATAAATAAGATTTTATGTCATATTGATTTTCTCTTATTTCTTCTGTAATGGTTGTTGTGGCCTGATTGGTAACGTCTCTGCCTGGTGTTTGCCAGATGAGGGTTCGAGTCCCGCTCAGACTCGTTAGTGCCTTTAACGTCTGCAACCCTACCATCCTTGTGAGCTAAGTTTTGGGGGTGGGGGCCTATAGCTCTATCTGCTAAGTCATCGGCAGCCATTGCCTAGCTCTCCCTGGTCCTAGCTTGGATGGAGAGGGGGCTTGGGTGCTGATCATGTAATATATATGGTCAGTTTCTAGGGCATTGCCCTTTGTCCTGCTTGCTAGGGTAAAGTCACTGTCCTTTGCCTCTGCCATTCAAGAGCGACCTTTAAACGAAATAAAAAGGTAATGTCGTTTGATAGAAATAATGCAAAAGAAAAACTATTTGATTATTTAGTTGCATTCTGCAGTTGGTACGCGCATTTTAGTTTAAAAAATTAGTATATTTTCTTTTCAATTTAATGAACAATCATATTCCAAAATTGTAAAAAAATTATAATCATCTAAGAAATCATATAAATTCAAAGAATACAGTATCACCGACGAGCTGCCTGTTAGGTCTTTGATTAATATATTTTGTAATAAGATCTAGAATTCGTGGATTAGTTCTTAATTCTCCGATAAAACGGAAAGAACTTACGAGAAAGAATTCTCTGATAATTCCTAGAGAAGAAATCTCCGATTCAAAGATATTTCACTATGAAAAAAAGTCTTAAAACGCAGTAGCGATCCAAACAAAGATTTCGGTATTGTCCCGCACTAAACATGCAGCATATTTAGACACAAAACCATATATTGATATTCTAATTGAATAGAAAAATTCGTGTTTTTATGGTTAAAGAACAAAATTTTCAGTAAAATAAATGAGTATTTCTATTCATCATACCTTCAAAAAGTACTCAAGATTGATAGACTTGGCTATCTCTAATGTCTACATAATAATACAAGTAATATTTCATGCACCCATTTTAGAATCATTTTTTTTTAATAGGGCATAGAAACTTCTATTATGACTATGGTTATTGAACTTCTTATACATAGGAATATTTATTTGAACAGAGCAAGAGAACACACGTATCGCAGGACGATATTCGTTATAGTCCATGAGCCAAACAATTTTGGGTACCATCAGGGGCCACTAAGGCCACAATATTCTTATGATAGTTGCATGTCTTTAGTAAACTAAAATGTCGGGAGGCCATCCATAGACCATATCTTTTCCTGAAATTTTATTATGTTTATTGTTGCGATGACTGGTTGCTCTAAGAGAAATCTATCATGGAGTAATTACGTGAGATATTTCGAGGCTATTCATATTTTTAATTGTTTACTGCAACGTGTTAATTATACCATATGAAAGTTAGGAATATTTGCTTGCCAATTATATCATTATTGTGTGGGTGAAAGAAACAGGTAAAACGTTGTATGGCTAAATTTGTGAAACATGCAACAGAATTATCTGTGATTTCTTTGTATCTATCCCTCTCATTTTTTCATTTGCTGCTGTCTTTGGTGTAATATGTTCCAGACTTAAGCATTTATTTACATAATCAAATATATCATTTGTAGATAACACTTCAACAATGATGTAATTTGGTATTCTGCCACCTTAAGTGTGAAAAGCTTAGCCGATAATTTGCCTGTATAACATCAAATTCATGACGCATAAAATTCCTGTCTATTCAATTGATATCGATTAGTTTTCCTCTCACAGCTGTAAGAAAGCTGAGAACTAGAGTGTAATGGATGAGGAGGATTATTACAGACCTTGCAAGGTACCCCGCTGCACAGGCGACTGTCAGTGCTGTGTGATATGTTATCAAGATGCAGATATCAAAGACCTATCCCCTCCAAAAGATATGAACTCCTGTGATTTTCTTTCACATGCAACCCAACTTCATCATCATTCAGAAATAATAAAAAATGTTGATTACAGTGAAATTCCACCTGTTTACTATCACAGGAAATATAGAAAGAACTTTGTTACCAAGAGATCCCTACAGAGACTTTAAACCTAGAATGCAAATGAATGTAATGATGAATCAGGTACATAGAGAATGCTTTGTAGAAGAAGTTCAGCTCCAAATACTGTGTATGAAAAGATATGTATATTTTTTTTATAAGGTATCAAAGAATGTCAAAGGAACAAACACACGGGGACCTCTAGTTCAGTCAGTAGACCTACGGTCTGTTCATCAAATAGCTAAAGTAACCCATAATACAAAGATTCTGTTTGTGACTGCAAGAGAAGGAGTAGCTGCTGAGGCACATATCACAAGTCATGCCATTGTCATTACACAAGAGTGAAGGATCGAAAGGTTCATCAACCAAGAGAAATAACAGAAGAAGACCTTTACTATGAGCAGGAAGTGGAGGCTTACAAAAGATTTTCCCTTGTACTAGGTCACATATATCTAGCAATCCATCTGTCCCTGATCTGACATGTCTGACTATAATACTTCTGTCTTATATGGATGATCTTGAAGTATCAGAAATAAAAATCTAGACAAAATAGCGCATTAGACGAAAACTGGAAAGGGAGTTCAAAGGTAGCCTGGAATGAGTTTCAGATGTCAATGGTAGATTTATTGTCATCCTTCATTCCGAAAAAAAAATTTTGAGGGGTCAAATGGCAATTGGAATCATGAGATTTGAACAGGAAAGGCAACGAGAAAGTATGTCAAATGATCACGATTCCCTTTTGAAGAAGAGTGCTGAAATTTCGAGTGAAGAGATTAAACAAATCCTAGTTTGAGCAAAATTGGCCTCCTGACCCAGAAATGCTTGACAATGGCTATGTACCTGTGCTCACATTTGTCAAAATTTTTTAAAGGTACTGTTAATGGGTGATGTTAACAGTAATGAATCAGCCAGAGTGCAACATCTGATCAATTCCTTTGGCCAGGACTTCATAAATACTATAGAACCGTTTCCGAGTCTGGTAAAGACATTAAGCAGATCTGTAACTACCAAGCCTTATTCTGCAGATGTTGAGCGTCTTATAAGTAGCACCAATAGTTTGAAAACATGTGAAAGAGCAAAAATCTCAGTGAAGACGGAAAATCTGTATTTGTACATACAGTACATTACAACATGCCTCTATTAGAAGCATTTGATTGAATGGAAGTGGTTATGACTTGGATGGCACTAAAATCATGGAATAACAAAGGCCACGACAAAGCAAAGTTTCAAGTGCATTTTAAGAGAGTTTTCACAGAAATAGAACAATAGATAGATGATGATGAAATGGAGATACCCCCTGAGAAGGTAAAAATTTTAACTTATAGTTTTGCTCTCTTGGACAGGCTCAAATGTTCATTTTCCTTATGCTCTACAGATTATGTTTAAGCTTACTCGTACCAAAGGCAGCTAGCGAGCCGGAATTACCTGAAACTTGGTTATAATGTTCTTCATTAATAGTTAACCTCAGGTTTATGACTTGGTTCTTTGTATGACTATGAACAGCATCTTGTGGTTTCACATCTACTGTAAATTATTATTATTATTATTTTATTATGATTATCATTACTGTATTATTATTATTATTATTATTATTATTATTATTATTATTATCGTCACTATGATTATTATTATTATTATTATTATTATTATTATTATTATCATAGTCACTATGATTATTATTATCATTATTATTATCATTATTATTATTATTATTATTATTATTATTATTATTATTATTATTATTATTATTATTATCATTATTTTTATTATTATTATTATTGTTGTTATTATTATTATTATTTTAGCTAAGCTACAACACTAGTTGGAAAAGCAAGATGCTATAAGCCCAAGGGCTCCAACAGGCAAAAATAGCGCAGTGAGGAAAGAAAATAAGGAAATGAATAAACTATAAGAGGAGCAATGAACAATTAAAATAAAACATCTTAAGAACAGTAACAACATTAAAATACATCTTTCACATGTAAACTATACAAGCTAGAAAAAACAAAACAAAAGGAAGAGAAATAAGATAAAACAGTATGACCGACTATACCCTCAAGCAAGAGAACTTTATTTCAAGACAATGGAAGACCATGGTACAGAGACCATGGCATTACCAAAGACGAGACAATAGTGGTTTGATTTTGGAGTGTCCTTTTCCTAGAAGAGTTGCTTACCATAGCTAAAGAGTCTCTTCTGCGTCTGATACTCCTGCTTGTTTAAGATATGATTTGTTATGTGAAATGTGGTAGTTAATGTCATATATTATGATTTATTTTATGGTTGCGTTATATTGTAAGGGTGATAAAATAATAATATGTTTTGGTCAGTTATCAGTGATTTCTATTGTGGTTCCTTCCTACTTTATGACATCCTAGCCATGCAAATTCATACAAAGTACAAACTTACCATGCACAAATCTGGATTTACAACTGCACAAAAGGAGTAAAATTGGCCGATAGAATAAACCATGATGCATGAGCCATTATAAAACTTATGAAAATTTAAAAAACATTCATAACAGAATGTAAACGTTTTCTTATAAGGAATACGCAACAATATACAAAACAAAATATTAAGTCTGTTGTGCCTACATGCTGTATATAAATGCATATAGAGAGCAGATTAGGAAAGGTTTTTAGTCAAAGTGGCAAGTCAAGTACCACAAGTTAATTTAGTTTTTGAATCTTAGGGCCTTGGTAAGATTACACCCAAAAATTAACCGGAATTCTTTTGGTCACACATGTCTACATGATGTCATCAATATGCCGCACTAAAATGCAATGAATATAACTTAATATAATTTCTTTTACTACAATTTTTTAGCATTTTACTAATTATACTGAAAACTTTAACTTTTAGTTTAGACATAAAAGGATTATGAAATCATAAAAGTGTTTTATTTTAATCTAACTCTTCTAAGTCAACATCACACCACTCGTCCTGAACCGTGTCTTTAGCTTGCGTTTCTCGTTTTTTAAACCATTAGCGAAGATATTTGTTAATCTCATGGAGAGACTAAAGTGAAGAAGAAATAGTAAACAATGTCTGCCTTTGACCCCGTGTACTGTCCTAAATGTCAAACCACTGACAGAGACGCAAAGAAGTGGATAGGATGTGATTGCAAGAGATACTTTCATAAGAAATGTGTGTCTATAATGCCAAGCATCAGTGATAAAGTTTTAAATTTGAATTGGACATGCCCATACTGTGTTGAATTAGGCCAAGAACAGCTAAGTTACATATAATAGAATTGGAGGAGCGATTGAAAGGGAGGGACAATGCTTTGAGTGCACAAGAGGTGAGAATTAATGAATTGGAAAAACAAGTTGTAGAGCTTAATGCATACGCAACAAATTCCTCCCAGGCCTCTGGCCTCACTAAGAAGGTTGATAATCTATCAATGAATATCGAATCAATTAAGGAACCACTTTAAACACATGGGCCAAAAACCAGAGAAAACGACATACGCCAACAAAGTAAAGGAAAAGAATCTACTGGTAATTAAATCAACAAATGCAACAACTAAAATTACTGAAGAAAAAAAATTAAGTCGAACATGCACTTAAAGACATTCTAATACTTAAAACGAGGTTAACCTCAAATGGAAATGTTGTTGTAAACTTTGCAAAAGAGGATCAGAAAGGAAGCACCAAACAAAATTCAGACAATGGTTGTCGACACTCAGACGAGGAAAATTGGAAAATTAATGCCAAAAATAATGATATGCAATGTTTACACTGATGAAGATGAAGAAGTAAATGCCTTGACTCAGAAATCTTTACCTGGACTAAATCCAGAATATAGAAGAGTAGATAAGTGTAGTACTGAAGAAAAATGCTGCAGGTGGGATCACCCATTATGTGCTGAAATGTGATCCTGAAGTTCGAAGGGCTATTCTTGATAATGGGGACAAAGCTATGTTATGATGGGGTACTTATAACATACATGATAGGTACCACGTGATCACCTGCTACCACTGTTAGAGGTATGGACATCTTAAAAAAGATTGCAAGTCTAAGAATGATGATAAAGTCTGCAGGAAATGTTCAGGAAAACATTCCACTAAGGAGTGTAATTCGCAAATGTCAAAGCGTATTAACTACGCAAAATTAAACAAACCAAATGACCACATAGTAAATTCAAGAGATTACAAAGCTTATGACTTGGAATTGAAAAGACGCAGAAAATACTGATCATGGATACTTAGGACGTCATAAACTGTGGCTATGTAAATGTACAATCTGTGGGAAATAAAACTATTCAAATTTAAGAATTGACAAACGAGAAATATTTGGACAAACTAGCATTATCTGAAACATGGTCAAATAACTTTGACAAGGCTAAGATCACTGAAATGACATCCCCCACATAAACCTTTCACATTCCGAGAGAGGATAGGTCTGGTTGGGATGTCAGGCTCTTTATTCATAAAAACTACTCAAATCTCAAAATGTTAAAAAAAAAACTAGTGTAACAAGCTTTGAATATACAGAAATAAACTTTACGTAGAAAAACAGAAATTAAGTGAACTCATTGAGATGATTATCATCGAGAAAAATAAATTTTTTTTGTGGAGACTTCAATTTTTGGATGCATGGCGCATCAAATCCTGATGCTTTTGCATTTAGTGAGTTATTGGAATCATATCAATTGGTGAATAATGTCGACTGTGCAACTACTTTAACTAAAAGAACAAGACAAAATGAAAGTGAAGGTCCTGTAGAGAGTAGCGTTCCACTGCTGTATAGGACCAGAAAAACAGCCGTCAAAAGTGGAAAGAGCAGTTTAGTATGATACGTATGGATATGTAGCTTTGGCAGCAATAAAACTATTGCTATTTATCTATCTATCTATATATCTATCTATTTATCTATCTATCTATATATATATACTTATATATATATATATATATATATATATATATATATATATATATATATATATATATATATATATATATATATATATATCTCATGTCAACGGATAATTAGACATTGGAACATGGGTTTTTTCACTTTATTACAGAAAGGTTTGTAAATACACTTTATAAAGCCCGATACTCTCAGACGAGTACCTTGTTCTAATGATCGCTCAAGTGGTACTGCCTACTCCTCGGCAAGTAATGCAATGTTGCTCTGTCAATATGCAGAATTATTAGGTCTTGTGGAATTCTCCACTGTGATGGAAATATACTGTCACCAATAGGCTTACCATACGTCATAAATCAGATTTCACACACGTGACCTATAACAGAGTTCAGTGATCACACACCACAATTTGTGACAGTCGTAGTACTCTTAAAAAGGTCACTAGTTTCACTGTATAAAACACATACTTCTACATATTTCTCATACAAGGCTAGGGACATTACTCTCCCCGTCCGTGCTCCTCACTCCGGAAGGAAGTACGCACTCGCCATCTCTAGTCTATGATATACAGAGGACACTCCGACCCAGTATAGGGCATATTATGTAATAGACAGAAATGTAACATGTAATATATACAGGGAAATCACCAAAAAATTAGACATCTTCCTCAAAAAAAATAAAAAAATTAAATATTGCATGTACAGTAAAAATGTACACAATGTATGTGAAATAATCCCACTCATTTCTTCTTATGACCTCTGCAACTATAATACAGAATACCCAAAGGTGAAAGAAAAATTATATCATATCTGTATTACACAATAACCTCCCTCTGGTTTCGGTCAATACGGACATTTCAGGCGGGATAGGGATAGAAATAGATATTCCTTCATCCCTCGATTTTACTTGTCCGGTTTTACGGCACAATTTCTCAACACAACTCGCCAACACCGTTTTGTCATTTTTAAAATCACTACTACACTACATTTGTAACTATCAATCGGGGGTCACTAGCCATTTTCCTAAGAAAATCATTCGGCTTCCCGCCCTTCTCTTATAACTTTAAATGAAATGTATTCACATCTACATATTCTCTAACACTGCCTTTCCTCGAGGCTGAACTTTAATCCCGTAGCCACTTGACCTTCGGGAACTGCCCCGGTCCCAGCAACCAAAGAATCATATAAATACATCAATAATATAACATTCACTTGACGGATCACACCTGACCTACTCAACCTCTCTCTATTTGTTTTTAGGCTCACACAGCATTGTCATACGAATTGCTACACTCAGCAAAAATATCACAACACTTTACTTCTACATTAAGCACCCACATAAGAACACATTACTATCATCAAGTTTATTTAGAACACGTCAAATGAAAAGATGTGTGTTCAAACAATAACAACTAAAAGAAAAATTCCTACACATCAACTCAGGGAATGTCACGTATGCATGGGTGAGGAGGTACACTCTGATTGACACTTTTGAAAACTACCTCTTTCGGAGCCACATGTAATTGCCCTCTGCATGTAACAGTCAACAGACCAGCAGAACGTGATACTATTAACATTGAAAAGGCACGGAATCTGGAAAATGTGGGGGAACTATATTCAGGCATATATATTAAGAAAGATGTCTATCCTGTTGTCAGGAAAGAAATCGGTAGATTGAAGAAATGCGAAAAAGAAGAAAAAACAAAAGGCAGAAAACGTTGGGGTAAATATCTTTTATGATCACAAGAACTGCGTACTTTTGAAGGATGAAATTGTTATAGATCGAGTTACTCCTAAGTTTTTTTTTTTTAATAGGTAGGCAAAATAACATACAATCACTGCATTTATGTTCATGTAATATAGCCGGAATTAAAGATAAACTTCAATATCCAATTATTTTGAAATTTGTTTTACGATTTGGCATGGTTTGGCTGTTAGAGACCAAAAAGTGTTTTAATGTCACGGTACCAGGTTTCTTTGTAATCTATCATACTTCCAGAGGCAGATCACATAGTGGGGGGCGGGGACCATATTGTTATCTAATAAAAGACAAGTTGTTAGAATATGCTAAGTGCATAAATATGGACACAGAGGGTCAGATCTGGGCAACACCTAATTTCACTGTGCAGTACAAAGTTGGTGGAGTCTATATACCACCAGACTATTCACCATATTATCAGCTAGCAGATGACGGAGCCCTAACTGCACACACAGTTGATGCTGGGAATATAGTTCTCTTGGGAAACTTTAATGGTAGAATTGGGGTGCCCAAACCATCAGATGTAGACAAGAACGCTCGCATGTGTAGAGGTATAGTAGGAGTTTCAGTAAATGCACAAGGTAGATCGTTATTGAATATGTGCAGTAACAATGACATGGTTATTACCAACCACCTAATATGGGATAACAAACAGCTTGGAGGTAACCTGTCATTCAAATGTTGGAACCAGTGGATATCTGAAATAGACTTGTGTTTAGTAAAACAAGATATGGTTAAGAAGATTATCACCACTAACACACGGGTCCCTTATGTGTCACCATCGAGGTACCATCTACAACTATTACTAATGCCAATATTCTACTAAATAGATCTAGCATGCTCGGAACTATACATTCCCAGTCCAAAGAACTAACCATGTTATGTAAACATCTGCCATACAAGCAACTAGACCTACAGAGACTCTCGACAATGCTCAGCGAGATACCACCGCTGGCAATCTCCAGGAATGAACATCTACAAAACAGTATTCAAGAGGGATGAGCTATCATAATGGATGCTGCTTCACAGTGTAGCTCACCTCAGACTAATGCTTTATGGGACGAAGCAAAACCTAGATGGGCAATAGAGCAAAGATACAAAATTAGTATGGAAATCCATAAATTGGAAAGGAACGATCAACAATATTACTGAGAACTAACCATTTGAGAATGAATTAAAGAAAAACATTTTGAACAACTTTTTGCTAATAACGTTAATGTTGTGGACAAGGCTTAGGGTGATTTCGAAACCACTCCCTATATACCTGTGTTAGATGATCCTTTTTCATATAGCAAAATAGAAATTGCAAAGAGGTCATTAATAAAAAAGACAAGAGTTATGTAGGTACACGAAAAGACATTTAACATGTACCAGTATTCAGTATTATTGTCATTATTCTATATGTACCATTTATTATATTATGTGCTTTCAAGCATTATTTCTAGGTGTTGCGTATCAGCAGAATAATTCATGTCTTATTAATATAATATGGCAACATTTTATTAGCATTGGCAACACTTACTTATTGTTCCCATGATGCACTGTCTTTTTTTCCTGTTCTATTACTGATAAGTTATCTTCCCGTTGTTCCCACGGACTTTGTATTTTTTCTCGTAATATACATTAAGAACCTACTTTTAAAGTTGTATCCTTGCCCCACCTATTAAGGTTAAGGAAGTTACCAACAAACACATGGCGCAGTGAACTCATAGTGTTGTATCATGAGAAGTTTCTTTTAAGACGTGGACAATAGGAACTGGTTGATGCCATTAATGGATTCTCAATTTGAATGTTTTTGCGGTTTTATTCGATTTATTTTATCGCATGTGCAGTGTATTGATGCAAGTGACATTGAAGTGTTGTGTAGTGCATTGTGCTTTTTAGTGCCTTTTTTATACGTTCCAGTGTATTATTTGCTGTGCTATTTCAAGGAGCAAGCAAATATCCTGTTGTGGCATTGTCGGAGCATGCTTAACCACATACAAACTCAACCATTTCCGCGGGGTGACCACTGTTGCCTGAAGCTTGGCTAAGCGTTAGCGAGTTGCTGCTCCCATCAACCCATGGCTTGTCGTATTCATCATACATGTACAAATCACTCCTCGTTGAAGCTTTCTTATTAGTTTTGACCTTTACAACAGTTTGTATTTATCGTTACTAACTTTGTTAAAACTGTACTTTTGCTCAATGCATATTGTAAGTAATTGTCCTCGAGAGATAAACTTACGAATCAGTTAGAAGAGACTGCGGAACAGGAACCATTCAGTGACGTGGGTGCCCACAATGTCGACGATGCCCACACCCACATTGTTGGGTGAATGTTGAAGTGCGCTGCCTCTCCCTCCCCACCTTTCTTGAGCCCCCACTACCAGCCACCATCTGCCTCTCAAGCTACCAAGACAGATTTCCTCACTTTGATTAAATTTTTAGAGGAATCTCGCTTGTACGAGGATGAAAGAGGAAGTTCCACTTTTATCTTATGGTCATTGTCTGGAACTGGCCATAATATCTTCAGACTTCCCTAAACCTATTTTAGAGGTCAAACATGTAAATAGATGCAAGGAGCTACCATTCTCAGCAACCACATCACCTTCAGCAGCCAAGGAATACTTGGTTCAAGAGTTTAAAGATGTGTTGGCCTCAAAAGAAGATTTGAAGACAGCTCCTCTTAAGCCAATGACTGGTCCTCCCATGAGAATCCACCTAAAGGGTGGTGCAGTGCCTTTTTCCATCCACACTCCAAGACAGATTCCTTTTGCGTTTAAGGACCAAGTCAAAGAAGAGGTTGATTCTATGGTGGCCCAAGGGATAATCAAACCTGCTGGTGATAATCCTTTAGTTTGGTGCCACCCTCTCATCGTCGTTGCTAAGAATGGGACAGGAGTACGTATCACAGTCGACCTATCCGCAGTGTGGACCCAAAGGCTCGTTACTTCACCACAGCTGATGCTCTCTACGGGTACTGGCAAATGAAACTGACAGAAGAGGATAGACATTTCACCACCTTTATTACTCCTTATGGTTGGTTCCTACATTACAGAGGACCTATGGGCTTCACAGCTACTGGCGACACCTTCTGCCTGCGAGGTGATATGGCCCTTCAAGGTGTTCAAAATTGTGTTAAGGTCATAGACAACCTCCTCCTCTATGATGAAGACTACATTACATACCTTCATCATATCCATGAAGTGCTCACCAGGTGCCGCAAGTTTTGGATCACACTCAACAAGGATAAATTTGTGGTCGTCACCCCCACAGTGAACTTCTGTGGGTACAATCTCTCAGGAGACGGTATTTCAGCTGATCAGCAGAATGTGAGTGCCATCAAGGATTTCGCAACCCCTGCTAACCTGACAGACCTCAGATCATCCATGGGATTGGTCAAACAGTTAGCGGAGTTTACGCCTGACATCTCCATTGCATCCCAAACTTTACGCCCTCAGATGAGCCCCAAGAGAATGTTTGTGTGAACATCCGACGTTGAAAGCATTTCAATGTATCAAGTTAGCTCTCACCTTGTCCACCAGTTCTCGCCCTCTTTGACCAAGACCTACCCACTGTTCTTCAAACGGATGTTTCACACCTCAACGGCATTGGATATGCTCTCCTGCAAGACCATGGTAATGGACACCTGCATCTAGTTCAGTGTGGTTCTCATTTTCTTACCGATGCAGAGGCACACTATGCCACTATCAAGCTTGAGATGCTAGCCATTGTCAGCGCAATGACAAAGTGTAGGCTGTATTTAACTGGCCTACAGCACTTTACTCGGACGACAGATCACCGGCCCCTCATACCAATTCTGACCAGTTATAAGCTGGATGCCATCGAAAACTCCTGTCTCTAACCCTTCAAGGAGAAGATCTTGCCTTATATCTTTACAGCTGTGCGGCGTGCAGGTAAGTTGCTCTGCGTTCTAGTTCCATTATCTCGAGCCCCGGTCAGCTACCCCACACAGGAGGATGAATTCTCAGGTGTTTCTTCTGCTGTTCATCTCCGAACTGTCATAGCCATGAACACTGTTACTCTTTCAAACGAGTCTTCAGCACAGGATGCCAACAAGATACTCCAGGATCTTCGTGATGCAGCAAGAGCGGATCCTGCATATACTCGTCTACTCGATTGTGTCACTTCAGGACTTCCCCGGATGGTGACCGATGGTGACCTTGTGTTGTATGGAGCAAGAGTTGTAGTTCCTGCCACCCTTCGTCGCCGCACCTTGTCCCACTTGCATGACAGCCACAGAGGTGTAGAAGCGACCAAATGCAGAGCAAGGCAGTCAGTTTTCTGGCCTGGCATTGACTATGACATTGTCAACATGGTCAGAGCTTATAAGGCATGTCAGATATTGCAGCCATCTCAGCAGCAGGAATCTTTAATAAACGACGCCAACCCAACAAGACCCTTTGAGTCTGTCTCAGCCGACTTCTTCGTGGTTACAAGGAAAGCTTGCCTTGTTGTCGCCGACCGTCTATCAGGATAGCCTGTTGTCCCACCCTGCAAAGGCAATACCACCACCTCTAACACAATCAGGATCTTCTGCAGATACTTTCGTGAAGTTGGTGTTCCTCTTAGCCTTAGGACAGATGGAGGACAACATTTCACCAGCATAGAGTTCAAGGATTTTATGCAGAGATGCCACCCACTATCAGTGATCCCTTTCTCCCTGACCCTATGGTCCCTTGCAAGGACCTTGAAAGAGTGTCCTTAGTCACTATTCCTCCAGTGAACCCACGTCGTTCCCAAAGACTAGCAAAAAAGGAGTCCACTTGAGATTACACTATGGGTGTGAGGGGGAGGGAGGTGTAGGTACACGAAAAGACACATTTAACATGTACCAGTATTCAGTATTATTGTCATTATTTTATATGCACCATATATTGTATTATGTGCTTTCAAGCATTATTTCCAGGTGTTGCATATCAGCAGAATAGTTCATGTCTTATTAATATTAGCATTGGCAACACTTACTTATTGTTTCCATGATGCACTGTCTTTTTTTGTCCTGTTCTCTTACTGATAAGTTATTTTCCCGTTGTTCCCACGAACTTTTGCATTTTTTCTCGTAATAGACATTAAGAACCTATTTTTAAAGTTGTATCCTTGCCCCACCTATTAAGGTTAAGGAAGTTACCAACACGTACAAGTTATTTAGGTATATGCCCAAGAGTATTAGATGTTTTACCAGCTTCCTGGTTTATGTTTCTGCTAAGTTTGTTTAATATCATCTTCACTCAATTGAGTTACCCTGCTAATTGGTGCTATGACAAGCTGTTTGTCCTGTTAAAAAGAGGTAAAAGGAAGATGTTACAATTAGGCTTTGGCCCCACCGCACGCGATGTGTGTCAAGGTAGAGACATGACTAGGGTAGCAGAACGGCGGCAATATGTTGTGTGGCCACACCGGAACCGCCACATCTCTCTTGCCTTCTCACTCTCAGTAGTTGGAGATAACCTTCCTCACAAACATGACACGATGGTGTTTGAGTATAAAATTACTTCTGAATCAAAATCTTTGTTTTAAACCGAACAATAGATTATACAAAAGTTTGGATTCTCGATTTTAATAAAAAGAGAAGGGAAAATAAGTTAATTTCACAATTAATATTGTGTCTCGTTATACGACTACAAATTTTATGAATATCTTCGTATGACATACGTCTTTTGATTCTTTATTGGCAACAACATTCTTGGATTCAGGCTCACAAAACAAACGTCGAACTATAGACAACCTCAATCTCTCTTTTACCATACATTATAATTGCTTCAATTATGATAAATTTAATGGAAAATCATTGTCCCTTTTATTCCAGAATTAACTGATATTTTTTTTTTTTTTTTTTTTTTTGCATTTGAAATTTCTCTACTTCATCTTTTAGATTTCTTGTGTTTACACACACACACACACACAAACATATATATATATATATATATATATATATATATATATATATATATATATATATATATATATATATATACATATAAGAAATTAGGTGGTAATCAAATAGGTTGCAAAGGACAAAAAAGGCATTGGCCTACTCACAATTTTTTTATCATCCATTTGCAGTTAATTGCCTTATCTTCCATTTATTTAACTTAGTTTCGCTCTCCGATGCACCTCCCCAATAAATTTTTGATTAGCCATGGCTGGAAACGAACAAATGAACATGTACCCATTCAGAAACTGATGGAAAATCGTGAAATCTTGGGTGAAGATGCTCGAAACCGTCGCGGTTTTTTAAAACATGAAACATAGCTTGGCGGGAGCTGCAACGGTTGAAGGCTTCTCGCGCCTCCAATGAGGCCACCCTCATACGATACCTTACATTTTAATTTGCTGCTGGAACCTCTTCCTTCTAACCGTACCGCTAGTCGCGCCCGGTGTGGCCGAAGCCTTATAGAGGTATTAGTATTATGGACAAAATTGCAAAGATGTATGATATTCTAACATTAAATAGATTACTGTTATGGCTAAGTATAGATAAATATCAGGCAGGTGCAAAAAAGGAAGGAGTTGCTTAGAATATATATTTTATCTAAAGATTGTTATGTGATTATACTGTATGTAAAAAAAGTGAAGCTTATTGTTCTATTTATTGATTACAGTAGGGCATATGACACAGTGTCCAGGCGTAAACTGATAGCAATTTTGAAGGCACGCGGATGCGGTAAAGTTATGCTCAAAGCAATACAAGGTATGTAGGCTACTCTCGTACAAAGAATATACTTAAAACTTTTATAAATGATGCTGCTTTCGGCGAGCACCCGTGTTCTCCTTCAAGTTGTCTGTTATTTATTGTGTATATAGACAAAATGGTAAGAATAATAAAAGGTGCTACAGCTAATGAAGGGTTCTCAGGAATGTTGCACGCATTATTATTAATGGACGATACAGTTATTTTGGCGACAAATAGAGATATATGTGAACAGAAAATTAGAGTAGTTACCCAGTACTGTAAAGATTACGGAATTGAAATGCAGTAAATGCCAAAAAGACATTTATCTTAATAAATGGTAATGATAGGGACAAAATTCCATTATAGGTAGACAATACCCAAATCTGTTATTCACCTCAATATCTGTATTTAGGGGCATGGTTTCCAGATTCTGGGAAAAAAGATGTAATTTCATTACACAAAAAATCCAAACAAGCTGTAGTGAAGAAATTTTCTGTATTATGTGCTTCCAATAGTCAGATGCCCTTTAAATATAAGAAATTGGTATTTGAGGGTACTGTGATGTCATCATTATTATATAGCTCGGGGTTATAGTTAACTTGTAACATAAAACCGATCGAACAACAGTTTAACCAGCAAGTCAGGCACTTACTTTGAGTCAGGAGGAATACAAGCATAAATCTTTGTTTATTAGAAGCTAGTATTCCCCCACTCAATCACATAGTCTCTAAGCAGAGACTTAATTTTCAAGGTCCAAAGTCAATGTAAACGACACTGAACAACCCTTTGTATTTATTCATGAATTATGTCAAGAGAACAGCACCAACACATTTAGATTTATGTCTAAATATCTGGAACCTCACATCAACTCTAATCCATCTGTTGATATAGTGAATCTTACAAACGCCAGAAGTATACAATATACTAAATTTAACACATGCAAATGAACTATTCGTAACCATGACATTACACCCTATATACACAACTAATTCATTTATTCCTGATTTTCTGCGAGAGTCCTTTAGTCGCCTTAGACTAATGTCCTATAATCTAAGAATCGATAAAGGTCGCTGGAGCCGGATACCCCGTGAAGCATGGGTTTGCTGGTGTGACAATACTAGTATCCAATCTGAAAGACAGGTTTTAATAGAATGTGACATGACTAATGATATTATATTAAGATACCCTATGTTAACTTTCAGAGACACCAACAACTTGCTTGTTGAAAACTAATATATATTCATTATGTAACTGTCACTGAAATATCAAGATTCTAATCGTGAATAGGATTATACCAGGGTCTTAAGATTTTAATCATATTATACTAAAAGTAATTTAGATGTAATGCAATCCACCTATATTTCATTTCATTAATGATTTTGAATACACAATTTGTCTTTGGTATTTCCAGGAGTTGTCAGATCAAATTACGAATGTAAGATTTTAAGCATGGTCTTTTTTATTACATAATTTTTATATTATTCAAGATGTCATGTTTCCAAATAAAACATAATTATTATCATTGTTCTAGTAAATTTCTTTATGTCATGAATTAGATGTACTATATAATGGTTAGTTTTTGAATATCAGTTGTATGTTGGACAAAATATTTATATATTATTCTTGTGTACAAAGGAATGATTTGTATGTTATTTTGTTGATAAAATCTAAATCTAAAATCTGTGTGTGCTTGATGATGTTCAGACAATGCTTCGCTAATAATGTTTTGCATCACTATTGTGTTAGATTTAACCATTTTACTCAGTACGAACCCAAATACGCTGGCTCTAGTTTGTGTTTCCTAGGCTGTAATTGTTTCAAATACACACGATTGCCCACAAATATTTTTACAGGTGCGGTTTTGAACCCACCATCATACTTTGAGCTGTGTTTTTTGTTAGCTATTTTCAAAGAACCTTTCAGTGGTGTTCATTACTCTCCTTAAGAGATTTAGTAAATAGACTCGGTATTGCTCAGTTGAATAATTTGGCAACTGTTGCGAATTAATCAGGACCGTATAAGGAAACACAGAATCTTGTCCATACACTAAAAAGAAAGGCGTGCCCATGAGCGAGGCATTATATGCTATGTCCAAAGCTGCTAGCTTAGCTGTAGGAAGCATCGCGTGCCAATGAAGGTGGTCATCAGCCACTAAGTAACTAAAATTCGTACCACTCCCCTATTATGAAATTCCACTAAGCCATTAGCTGAAGGCCTATATGCAGTCACTGAAAAATGTTCAATTTTCATCAAATCCGTGACCGATTTCACCATCTTATTTATAAACTCAAGACCATTATCACTTAACAAAATTTTCGGGCAATCAAACCTAGTGATGAAAGAGCACAGTGCCTGGGCTAATGAATTTGCTGATTTATCCAACATTGCAAAGGTATGAGTGTAACGAGTAAAGGCATCTACACATACACATATATTCATATGTTGTGTTATACCAGTAGGGAATGGTCCTGCCACATCCATATGCACCTTATAACATTTAACAGGAATCACAGGCCACTTTCTGGTTTCCAGTACAATGCTTTTATGGTCTTTGAAACAGTTACCAGCATGACAACATTTTATATAATTCTCTATAGATATTTTCCTTCCTAACCAAAACAAGGATTCGCGTGCTCTCCTTAATGTTCTATCAATTCCCAAATGCCTTTCATACAGACTTTCATGTACAATGTGGATGGCTCGATTGATTAAAGAGGGAGGAAGAACTACCTGTGCACAAAATTACCCTCTCTTCTTCTCGTAAGCACATTATAAGATATCATTCTGTATTAAAAAAATTTCTTACGAGTCACATTCAGAAATGATGGGAAACTATCTAACTCCCCTTTAATTACTGCTCGCACTCTTTCCATCCCTTCCTCTTTTTTTCTGTCCCTCGCAGACTTCCTTTATGTCCCAACCTCTTAGGTCAATCACACCTGAATCATCAGGGCACTCGTTGCAAACACCTCTGGTTATGTCCTCTGCCACCCAACAACACATTTACGTTCACAATTTCCCTCTCTCTCTCTCTCTCTCTCCTCGCCAACATATCCATCAGCCCTCTCTCGATCGCACGCTCTTGGATCTCATTTCCTCATTGTTCTTTACGTAAATTACATCGCGTTTTCTATTTTGATGGGGTCTCTCAATATACTGGGTTCGTTATTCATCCCCCCTCTGTGCCCGAGTTGTTACTCCTATTACTGCACCTATAGAGAGGGCATCAGCTATCGTGTTAGATTTACCTTCTATATGGTCAAACTCCTTTATGTTAAACTCTAACAATCTTTCAATCCCTTTCACTTAGACATCAAGTCACCTTTTTAAAATAAATTACATAAGGGGCGATGGCCACTTTGCAACTCAATTGGCTGACTTAATAAAAAGAACCTATGTCTCTCTAGAACCAAAAGAATAGGCAATGCCTCTCGATTAAATGTACTAGGATTTTTTTCTGCTCCTTTTAATGCCCTGGAAGGGAAACAAATGGGTCACCCTCTACCTTTGTCATCTTGTTGAGACATTACGCCACCAATAGCTACGCTACTCGCATCTATTGTCACTAAAAACGGGCGATCAAATATAAAATATGCGAGTAACTCATTGCTAGTTAAGGCAGCTTTCAAATGGTTAAAAGCCTTTTTTTCTTCCACTTCCCAGTTTATTACTCTTTGTTTCTTTGAAGCATTTCAGGGTCTCGCTATCTCTCCAAAACCTCTTATGAATCTACAGTTATACCCAGCGAGCCCTGAAGAAATTTCTAATAGCTTCTACTTTACTGGGGCAAGGATGGATACCTTTTGGGGTTATTATAGGACATAAAAGTTCAACCTGTTTACAAAAAAATTTACTCTTTGATAAATTTGTTTTCGTATAATTTCGGCAAAATGCTTCTAAAACTTTACGAATTTTGTTATTATGTTATTCTGTCGTTTTCCCCTTAATTATGATATTGTCTAAATAAACAAGAACATTATGGCCAATTAAAAGAGACATATCTGCCATCTTTACTCTAAAAAAATTGCTGGGAGCATTTTTAACACCAAAAGGAAGAAAAATAAACTGAAATAGTTGATCGTTAGCTTTAAAGGCCCTTTTACATTTACTGTCTTCTTAATTGGGTATTCGATAGTATTCAGATTTTAAAACGATAGTTGTAAAATATTTACTATCCCTTACCTTCATGAGTAATTCTTTGATCCAGGGCAATGGAAATGCATTGTCCTTAGTGACTGCATTCAACTTCCTGTTATCAACACGCAATCTTACCGAGCAATCCTTTTTCCTAACAGCTGCAATTGGAGTAGCCTAATGGGATTCGCTCTCCTCGATAATCCCTTGTTCTCTTAATTCACTATTTTTCCTTTTTATCTCTCCCTGGAATTGAGTGGGTATCTTATGAGGCCTTGACCTGATCTGCTCCGCCTGCCCAGTTTCAATGCAAAAGTGAAATCGATCATTCCTTCCAGGTGGCTCGTCTCCAGTTGCAATTACATCGGAATAATTATTGATAATGTTACTAACTACAGGTTTATATTCTGGCGTACTTAATTTTTGGGCTTGCACAATCAAGTTCTGAGTGCGTTCGTCTGTGCGGGCTGGAGTTGTGGCTCCTAAGATCCCGTTATTAGTAATTTCACATAACTCCAATTCACACACAGAATCACTTCCTAACATAACTCTTTTATTTGACAAATTAACTATTGTACTATCTGCTCTGTTCTCTTTTATTTCTGACAAGCCCTTTAAGGCTACGTGTGCCCATTTTTCATTGGGTTTAGCTACGAACCAAGTTCCCTCCGGAAGAGATTGAGTTGCGGTCACTGATATGCTTGTAAGCGTCTGGGGAGGCAATACTTCTCCTCTTTCAGGTACAGCTGTTACCTTACCAACTTGTTTTTCCCTTCCCGCACAAGCACTTGCTCTCTCATGACTTTCTATTGGGAAAATGCTTGCTTCTGGCATTGCTGTTATTGTAACTTTTTCTTCACAAATGTATATATGATTACTCAATATAGAATCGAAACCAAGTATAGCCTCAATTCCTGGAATTCACAAGGTAGGTAAGATAAAAAAATAGTGTAAACTTCACAGATACCACCTTAAAGTTGACAGTCACTGTATTTCTTGCCTGTAGTTTATTTCCTCCTGGCGTGTTGAAGATGATAGGTGCCACTGACTGTAGTGTGTTTGAGGATATTCCTTGTTTATGAAGCGAAACACTGGCTCCTCTGTCAATCAGCTCTTGAATGGATTTACCTTGTAGGTCAATCCTGACTGCTAAAATTCCGAGCTGCCAATTAGGATCCCAATATGTGCTGCATGGGCCAACAACCTTGCTTGCAATACCGACGGCCCCTGCTCCTGTCTCTAGTGCTGCGGGGGTGAGGTTGCGGGTAATGAGGGAGATCCCAGTGCCTGCTCCATTGTAGTCCCTCTCACCGCTTCTTCGACTGCTGCTTCTGCTGTCATGCGGGGAGGAGGGGGGGCTCGATCTCCATATTCTCCCATTACCTCTGCCTCCTTTCCCTCGAATATTGGGCTGGGAGTAGTGTGCGTGTGCCAAAGCCAGCCCCACCTCGCCGTTTTTTACTGGGCACTCTCGAGATAGAGGACCGTAGGCCTGACAAGTGTAACAGCGAGGAGATCGTTGGGTGGGGCACTCCACTCGTTGGTGCCCCTCTCTCCTACACTGCCAACATCTGAGGACTCTTTTCACTTGCTGATTTCGTTCTCCCCTGCCCCGGTTTGGGGGTTGATGGCTGCCCCTCGTTGCATATGTTCTCATGGCTGCCACCTTTCTAGAATCGGGGCACTTATTCTCTGTCAATTTTCCTTCCGGAAAACTATCTAGAACGTTTTATATCGCCATCACTACATCTGCTAACGAACAATTGTCATCAAACAAATAACCATATAGATAAGGGTTTACTAATCTGCAAATATGCTTAAGGGTAATTGCTTTTTATCACCTTCTGGGAGATTGGCACACCATGTAGCAAATGAATCACAATCTCAAAAATTATTAGTAGCAAAACTGAGAACTGACTCACTCTTTCGAATTTTGGGTTGATAATTTTCTTTCATATCCATTTTTTTGGCATCAGGTAAGGCGTATTTCTCAATTAAACGTCATTCTACATTAGTATGACTTCTTAAACTGTCTTGTAGCAAACACATTACCTTCATTGCCAGGGCATCTTTCAGGAACCTAATGACTTGTATTGCTTTTTCTCTTTCTGATCACCCCTATGTGGTTACTTCAAAGTCTCTCAAAAACACTTCGATCGATTGAAACCCTTCATTAGGCCATAGATTGTCAAAAGGTCTAACACTTGCCTGGCGTTCTGGCAATTTTTGAACTAAGACGTTTAGACTGTTCTCACTCGGCTGTGCATTTCTGCGTTTGAACTTCTTTTATGTACGTTGAAGATCCTGTGGCTCCGTGCCGCTCTTCTTCTCGTTCAACTAAGAATATGTTTTTTAACTCGGCTAGGCTATATAACCTATTTTCTAAGTCTTATGTGAGTTGTTCTCGTCTATATTCTTCATCGACGTCACTATAGCCAACTGCTCCTTCGTTTTCATCTCCCACAGCAGCAGTGTTTGCTATGTTAGTCCTCGTATATCTAGGCATCTTGAACTTTCATTTTACTGGCTTAAAGTACAACTCCACTCACAGCATACATACACAAACAGATGTATTCTGTCACCTGACACCAATTATACAATAAAATCTCAGACTTCTTGACCATTAAGAAGACAACTAATGTAAAAACAAGTAGAAAATAAGGGAATATCAACAGCGCATTTTATGAAAATCATTATGAGCAAACATAACTTAGATACCAAATATATCAAGATTGATCATTTACTGAATCATCGCACAGAACATGATGTCCTGCCTATGTAAAAAAAAAATTCTTGGATGTTTTAGAATATCCTCTGTTTTAATTGGATCGCATATCCACATCGTGCCCAGTCGTTTAAGTGAAGGCAAGTTGAGCGATGTCATTTTGATTGAAGGCAACATTATATCATTAAAAACGAGGCGAATTAAGCGATGTCAGTTTGAGCAATTATGTACCTAATAGATTTAACACAATTTGAGCGCTATCATTTTGAGCAACAATCTTAAAGAATTCCAATTTATGACATTTGATATGAGAACAAATCTAGAGAGAAGGATCACAAATTCTTTATTTTTTACTAAGAATGTCTCAGATAAGCGCATATAAAAATACATTTCTAATTTTTGTGTACAAGGTTTCTAAGAACAGAAAAAAATTCGAATAAAAAAGAAAAGATCCAAGAAGAAGGCCGACAAATTCTAGAAAGAATAATTCAAAATATAATGATGTAAAGAAGGTTTTTCAGATAAATAGCAATTTCTAAATCTCTAGATTTGATTATGCTTTCAATTCTTCTTTCTAGGATCTCGTATTTTCTTTCCTTACGTAAGGGCTCTTCTGCCATCATTCCAAAATATTTAGTCCTTTGTAGGCTCTTCTCTCTTCTTAAATCATATATTAAGAGTCAAACTGTCAGGAAACTACAGGATAGACTACCTTGTAAAGCAGTGTGCCACCCCTCCATGGATTTATGTGTTCTCGAGAGAGCTATTTGAACCTTTCACTTCACAACGCCATCCAATCGTCGTTTGTGTAGTTTTATCCTTTCTAAAGATAAATCCATTATAAGCTTGTTATGCTCACGATTAGACACTTTTATATTCATTATGAGTTACCTTCGATTGTTACTAAGATCTGAAGAATTGTCTTGTATTTCACAGAATAAGAATACACAATTGTTTAAAACTGGAAACCTTCCAAGAGAAATTGATGGCCGGGATTCATCGCATATGAATCTATAAACAGTTCCTTGAAAAATACTGATCAAAGTATTGTTTTCATCTTAGGTTTCTTTGATAATTTTTTTAGTTTTGCCCACTGTCATTCAAATATCTGAATATGAATACTTGGATTGTTTGGGTCAACAAAGTTTTCAGAATAGTTAATGACCTTGTGAGTATATCCTTCAGTCGACAAAGTCTTATATGCAGCCCTACAGTCACTCAATCGGGATTAATGTATTGCCGTATCAATGGAATTAAAGTTTCTGCACTTCGATCTTGACCTTCTCTACAAAGGGGAGTGATCATTTTTTCTTTGATATTCGTTCAATCCCACTGAACACCCAGACCTGGCTCAATTGGCACTATGATGGTACTTGTGTATAACAAAAAAAATTTCATCAATTTCCACAGTAATGTTGGGACCACAAATAGGTTCTTGGTTGCACAACCAGTTTATATAACTTCGGAACAGAAACTACACCAGTCGACACTAGTCCTGGAAGAAAACTTTAAAGTACTAATGATCATGGCATGGTTCCAGCATTTATGAAGGAAATTATTTACAAACAGGACAATTTTCCATGCTCGTACTTGCACTTTTTCTACAAAAGTACCTTTGAAGGAGCTAACAGTGTGAGGACACTGGTTTTTTCCCCCTGTTATGAACTCCTACATAGCGACCACAATTAAATATATATGTATCTTGGCATAATACACATGGTAATTTACAATACTGGCCCAAAACAGTAGTAGGTAAAACGCCATGTGCTCGCAAATACTCCAAGGAGTTAGGTGTATTTGTAAAATGCTAGTGAATAAACGAAAAGTAGTTTTCTTCTACAGCTGTACCACTGCACGTGGTTTCAATAAGGGCCGTTGTACAAAAATCAAAGAAGTATATTGTTCCGGTAGTGAGGCCAGAATAGGAAAGAGGGTGTAAATAACCTAATTTAAATATCTTAGCTAAAGTAGGCCATCAAATTACTCTTTTCACTTCCAGAGTTTTCAGGCCTCCGGACAGAGAACACTTTTCTATTTAGAGCGAAGGTTTGTGAAGTACATCATGAAAGTATTTACCTGGGTGTTTGTGTCCTTAAGTGTTAGTGCTTTTGTGTAGGTAATCAACATTTCATCTATATTACTTTAATAACATCGTTAGGATAAAAATATGGTATATTTTTTCATCCCACTGTTTTAGCACATTCCTTTTTTTTCGTTCATATGCTTAATGCTTTTATTTTTATAGGCGTACACTACCAAGAGATTTAAATTGCATGCAAACGCTTGGCCAAATCATGCCTATGTCGTCAAATAAACCAATTAAAACTAACTGATCCCCTGTATGTTCCTTTTAGATCTGTAGTTTTGATAGACCAACACCACTAAGAGATTTAAATTGGGCTACTTACACCCTCTTTCCTACAGTGGCCTCACTACCGGAACAACGTACTTCTTTTATATTTGTACAACGGCCTTTATTGAAATCATGTGCAGTGGTAGAGCGGTAGAAAAAACTACTTTTCGTTTATTCACTAGCATTTTACAAATACACCTAACTCCTTAGAGTATTTGCGAGCACATGGTGTTTTACCTACTACTGTTTTAGCCCAATATTGTAAATTACCATGTGTATTATGGTTGTTATGTACGAGTTGATGAGGCGTTGATGATACCTTAAATGGAAGCACCTTACTTTTAAATATATCAAGACTGTATAATAATTGTTTAACCCAAAAACCATAAGGTTGCGGAGATTTTGGGTTCAACTCAAGTTATGATGTGTGCTTTACAAGGCTTGCAGTCTGATAGGCTAAAGAATTAGGAAGTCTTTGCAACTTACACCAATACCAAACAATAGAAGACTTTCGGTAAAGGTCTAAAGGTAATTCTCTAGCATCAACAAGGAGACTTGGGTTAGGTGAGGTTCTAAACGCTCCTATGGACAATCTAATACCAGCATGATGTATTAATTCTAATACCTTTATTCGGCTTGGGGTGGCTGAGGAGTATATTTTCCATCCATAACTAGTTTTTGAAAAAAATCAGTGCCTTGTATAATTTTGAAATAGTATTGTGGTCTGGCCCCCACGATGTATAGGACAATACTTTTAAAAGATTAAGAGCTTCAAGACAGTTAGCTTTTAACGCTTTTAAGTGAGAAGCCCATATAGGCCTACAATCAAATATCAAGCCTAAAGATCTAGCTTCACTTGCACATGGGATCCTTTGACCTTTAATGTATATATCCAGGTCTGGATGTATTCACCAAATACGACAAAAATGGACAACAACAGTTTTTCTCGTCGTAAACTTAAACCCATTCATATCAGCCCACTGAATAATTTTGTCAATTGAGAGATGTTGTTTTCTCTCTACCATCGCCATTTTAGCCATTCTAGCTCCAGCAAATGATATGGAGAGATCATCAACAAATAGCGTTGAGAGAATATCTTGAGGAATGACAGAGGATATCCCATTAATGGCTAGTGCAAATAGGGTTACGCTTAGCACACTACCCTGGGAAAATCCTTCTTCCTGACATTTCCTCTCAGATAGTTTCCCCCACTCACATGAATAAAATCTATGCAAAATAAATGATTGAATGAACAGTGGTAGCTCTCCTCGTAATCCTAAATTATGAATGGTTTTAAGTATACCATATCTCCATGTAGTACCATATGCCTTTTCAAGGTAAAAGAAGACTATTACATGGTGCTGTTTGGAAGCAAAGGCTTCACAAATAGAGGACTCAAGTCGTATTAACACATCAGTCGTCGAGAGCATTTTTTTAAATTCCCATTGAATAGGTGATAGAATACTCCTCTTTTCAAGGTACCACATCAGTCTTTCCTTGACCATCTTTTCCATGATTTTACATAAACAAGATGTCAATGCAATTGGTCGATAGTTAGCTGCTAAAAACTTGTCCTTACCGGGTTTTAAAAAGGCTAAAATAATGGCTAGTTCCCAAACACTTGGATAACTATGATCATGCCATATTCTATTAATAATGCTTAAGATAAATAACTTCGTATGAAAAGGTACATGTTTAATCACTGCATACGGAATTCCATCGGGTCCAGGGGCTATATCATTACAAGTAATAAGTGCGTAATCGACTCTTCCCATCCTGTTGCAAAATTTAAAACTTTCTTTTGTTCAATGCTCCTGTACTGGTGACCAGGAGCTGCCTCACACTTGCATGATACATTTGAGAAAAGATCAGCCAAGACATTGTTAACATCATTTGCTTCAGTCACATACTGACCGTTCACCTTCAACACTGGAGGTTGGTTTGGGATAAATTTGCCTGGAATATTTTTTTTTTTGCTCTATACAGAAGATGATGGTGTTCTACAGTTCATTGAGGAAAACAAAAGATACCCAAGACTAGCCCGACAGAACTGTGCTCTACACTTTTTGTATGTTATCAAATTTTCCTCAGTATGGCATCTACGAAATCTAGTCAGAGATTTTAGGTGCAAAATGGCTAATTCTGAAGACCACCACGGGACTGGTCGTCGTTTGAATAATCCTATGGTTTTGGGAATCGAATTGATTCCTGCTGTATGGAGAGTTCCATTCAGTAGGTCTATGGCATCAACAATACTTTCAAACTGTTCTGCACTCCCCTCGATTTCACTTAGCTCACGAAATTTAACCAGTCCACTTTGTCAAGATTCCATCCTGGCAATCTTTGTATAGGTAGACCATTGTTGGTGTTTATAATGATTGGTACATGATCACTAGTATAGCAATCATCTAGTGTCATACAATCAAAGTCAAGAAGGCAGTTAGAGCTTGAAATTGAAAGGTCAATGCATGGCAAGGTACCTGTCTGAATATGGAAGTGTGTGCGCTCTCCTGAATAAAGGAGTCCAACATCCTCGTTTTCCACAATTGATGATATAATATTGCCCCTGTTGTTTGCTAAAATATCAGCCCACAAAGGATGTCTACTATTCAAATCTCCAAGTAAAAGAAAAGGTTGAGGGAGTTGTTGAATCACCTCTATTAAATTATCATACGATATGTTATCATTTGGAGGCAAGTATAGAGAGCAGATTGTATATTTTTTCCCTATATCAATCTGTACAACCACTGCCTGCAGAGGTGTGCGGATAGACAAAGATATTTGAGGAACATCTCGACGAACGTATATGAGACTTCCGCTATGGCTCCCTAATCGGTGATCATATGGTGTCCTATAGCTAATATATTCACGAGGACAAGGGGTATTAGCATCAAGCTTGCTCTCCTGTAGACATACAATTATGGTGGAAGGCTCATGAATTAAGAGCTTATGTTCTTCATATTTGGCCCTTAAACTCTGACAATTCCATTGCAAAAATGAGGAAAAAACCATGCTTTATTTTTTGGAAGAACTTTTGGATGAAGTCTTTCCATTAGCAATTTTTGATGTAACAGTACTTCCTGGTGGTTTTATTAGAGAGGGTCTTGATAAATTGAGTTTTGTGTTTGAGATTTTCTTTTTGATATCTTGATCTAATTGTTGAGGGGATGGTGGACATCAGCTTGAATTTCTGGTATATTTAGATTGTCTTCGGGTTGATCAGAAATGTCAACAGACAAAACATCCTATTTATTTGATGTCATAACTAATATTTCTTATGGAAGGGGGTGAGAGAGGTGGAGGTCCCTCTCTTTTCCGATTAATAGGTGGTGAGCTACCAGGTTTTTGTACCTTCCCTACTATAGGTGCACCTGGTAGCTTGGTTTCAAGTGGAATCTCCATTATATTATGCAAGGACATGGCCTGGGAGAGGTTAGTACTATCGTTTTTAATTAGGGATAAAGGTTGGATAGTGGTGGGCAATGTCTTTTTGTTGATACACGATGGTAAATGTTTAGGAGTAGATATTCTTGCCTTATTATGCAGCACTTTATCAGTAGATGGTGAATTTATTTTTCGAGAACTACCTACAGTTGTAGGTGGGTTAGATGATTTATGAGGAAATTTTTCTCCTGATTTTAATGTCTTTGCATAGCTAGTAGATTTATTTAATAATCTCTTGGCATGCCCTACACTTACATGTTTAATAATTTATTTATTGAGGGCAGCTTCTTCTAACTTATACAACTGGCAGCTCCTATCATTAGATTTAGGATTAGAGTTGCAGTTCAAGCACCTTGCTTCAAGTGTACATTCTCCATGGTAAAGATTGGAGCAAGTATTACAAATTTTATCGTTCATGGAAACTTTGGAAGGATGCCCTAATTTAAAGCAATTAAAACATTACAGTGGCTTCTGCCTTAAAGGTCGAACTTTAATCCTTTCATTTTCTATGTCAATATGAAAAGGTACATCAACATCCTGGAAAGTAAGGATAATCATTGATGTTCCAGGTACTTCATGTACTTTCCACACTGATAGTGGACACATAGCCAATATCTCCTCTTCCGTAAGTTCATATAGATCTCTGTTGAAAACCACTCCCCTTCCATAACTAAAGTTTAGATGGGGTTCGATGTCCAATTTTATATTAGCATTGCCTGTCTTTAAATTGGACAATATAACAGACTGTGTGTATGACTTGGCATTTATCAAGTAACTTTTCTTACCGAATCGAGATATATCTCCAGGTGCGATCGTTCCTACCTTCCTCTGAAGAAATTTGCAGATCTTAAAATAATTTTCTGTACCTCCTATAGATTGAGCATCAAGCCACATTGGTGGTTTCGTCTTTCTTTGAGATGGCATTACTATTTCTGCGACTTTATCAATCCAGTCTGCTGGTCTGCAGACATCCAGATCCTTAGGCAACCCATCACACAGAGCACCCTTAATGTTCATATTACCTACTTTAATATTCATAATGTTACGACTTGCATTGAATGCTTCCTCATGACAGTTAAATGATAACC
>NC_090727.1:122800855-122818355 GCF_036898095.1 Palaemon carinicauda | reverse complement strand
TCCAATAAAAGGTCCCTCGTCACTTCGCCCAACACTCCCAAACAGTCAACATGGAAAACAAAACAAAACATTCCATGGGTGACGTACCAATCTTAGAGCCTAATACATCAACCACTAGATGGCGATGAAAAGAAAATTGAATTAAAGTGACTTTAGGTGACACTCAAAATATTACTTTATCGATTAAGATAAATTAACCAAAATCCCCGGTAAAGTTTGTTACATTTCCCCCCTTAAATAAAAATTTTTATGGAATAAAAATTGATAGATAAAGTCTCAAGTCAAAGCAACCCCTATTTAGTTTATCAAAACTAGCTAGTTACTTTACCCTTCAAAATATAATCTGAACACTAATAATTTTAATACTTTAACTAGTGTCATCCTAACAATAACAAAAAAAAAAAAAAAAAAACAATCTCCTGAAATGTGAAAAATTTCATTATCACAAGAAATCAGCGGGATAAGGCATCTGAAACAACATTCTCTTTTCCAGAGATGTGCTTAATATCCAGACTCCATTCCTGCAACAATAAGCTCCACCTACACAATCTCTGATTGTGACTCTTAAACTTTTTCAAAAAAAGTTAAAGGATTATGATCTGTCCAGACTTCAATCGGTGTCCTGCAGCTGGAAAGATAAACCTCAAAATGTTCAAGAGCGAGAATCAGGCTCAAGGTTTCCTTCTCTATGGTGGAATAACTCTGTTGTGGTTTAGTTAATTTCTTTGAGAAGAAAGCCACTGGATGTTCTACCTGGTCCTCCACCTGCGACAAGACAGCTCCAACACCCACATCACTGGCATCTATTGCCAACTTGAATGGTACTTGAAAATTAGGGGCTTTCAAAATTGGATTAGTTAATAAGGTGGATTTTAACTTATCAAACGACTCTTGACATGCGCTCGACCACTGGAATTCCACTCCTTTCTGCAATAAAATAGTTAAAGGATTAGCTATTTGGGAAAAATTAATTATAAATTTTCTATAGTAGCCTATCATTCCCAGAAACCTGCGAATGGCTTTCTTGTTATCCGGCACCTGAAAATTTACAATTGCCTCTACATTTGCAGACTTTGGTAGTACTTTACCCTGACCTATTTCATGTCCCAAGTAGACTACCTTCGCCTTTGCTATGTCACACTTTGCCAAATTAATCACCAACCCTGCTTGCTTGAGCTTAACAAACAGTTTCTCCATCCTCTTTAAGTGTGTAGCCCAATCATGGCTATACACGATGATATCATCAATATAGACCACTACTCCTTCCAGTCTACCCACAATCTTATTCAATAAACGCTGGAACGTAGCAGAGGCATTTTTCATGCCAAAAGGCATAACATTACAGGCATACAACCCTTCATGAGTCACAAATGCGGATACCTCCCTAGCCCGCTTAGTCAATGGAACTTGCCAGTATCCTTTTAACAAGTCAAATTTACTAATATACTGTGCATTCCCTATTTCATTAATACAGTCCTCTACTCGAGGAAGAGGAAAGCTGTCAGCCTCAGTGACTGCATTAATTCTCCTGTAATCAAAGCACATCCGGTACTCACCTCCCTCCTTCTTCACCAAGACTACAGGAGAAGACCATGGACTATTACTGTCTTCAATTAAATTGTGCTCCAACATATACTCTACTTCCTTATCAATAATCTTTCTTTTTGCTGGATTGGTCCTATAGGGGGCTTGCTTGATGGGCTTAGCATTTCCCACTTCCACATCGTGACTCAGTACATTGGTAAGCCCTGGAGAATCCTGAAATAATTCTGGAAGATTCACATAAATTTACCACAGATTCCCTCTGATCCCTTTCTAGGTGTAGCAAATTCCCAGACAAATTACTTAACATTTCCTGATTATTTCTGGGCCATGGCATATCAATGCTGAGACTTACAACACTAGGCTCAACCCTATTGAGTAATAAGATGGGTTCCTTACTCTCACGCTCAACAAAAGGTTTCAACATATTTGCATGGCATAGTTGATACTTACGTCGCCTGTCTGGTGTTTCTATCAGGTAGTTAAGACTACTAACTACCTTTGCAACCCTCCATGGACCTGAAAACTTTGCTGTTAAGGGATTTCCTGGAATTGGCAGCAGAGCAAGTACCTTATCTCCAACCTGAAATTCCCTAACTCTGGTCTTTACGTCGTACTTTTCCTTCATCTTCCCCTGACCAATTACTATATTATTCTTAGCAAATTCCCATGCCTTAGTTAACTTACTCCTGGACTCTCTCAAGAACTCTATCAAGCTTACGTTAGGGTGACTCCCCTCCCAACTCTCTCTTATCACATCCAAGGGACCCCTTACCTTGTGACCAAAAACTAATTCAAAGGGGGTGAAACCCATTACATCACTTGGTACAGACCTAAAAGCAAAAAGTAAATATGGGAGAACCTTATCCCATCCTCCCGGATTATCCCCACAATATTTTCTTAACATGGATTTCAGCGTCTGATGGAATCGCTCAATCTGTCCCTGGCTTTCTGGATGGTAAGGCGATGACCTGATATGTTGAACCTTCAACTCCTGTAAACTTTTACAAAAATTTTTGCTTGTAAAATTAGTCCCGCAATCAGATTGAATCGTCTTGGGCAAACCAAACCTGGAAAAGAAGTTTGTTAATGCATTGATGACCTGCTTACTCTTAAAACTCCTCAAGGGCACTGCTTCCGGGTACCTAGACATTCGATCCATTATGGTTAGTATGTATTGATTACCACTGCTGGTTTTAGGCAATGGGCCTACAATGTCAATCAAAATTTCCTGAAAAGGTTCCCCTACTGCTGGAATTGGTTTTAAAGGTGCCTTAGGGATTTTCTGATTGGGTTTACCAACCAGTTGACAAGTTTTGCAAGAATTAACAAACCTTTTTACCTCAGATCTCATCTTTGGCCAATAAAAGTGATCAGCAATTTTCCTAAAAGTCTTTCCAGTTCCAAAATGACCTGCGAACACATCCTCGTGTCCTAACCATAAAATCTTGTCCCTATATTTATGGGGCACTACCACCTGTTTCCTTACCTCCCAATCATCAGACGGAACCACAGTTGACCTACTCACCCTCAGTAGGATGCCGTCTTCCCACAGATACCTAGGTCTACTCAAATCAGAGTCTACCTCCACTCCTAATTCTCCAAACTCCTCCTTCTGAGCTAACCTAAGTGATTCCCTATCCCACCCTACTGAGCTATCCCACTCAGAGACCAGACTAGGACTAGCAGAAGCACTTAACCCAGAAACCCCTCCCTCTGACAGCTCCTCTAGACTATCCAAGCCTAACCCTTCATCCTCTATCCCAGATGAATGCGCTGCCGAGCGAGTCACAACCATTACCGGTTCAACTTCCCTAACGGGGTCAGCATACCTGCATTGCACAACCGGGCAATCACATACCGTACCTGCCTCTATATCGTTAGCCAACACAATATCAACATTGCTTATGGGTAATACATCCACCATTGCCAACTTCATAGGTCCATTAATCCACCTTGAGTCTACCCAAAACTCACCCAGAGGACACGCTACTACCGTATTAGGAAATCCACCTAATACTACATACTCTGGCTCCTCCTCTCTGAAGTCCCAGGGCAATGAGGACCGTAAGATTACCGACTGGGCCGCGCCAGTGTCCCGTAGTATTCTCACCCGCCTTCCAGACCCTGACCGGTCTTTAGCGAAAACCTCGCCTTCTGCGACGTACTTACTGAAGCAACTACTTACCTGGGACCTGCTCCCAGCAACCTTACCAATCAAGCCTACCGGCTTTGACTTACCCTGCCCTTTCCAGGCAGTACAATCAGCCTTAACATGGCCCTTTTTCCTG
The DNA here is from genome assembly GCF_036898095.1 of Palaemon carinicauda. Classification (NCBI taxonomy): domain Eukaryota; kingdom Metazoa; phylum Arthropoda; class Malacostraca; order Decapoda; family Palaemonidae; genus Palaemon; species Palaemon carinicauda. The sequence continues at coordinate 122,814,522 of NC_090727.1, read as the reverse complement.
CAGAAAAAACAAATGATTTCACTTCCCCCCCTACTTGGTGATGACTTTGCCTTCTTTGGAGAACTCCCTCCATCCGACTTACCAGACGTTACTGCTGCTTTCTCGCCCTTCTTACCTTTATCCTATTTATCGAGTCTCGATGAAAAACGATTTACTGACTTATGCGATAAAGTATATTCGTCCGCAGCAACCGCTACTGCTTCTATAGTTTCCAATTTCAAGTCTTCTAAATGTACTTTAAGTTCCATCCCAATGTGATTTTTAAATTCCTCAATTAATATTAGTTCCTTTAAACTTTCAAAATCATTAATACCCTTCGCTTTTAACCAATCTAAAAACGCACTTACTTTTTCTCTGGCAAATTCAACAAATGTGCAGTTATACAGTTTACGCAAGTTACGAAAGCGTTGACGGTACGCCTCTGGTACCAGTTCATAAGCTTTCAATATAATCTCTTTGACCTGTTCGTACTCTGCACTCGTCTCTTCACTTAGCGCTGCATAAACCTTCTGTGCCTTACCGATCAATCTGCATTGAACTAAGGTAGTCCACATTGATTCCGGCCAACTCAGTTTTCTCGCTAATTTTTCGAATGCAGAGAAAAATTCTGCGACATCGGATTCATTAAATATTGGTACCAGCTTAATTGCGCTGCCAATACTAAACCTATCTTCCGCTTCTGGTCGCTTCAGCCGAAGTACCTGTAATTCATGTTCCATTCTCCTAATTTCCAATTCTCTTTCCTGATCTAACCTAACCTTCTCCTGTTCTCTCTCATACTCTAATCTAGCCCTTTCCTGTTCTACTCTCACCGGTTCCTGCGCTATTCTAAGCTTTTCCAATTCTTTTTCCTGATCTAACCTAAGCTTTTCCCGTTCCCTCTCATGAAGCCTCTCTCTTTCCCTATTAGCTACTTCAGTCTTACCCATTTCTAACTGTAACTTCAACTTTTCCATTTCTATCTTTTGCAAAGCTATCTTATCCTTAATTGACTCTGGTTCAGCTAAACTAGGACCTGCTATTCTACCTTGCATAGTCTTCATTACCTGAAGCAACAAACTCCCTTTCTTCACACCTGCAACAATAGGCAGCCCAAGATATTCACCAATTATCATTAAATGGCTCTTACTAAGATCACCTATCTTCTCCTCCCAATCAGGACTATGGAAAAACTCCGAAACATTAAACCCAGCCACTTCCTCTGTATCAGTCATTTTGTCGAAGAAATATAACTAGCGAAACTGATAATTACCACCTCCTTCACTATTTGTTTACATACAATTACATACGCTCTGGGGATCCTGAAAATACTAGTTTTACAGGATCCTGGCAAGGTCGCCAAATGTTACGCACGGACCCAGTGAGGGCCAAGTTCTTTAAGTTTTCTTCACAGCCAGAGCTAGCAATAATATGTAACAGTGATATTAAAGGAGTGGGTAATCATAAAACACTGCAGGAGTCATATTTAATATTTATTTACAAACAAAATAACACAGAAAATCACTTTAAATGGGAAGATATCAAACCACAAGCACAGTACAACAAACACATATAGGACCCATTCATCAACAACAACACGGAAAGGCAAGACAACAGTAAAAGGAAAGAATAACCTCGCAACCTACCATTCACCCGACATATTACACAATTACATTGACTGATAGAAAAGAGCAAGAAAGTCTCGGAACCTTAACTCTACCCCTCTTTATACAAATCTAGGCAAAACTTCCCATCCCCACAATACACATAAATTACATTAATAGTTAACCTACATTAACACGGAAATAAAAAAAACTCCTGATGTAGGCTTTCGCAGAGACGAATAAAGTCAGAAGACCAATCATGGACGAGACCTTGTTTACGCTAACCGCGTAGCGCGACACAAACAGCGGTGAAAAATCACTAAAGGCGCCGTCCTCTACTCCTTCAGAGATGAAATGGAGGCAAACCAAAAATCACTACCCTTACCAAAAGGAAGATAGGTCTCAGCTTTAACGGGTACAGTAGTGATGGATTCTGGTCCGTGGAGAGTCCTTCTCCCCGCTGGTAACACACACAATTACAGCAAACTCTCACCATGCACAGGAGAAAGTGATAGCATTTAACTGCTGCTGAGTTGCTCCTCCAAAGGCAGCGATCAAATCCTCCACCCCCTCCTTCACTGAAGACACTGGATCACTCCCACTAGTAATATCCAGCGGTTGAAGAGCCAACTCACGGTGAGATCTTCAAGTTTGAAGATGGCAGCTATTTCCTCACTCCCATTTACCTCCAATAAAAGGTCCCTCGTCACTTCGCCCAACACTCCCAAACAGTCAACATGGAAAACAAAACAAAACATTCCATGGGTGACGTACCAATCTTAGAGCCTAATACATCAACCACTAGATGGCGATGAAAAGAAAATTGAATTAAAGTGACTTTAGGTGACACTCAAAATATTACTTTATCGATTAAGATAAATTAACCAAAATCCCCGGTAAAGTTTGTTACAATATATATATATATATATATATATATATATATATATATATATATATATATATATATATATATATATATATATATATATATATATATATATATATACTATATATATGTATATACATATATATATATATATATATATATATATATATATATATATATATATATATATATATATATATATATAGTATGTACATATATATATATATATATATATATATATATATATATATATATATATATATATATATATATATATCACATTAATATTTATTTGTGACAAAAATAAGTGGCATTTTCGAAGGAAACAATTGTTTTTCTATCGGGAATAGTTGATTTTTATTAGGAAAGGTTACCCTAACCGTAAGTACAGTAGCCTAATACCGAGAAAACAAATAGGGTTATATTTTTTCTAGTATCCACTTAAAAAAAGTAACAGTTTTCTATAACATCTGCAGAGTTTGCTTCGTTTTCTGTATTAATAGATTTTAGTACTAACTAAAAAGGGTTAACTTATTCACTAAATGTTTAAGTTGCTTATACATTCATAAAAGCTACTGAACGTTACTTAAAAATAACACTAAAAGAAACGATAAATAACAAATAGGTTCTCATAATATACTAACAGCATAGTTTCTAAGAAATTGATCTGACCGGAGACGTAAAAATATATGTTCATTCCTTTATTCATCTTTTCTGTTTTAATTTATCTCTTACATGATTGATTTTAATTTCCCTTCCTATTTTACAATTCTTATTCATTTGTTGCTAGATTTATTTTATTTACAGTCTTAGTTTTCTAATCCTATCTATCAATAGGCATTCTACGCTCGTCACATCAAAACAGGTAGGCATAGTCTAGACTTCCACAACGTAGACCTAGTCTTGATGTCTGTATGAAATGGTTGAGTGTTTCCTATTTCCTTAACTATTTTATTATATTCTGGAATGAATTATTCAATGATCTTGAATATAGCCTATGTTGTACATTAGATTATATATCTATTTTGTTTACAGATCGCTGCATAAGTTTTAAGCCAATGTTAATTGGGAATTTTATTGTTCACCACGCACAGTTTCTGCCATTTTTTTTTTCATTAGATCAATTATTATACATGTCAGACAGCTATCTTTTGTTCACGGGTATATTCCCCTGTAGGCTAGCCAAAAGATTACCTACTCTTTGTAGGCTTATTCTTTATTGACACCCTTTGTCGTGATTTTCACTTCGACAATTATATGATAAGTTCTAAGCCCGATGTTAAGGGCGGATAGCAAGACATTGAAGAGGTAAGACTCCCAAAACCGTCCAGGAATCAAACAAATACGGCTACACTTTACAATTTTATTACAAAAATAGTTGTTTTAAAAAGGGAATAACATATCAAAACATTTACACTGCATAATAATGAAATATCTAACTTGATATAATTTCACGTGCTCGCAAAACACTAAGTCCACATCGGACTTAAAATAAGAACAAAATGCACCCAATATCAACAAAATACCTTGGTAGACCACATACCAAGGCTTTCTATCGTAATTTAATGAATGACTCTGATCCCCAATCACAAGGATCAGCGAAATATATATAGATACAAATCTCACATCACACTTACAAAAAACTATAGGGAAACCGACCTGGTTGTACAAGGAGCAGAGACGTAACAAATTTAGACAACTTACTTGTTCTGGGGATATTAGGCAAAAGAGGACGATCTGAGCTCTGCAGCTCCGACGAAAACTCTGATTTCCCTCGCTGACTAAAGTATCCTTGGCAGAGGGGAGGGAATTCTTACCTTATTAATTTATAAGGGGTTGGTTAAGCTTCTTTATTTGCCACAAGACTGAGAAACTGTTAAAGTCTTATTTTAGATACAAGTGGGGGTTTAATGATTCGGCTGAAGGCCATAATTTGCCGTAATCCACCAGCTTAGGGAGTCCTTGGCTCTAAACATATACATAGGACATTTTCATCGTGGTACAGTAAAATGACGTTACATTCGTGATTCATAAATTACAAATACTCAATTTCTTTAACATCCGCTCCTTCCCTACCAGGTGGTTTAGTTTTAGGCCCTAATACCGTCTCGTATTAGACCATAGTCATTCGTCTCAATGCCCGCGAGATCTTCCAGCCTTCCCTCAATTTAACGTAACGTTTGTGGAGTTAAATGGTGGGACTTTCGAATGATCAGTTCGACATTCCCGACACCCTTCATGATCTCTGCCTCTACAGAGATTAATCACGCTTTCCGATTCAGACATGACACCTTAAGTCTGGTTGAACCTATAAAGATAGTGCATCACCGAGTTCCTCTGTCTGAATTCGGGGACATGTTAAATATGGCAACCTCCGTTGTGACACGATCCTGTTTTTGGCTACCCATATCGCCTGTCCTCAGTAGACTGTAAATTCCACCCCTCAACCTAGCTCCGACATTCAAGAGATGCGGTAGCTCCTGAACTAGCACTGCAGCAACAACAGAAGGCTCCCTTCATCCAGTCTTCACAGAGATGTAGGAGCCGACCTTAGGATAAGTCTTTCTGTTATAAACTCATCTACTAACAAGTTGAACTACACCTGAGCCATCAAGTCGGAAATTTACGAGAGTTGAATACGAGGGCACAATTCCACCTCAATTAGGAGATATTTAGGTGATTTTATTTAAATAGTTTGTCATTATCTGTTTAGAACATTCGGACGTGCATGCAAAGATTTAGTTTGTAACCTTTATGTCCATTGTTATATAATTTTTTTGATAGCCTTATTAGACATCAGACACGATTCATAAAATCATTGCTCATATTTTGACTAACCCTTTATTCACAGGATAACCATGTTCAAGTTGTTTGAAGTTTCTCACGTATTTCATTTTACTCTAATGTTAAAAATTTTGTACCTTTGACAAATATCTCATATTTGTATATTTTTACTAATCTTTTTATTCACGGGATAACCAAATGAATATTTCATGTGAATTGTTCTCTTTATGTTTTACACTGGTTTTGATTAACCCTTTTTTTCAGTATTTAACTTTGCACATCCTATCAAGGTCTTATGTAATTTGTGAAAATAAAGGCATAGGATGGGTTAAAGTGCTCATCATTGTAGGTTTTGGACTGGTTAGCTAGGGAGAGTTGGTGCTCCAATCTTCCAGATTAGGATTCTTTATATCTGTTGTGGGAAGATCTTTCCCGAAAGGTAACTTCCCACACTACTTTTATTCATGGAAGAATTGACTCAAGCGCTAGGTTCCATGTCTTCATAAGACAATTAAATGCCAGTTAAAGTAGAAGGTAAACATCCATCAAACGTCATTCTAGCCTGCAAAATAGATCAAATTTGTGTGGCCAAAACTTTGCCGTTGTAGAATTTATCATTTGCCATTTTCATGATATTATTTGTGACTGTGTATGGGTCATAGAAGGTTATTAAGGTTACAGTTTGTAAACATGAGTGTCTTTTGATGTGGGATGTAGCAACTGCTTTGATGTTAGTGGATATTATTATAATGAATGCCTTTATGGTAGTAGACCCTCTTTTAAGAAGGTTTTATAAGAAAGATAATGGATGGCTCAGTGGCAGTTGTCTTACAATTGAGCTTCTTGGTGGCTCGAATTTTCTTTCTTTCATCAGTAACGCATACCACTAGTAGCTGTGCTATCTTGAACATCAGTAGGGGGGAGCAAAATACATAGAGGAAGTTCTATAATTTTACTATATAAAAACAAACTGTCACAATAGGTAATTAGGATTAGCAGCTGCATGTTTTGGGAAGGTGCTGTGTTATTCCTCTCATCTTCAGGCAAAGTCTGGAAGGATGTAGCTGGACTGGCTATTTATACCACTCGGAGTGGTTCATCAAGTCCAGCACTGGTCACTGATTGGTCCTTGTAGGCTGAGTCCATACCAATCCTGGGACGGAGCTGTTTTCCCATTGCCTGAGGCACTCGCTGAGAAGAGGTCTTTCTCAGTCAGGCTGCTCCTCCACTAACAGCTTTCAAAGCTGAAAGGATTCTGGGTCTAAGCTTGTTCCGGCAAGGCTCTCATTGAGGCATGCTGCCTTAGCGGTGCTCAGAGTCAGACAAGTTATGCTGCCACTCAAATTTCAGATCTGGAGAGTCTCTGGCTGCAAGCTGATTGGCTGAGGCGCTCGCTGGGAGAGTCCGCGTCGCAGGTAAGCTGCTGGGCTACTGATTTTTTTCATTCTCTTGTGTGTTAGCAAGTCATTAGACGATGTTTCTTAGCAGGAGGGGAGGAGAAACATCTCTTGAGGCATATTAAGATTTGGCATTTCTTGCTAGATCAGCAAGCCTACAAGACCATGAGCCTTCTGCCGTCAGGGGCACTGCTGATGCTCTTGGTATTTTTTATCATATTGTCACATAGGCCGTTCTTGTTATGCACAAAGAGTTGGTGTATTTTAGAGGCTCCTCGCTGAATATGGCAGGGCAACCTTTTAAATAGACTCATCATCAGCATTCCAATATAACAACTGGGACATCCACTGACCAGGCATTGGTAAGAATAGATGACATTAGATTTCTTCAGAAAGTCCTCCACAGAAGAGGCAGGGTTATTGTTTATGATGAGGAATCTTGTCCTCAGAGTCTGGTAATAGATAATCAACTTGATTTCCATATCCTTTTGAACATGTTTGATGTCGTTATAGATGATTTCCTTTATGGCCTTCTTGTCCTGCTGGTATTGTTAGGGAAGAATACCTGTGTAGTATTGGTTGACTGTAAGTTTGCTGGGCTCGGCCTTGTACCAGAAAATATAAATGTAAGGGTCACTTCCTTAGTATGTTTGCAAACAACTATCTGAAACTCGGCGTTTTTCATGTAAAAAAAATGAGGACGTGACATATGGGTCCGCAAAGGCAGGACCTTGTCACAACAGAGTACAGCGCTTCAATGGCATGTTTCAGCTATGCCATAATACACGTATCTTAAATTCATACAGATGAAACTGGCGATGCCTGGGACTTCTAAGCCTACTTGTACTTGAGGTGACGTGTTTGAATAAAAAAACGAGATTAATCAATCTCTTTGTAGAAGAAAAAGTCTTCAAGGGTGTCTATAAAGATACAAAGAATAATCTTGTAGCTCTAGGTAGTATACCTGCAAACAAAGCCTAACTGTCTGTCATATACAAGAGTTGACAGAAAATAAAAAGTTGGTAGAATTTTACCCTAGTATTTTGCCTACTTTTACTGCAAAGGATTTAGATACTTATTTAGTGTTTTAAGAGAAGAGATAAAAAATTTAAGTGGCTAACAGAAAGTTGGGTATATATGTTATATGGAATATTTTGTGGAAGGGCACAAAAAGTCTATGCTTCCTTTTCTGAGAATATAGTATATGATTATGAATTCTTATAAAATGCTTTTTTGCAGTCCTGTGAACTAACTCCAGAGGCTTATGGAGTGAAGTTTTGGAGTTGGATGAATCTAAATAAGCAGACATATGTAGAATTTAGTAGGTAATAACTAGATTGGTTTGATAAATGGTGTAAGGCAGTAGAGTGTAAGGATGCTTTGACAAGATGAAGAGAAATTATTTTGATTGAGAAATTAAAAGAATTATTTTAGTGAGGAAATTAAGGTTTATTTGTAAGAGAAAAAAAGTAATTTATCCTTCATGAAAAAACTGTATGTACCTATGATTATGTACCGACTCAGATCGACTCGATGTCATATCATAAAATGTTTAATAGGCCAAAAGACTATAGAGACACAGAAAAGAACTCTAGTAAAAATTCTGAAGATAAAATGCATCGTTCTGGTTCTCATGTCAGTTCTCAAAGAAGCAGTTTGATTAGCAATGCAACTATTAATGTGGCAATTCTGTAATATGTAGTTATTGTTAGATACCATGTCACATTGTTTCTGAGTATTTCAAGTTGAAGAGGAGAGGAGCTAAGACTGGGGCTCTTGCTTCACCAAAGTCTCACTATGGTGTTCTATCAGTAGAGGCTATCACTGTAGTTCACTACAATGTGGCAGTGTTATGTATTATGTGATGTGCGTACTTTTTAAAGCATTGGATCCTGTATAAAATACCTCAAAGATAGAATATGATTCTCCTTATTTTTGTACTGCATATGAGATTAGAATCTTTTACAGTGCTGGCTCATTGGTTATTTTTGTTTCATGCAGAAACGTCATAAAGCTTGCCATCCGCACTCACGGTAATCTAGTTTATAAGAATGAAGAGATTTAATAATCCAACCAACTTCATTATTAGTAAACAAAATTTGGTGACATAGGATGATATACATAGCACTAATAAACTGATATTGTTTCAGGTAAGTAATCTGTAACTTTAAAGGTTCTTATACTACAAAAATACGAAATAAGACAGACAAGAAGCCTGTTGATTCCAGTGATTGTTCCAGACCTGTTGATAGCGTTTTCCTGCCATATCCAGCTAAACGTTTTATTAGTGCTGATGGCGGTAAACTGCACCCTTTTTATATCATGCCTGATACTGTTTGTGCCCAATTACTTCTTTCGACTAAGCATTCGTTTACAGGGAAGTATGTTCCCTTTTGTGTGGTTGGTGGTAGCCCTTTTAGCGCTTCCTTATATTGCATGAATCGTTATTGTGACTGGATATGAGGGTCTATTGTTGTTGGTGTGGTTTCCGAATTGCCCATTAATGGCATTCAATTTTTCTTTGGTAATGACTTGGTAGATGAGAAAGTTGATGTCCCATCGAAGATTGTTAAAGAGCCAAATTTTGATCAGGGGTTGGAGGTACTTAGTCTTGACTTGTCTATTCTGTTTTCTTTAGTTGCTGAAACTGTGTATTTTCGTTGCTTGTTGCAGGGAGATATTCCTGGAACAACAAGTTCCCACTCAACAATTAAATGAAAATAACATTTCTCCACAAAAACTATTATCTTTCCATAGGCTAGTAAAATTCTCCACGAGACTAAGTAATTTGTATGTCTACTTCAGTTTTTTCATTACTAAGGCCATCTCTCTCTAAGGCTTTGTTTTGGATCCGTCTTAGCAACCCCAGTGAGATACTGGACAAGAATTTACGTTAATAAAGGCAATTTCGCTGAAGGCAATGGGTCTGAGCAGGGATATATCAAAGTAAAGTGAAAACAGCGAACGTCACCCCCGTAGTTTAAAGATAAAAAAGCATACACTCACATATGTTACTCAGATTAACATGCTCTTCAAGATCTATAACTATCCCGAACTAGATAATTCAGTTTTGTTCAACTCATAATAATTTAAACAGATGGTAAAAGGATACCAGTAGTTACAATTTAGGTAATAGGTTGGCCAAGGCATCAACCACCCGTTCAGATACTACCGCGAGAGATTTATCAAGTCTTTTGACTGCCTAGACAGTACTACAAGGGATCTCTCTCTCTCTCTCTCTCTCTCTCTCTCTCTCTCTCTCTCTCTCTCTCTCTCTCTCTCTCTCTCTCTGGTTACGGCTCATTTTTTCTTTGCCTACACATACAGTGAATAACCTGGCCTATTCTTCCCCCATCCTCCTCTGTCCTCATACACGTAACAACACATATTGCCAAACAATTGTTCTTCACTTACGGGGTTACCTACTGCACCGTGGTTACTTTCCTCTTGGTAAGGATAGAAGAGACTTTAGCTATGGTAAGCAGCTCTTCTAGGAGAATGGCACTCAAAAATCAAATAATTGTTCTCTAATCTTGGGTAGTGCCCTAGCCTCTGTACCATGGTCTGCCACTGTCTTGGACTAGAGTTTTCTTGCTTGAGGGTACATTTGGGGACACCTCTATCCTATTTCGCTTCCTCTTGTTCTTTTTTCAGTGTTTTGATAGCTTTTATGTGAGAGAACTAATTTACTTTTGTTACTGCTTTTTAATATTCTATTTTGATCGTTCATAACTTCTCGTGTAATTTTTTATTCCCTTGTTTTCATTCCTCATTGGGAAAATTTTCCCTGGTGGATCCCTTAGGCTTATAGCATCCTTTTTTTCCAGATATGGTTGTAAGTTAGCTTGTAATAATAATGATAATAATAATAATAATAATGATAATAATAATAATAATAATGATGATGATAATGATAATGATAATAATGATAATGATAATAAGGACGATAATAATAACATTAACACAAAAATACGAATACGAACACGAACACGAACACGAACAATAATAATAATAATAATAATAATAATAATAATAATTATAATACTAATAATAATACTAATAATAATAATACTAATAATATTATTATTAATAATAATAATTAAAATAATTAAGATTGAAATAATAAAAATTAAAATACCTAAAACTAAAATATTTAAAATTTAAATAATTAAAATTAAAATAATTAAAATAAAAATAATTAGAATTAAGAAATTAAAATAATTCAAATAATTCAAATGATAAAAATTAATAAAATAATTAAAACTATGATAATAATTAAAATAATTTAAAAAAATAAAAATTATTAAAATAATTGAAATTAAAGTAATTAAAATTAAAATAACTAAATTTAAAATAAATAAAACAATTAAAATTAAAATCATTAAAATAATTGAAATTATAATAATTAAAATAATTAAAATGAAAAAGATTTAAATAACTAAAATTAAAATCATTAAAATAATTAAAATTAAAATAATTAAAATTATAACCATCAAAATTAAAATAATTTGAATCAAAATAATTAAAATTGAAATAATTAAAATAATTGAAATCAAATAATTAAAATAATTGAAATCAAATAATTAAAATAATTGAAATCAAATAATTAAAATAATTGAAATCAAATAATTAAAATTAAAATAATTAAAATCAAAATATTAAAATAATATTACTAATAATAATACTAATAATAATACTGAAAATAATAATTAAAATTATAAAAATTAAAATAATTACAATAATAACAATATTTGAAATAATAATAGTTAAAATAATTGAAATAATAACAATTAAAATAATTTAAATAATAATAATTAAAATGATCAAAATTAAAATAATGAAAATAATTAAAATTGAAATGATTAAAATAAAATAATTAAAATAATTAAAATGAAAATAATTAAAATAATAATTGAAATAATTAAAGATAAAATAATTAAATAATAATAATTAAAATAATAAAAAGAATAATCATACTAATATTAATACTACTACTACTACTACTACTACTACTAGTACTACTACTACTACTACTACTAATAATAATAATAATAATAATAATAATAATAATTGAAATAATAATACTTAAAATAATAATAAACCAAATAATAATAAGACTAATAATAATGATAATACTAATAGTAATACTAATAATAATAATTAAAATAATAATAGTTAAATTAATTAAAATAATATTAAGATAATAATAATTAAAATAATAATTAAAATAACAATACTAATGATAATACTAATAGCAATACAAATAATAATAATAATAGAAATAATAATAATAAAAATAATGATTAATAAAATAATAATAATTAAAATAATAATAATTAAAAAAATTAAAATAATAATAATGATTAAAATAATTAAAATAATTAAATAATGATAATTAAAATAATAATAATCAAAATAATAATAATTAAAATAATGATTATTAAAATAATAATAATAAAAATAATAATTAATTAAAATAATTGAAATAATAATAATAATAATAATAATAATAATAATAATAATAATAATAATAATAATAATAATAATAATAATTAATATAATAATAGTTAAAGTAATTAAAATAATTAAAATAATATAATAATCAAAATAATTGGAGTAATTAAAATAATAATAATTAAAATAATGATAAAAATAATTATTAATATACTATTACAAATAATAATACTAATAATGATAAAAAAACAAAAATAATTAAGATAATAAAAATTAAGGAAAATAATAATTAATATAATTAAAAATAATAATAAGTAAAATAATTAAAATAATAATAATTAAAATAATTAAAATAATAATAATCAAAATAATTGGAATAATAAAAATAAAAATAATAATAATTAAAATATTTAAAAAATGAATTAATTAAAATAATCAAAATAGTAATAATTAAAATAGTAATAATTAAAATAATTATAATAATAATAATTGAAATAATAATAATTAAAATAATAATCATTAAAATAATAATAATTAAAATAATTGAAATAATAATTAAAACAATAATAATTAAAATTATTAAAGTAATAATAAATATAATGGCAATTAAAATAATTCAGATGATAAAAATTAAAATAATTAAAATAATTAGAATAATAAAAATTGGAAAAAAATTAGAATAATTCAAATAATAATAAAAAGATAATAATGAAAATAATAATAGAAGTAATAATACGAATAATAATACTAATAATGATAATTAAAATAATGAAAATTAAAAGAATAATAATTAAAATAATAATAATCAAAATAATAATAATTAAAATAATTATAATAATTATGAATAAAATAATAATAATAATAATAATAATAAAAATAATAATAATAATAATAATAATAATACAGATAATTAAAATAATAATAATAATGATAATTATAATAATAATCAAAATAATAATAATAATTATTATTGTTATTAAAATGATAATCATAATAATTGAAATAATAATAATAATAATAATTGAAATAATAATAATAATAATAATAATTGAAATAATAATGATAATAATAATAATAATAATAATAATAATAATAATAATAATAATAATAATGACTCTAATAATAATTATTATCATAATAAAAATAAAAATAATAATTAAAATAATTGAAATAATGATAATAATAATAATAATAATAATAATAATAATAATAATAATAATAATAATAACAATAATAATAATAATAATAATTAAAATAATAATAATAATAAGGATAATAATAATAAAAATATTAATAATAATAATAATGATAACATTGAAAATAATGATACTAATAATAATAATAATAATAATAATAATAATAATAATAATAATAATAATAATAATAATAATAATAATAATAATTGAAATAATAATAAAAATAATAATAATAATAACAATAATAATAATAATAATAAAAATAATAATAATGAAAATAATAATAATGATTAGATTAATAATACTGATAAAAAATAAAATAATAATACTGATATTAGTCAAAATAAAAATGATTAAGTTAATTAAA
>NC_090727.1:122790855-122795855 GCF_036898095.1 Palaemon carinicauda | reverse complement strand
GCAAGCCCTTCGGACCCTCCTTGCCATTTGCACTAAAAGGGCCCCCTTTACTACTCATCGTGGGCACTTGTACTTACAAAAGGATAGCGTGGCGATGGGCTCGCCCTTGGGCATACTCTTTGCTATTTTTTACATGGGAGTAGTAGAGAAGAGGGTATTCTCCCAACTTGAGTGCCCCCTAGTTTACTTCCGTTATATTGACGACACTTTCATCAAAGCTACTTCCACCGAAGCCATCGAGAATCTAAGGAGGACCTTTGAGGACAACAGTGTCCTCCACTTCACCCTTGAGAACAGCGTTGACAACAGCCTCCCGTTCCTGGACGTCTTGATTTCTTCCACCAACGAGGGATTCCAGACAACTGTCTACACCAAGCCCACAAATCTCGGCATGTGTCTAAATGGCGAAAGTGAATGTCCTGCCAGCTACAGGGCCTCGACCATCAAGGCCTTTGTACGCAGGGCCTTGTCTCACTGCTCGACATGGACTGACACCCACAAGGAGCTGGTAAGGGTCGCACAGGTCCTCATCAACAACGGCTACAGCAACAAGCAAGTCCAGCGTCAAGTGAGGACAGTTATAGACAAGTGGTATGGGTACCCTTTGGTGGAAGGGTCCAAGAGCCCCAGCCAGGGGTCCGACAGAACTACAGATAGGTCCAACACCTCCACCAACGGATCTAGAGACATCAAACTTTACTACAAAGGCCTCATGCACGCCGAATATCAGCGGGATGAGAAGGCCATTAAAGACATCATCAATAACAACGTTTCACCCACTGATGAGACCACGAAAGTGAAACTCATCATCTATTACCAGACTGAAAAGACCCGCAACTTGATCATGAGGAACAATCCAGCGCCCCCTGATAACGACCCTCTGAAGAAGACAAATGTAGTCTACTCTTACCAATGCCCAGTCCGAGGATGCCCCGGCAGATACATAGGTATGGCTACCATGGAACTTTCGAAGAGGATCTCGTGCCACGTTCAGCAAGGTGCTATCAGAAATCATGCTCTACAGCGACATAACTCCCAAATTAGCCAGGCAGACATCGTCGCCAATACCAAAATTATCGGCAGCGCCACGGACAGCAGGCGCTTACGAATTTTGGAAGCTTTGTTAATCCAGAACGAGAAACCAGCGTTGAATACGACTCAAGAAATGTTCTTCCTACCATCCTGTCGACGTACCAACGCTAGGAACCAAGAACAAGACCCCCAGAATGATGACAACCCCGATCCTGACACCCCTACAAATGGAGAAATCATCTGGCCGAATGCTGATTTTGGCAGCGAACATGGCCCGGAATTTCAGCCTGCTGAGGGTAGGAATGGGCTGACTGACTTTGAGCCCGTCTCGGCGCGCGCCTCAGCCAATCAGGGAGCTCGGATACCTCTCTCAGCCCAGTCCACTGAGCGAGAGAGGAGCCTGCCTGACTTTTTGGCTGGCTCGGCGCACGTCCTGACCAATCAGGATCCAGGATTCCTTCCTACCTCTCAGCCTGGGAGGCCGAGCCGAGCTCGTCATACATCTGCCACCCGAACTTACAACCTCTGCTCGACCAATCAAAATTTGAGGCCCCTCTCTACGAACCAGAGCCGGGATATATAAGGACCCAGATCAAGCCAGAGCCTCCCTTCTCGCCTGAAGACGGAGCAAGCTGTTCCGAAACGCGTCGCAACCCACTCCTGACTTCACCTGTAATTTTCAAGTATTACTTGTACTTGTATTAATTACATCCAGCCTTAACCTGATTTGTATCCTTCACCCTGATGAGCTTTGCCAACTTGCTAGCTGAATGTAGCAATCCTGAAAAAAGAATTGTCCGAAAAATCGAGAAATTGGACAAGAAATTTAATTCTGCCGATGCAGCCATAATAATTAAAGTAATAATAATTAAAGTAATAATAATTTAAATAATAATAAATAGAATAATAATAATTGAAATAATAATAATTAAAATAATAGTAATAATAAAAATTACAATAAAAATAATTCAAATAATAATAATAATAATAATTATAATAATAATAATAATAATAATTATAATAATAATAATAATAATAATAATAATAATAATAATAATAATTAAAATTATAAAAATAATAATAATTAAAATAATTAAAATAATAATAATTAATATAATAATAATTAAAATTATAAAAATAATAATAATTAAAATAATCAAAATAATAATAATTAAAATAATAGTAAATAAAATAATAATAATAATAATAATAATAATAATAATAATAATAATAATAATAATAATAATAATAATAATAATAATAATAATAATAATAATAATAGTAATAATAATAATTTTAATAATAATAATAATAATAATAATAATAATAATAATAATAATAATAATAATAATAATAATAATAATAATAATAATAATTGAAATAATAATAATTGAAATATTTAGCATAATAATAATAAAAATAATAACAATTAGTATAAAAATAATAATAATAATTATTATAATAATAATGATGATAATTAAAATAATAATAATAATTAAAATGATAATAATTATTTAAATAATAATAATAATTAAAATAATAATATTATTTAGAATAATAATAATAATAATTAAAATAATGATAATAATTAAAATAATAATAATATTTAAAGATAATGATAATAATAATTAATATTATTGAAATAATGATAATGATAATAAATAAAGTAATGATAATAATTAAATTAATAAAAATAATAATAATTAAAAATAATAATTAAAATAATGATAATTAAAATAATAATAATAATAATAATAATAATAATAATAATAATAATAATAATAATAAAAATAATAATAATAATAATAATTAAAATAAAAATAATAATGATAATAATTATAATAATAATAATAATAATAATTAAAATAATAATAATATAAATAATTAAAATAATAATAATTAAAAAAACAATAATTAATATAATAATAATAATAATTAAAGTAATAATGATTAAAATAATAATAAATAAAATGATTATAATTAAAATAATAATAATAAAATAATAATAAATAAAATAATAGTTATCAAAATAATGATAATAATAATTAAAATAATAATTAAAATAATAATAATAATAATAATAATAATATTAATAATAATGATAATAATAACAATAATAATTGAAATAATTATAATAATAATAATAATAATAATAATAATAATGATAGTAATAATAATAATAATAATAATAATAATAATAATAATAATAATAATAATAATAATAATAATAATTGAAATATTAATATTAATTAAAATAATAATAATAATAATAATAATTGAAATAAAAATTGAAATAATAACAATAATTGAAATAATAATAACAATTAAAGTAATAATAATAATAATAATGATAATAATAATAATAATAATAATAATAATAATAATAATAATAATAATAATTAAAATAAAAATGATAATAATAATAATAATAATAATAATAATAATAATAATAATGATAATAATTAAAATTTCAATAATATTAATAATAATTAAAATAATAATAATAATAATAATAATAATAATAATAATAATAATTAAAATAATAATAACAATAATAATTAAGATAATAATGATAATAATCAAAATAATAATAACTAAGATAATAATAATTAAAATAATAATAGTTGAAATGATAATAATAATAATAATAATAATAATAATAATAATAATAATAATAACTATAATAATAATAATGATAATTAAAATAATAATAACTAAAATAATAATAATAATAATAATAATAATAATAAAAATTAAAATAGAAAAATAATAATTAAGATAATAATAATCAAAATAATAATAATTAAAATAATAGTAAATAAAATAATGATAATTAAAATACTTGAAATAATAATAATTAAAATAAAAATAATTAAAATATTTAAAATAATAATAAAGAAAATAATGATAATTAAAATGAAAATAATTGGAATAATAATAATTAAAATAATAATAATAATAATAATAATAATAATAATAATAATAATAATAATAATAATAATCATAATATTAATAATAATCATAAAAATAATAAAATTAATTAAAATAATAAAAATTATAATAATTACAATAATGATAATTAAAATAATAATAAAAAAATTATAGAAATTAAAATAATTAAAATTCTAATAATTAGAATAATGATAATTGAAATCATAATGATCAAAACAATAATAATATAAATAATTATAATTACAATAATTAAGATAATAAAAATTAATATATTAATAAAGAAAATAATGAAAATTGAAATAATAATAATTAAAATAATTAAAATAATAAAAATTAAGATAATAATAATAAAATAATGATAATTAAAATAATAATAATTGAAATAATAATAATCAAAATAATAATAATTAAAATATTTGAAATAATAATAAAAATAATGATAATAATAATAATAATAAATAAAAAAATAAAAGTAATAATAATTACAAAAATGATGATCAAAATAATAATAAATAAAATAATAATAATTAAAATTATAATAATTAAAATAATGATAATTAAAATCATAATAATCAAAATGATAATAATTAAAATAATAAAAATTAGAAACATTTAGAATAAAAATAATCAAAATAATAATAATTAGAATAATTAAAATAACAAAAATTAAAATAATAATAATTAAAATAATTGAAATAATAATAATAATAATAATAATAATAATAATAATAATAATAATAATAATAATAATAATAATAATTTAAATAATAATAATATTTAAAATGATAATAATAATTAAAATAATTATAATAATCAAAATAATAATAATAATTAAAATAATAATAATAATTAGAATAATAATATTAATTAATATAATAATAATAATTCAAATGATAATAATAATTAAAATGATAATAATAATTAAAATAATAATAAGAATTAAAATAATAATAATAATTAAAATAATCATTGAAATAATAATAATAATAATAATAATAATAATAATAATAATAATA
>NC_090727.1:122760855-122765855 GCF_036898095.1 Palaemon carinicauda | reverse complement strand
CATGAAGGCATTCATGGAAAATATACATGCCAAACATAAACGAGCTCAAGAGTCCTTGGAGGCGAAGATAGAAGCTTTTCAACAGGCACCAAGGCTCCACCAGCGTCAAGCCTACCAGGTTGCTTGGCTAAGAATCCTTGGGGTTATGCTGAGCATATGGCTTTAAGTGAGGGGTACCTCCACATTGGAGAAGGTAATCGTTCTAATCCTGTCTCCGACTTAGAATTCGATCCCTCTATTGATAATCATCCTTACTGCTATGTAAGACTACTGTACCAACCGTGTGTCACACAATTGTACATAATTATTTTGTATATATTATGCTTGTATCTGCGCTCTTCCCTCGCACAAAAAAGAACCTGAATGATCATGTCTCCGTTTTGCTCTGTAACATTGTCTGTCTCTCGAACAGGTTATGTCCTGTTGCCTTGAGGTTTTGTATATAAAGGAGAGTGTTCCTTAATAAACAACTCAGTTGATTGCATCCTGCCTTTGAGTTCACAACCCTCTCTCGGCTCCGTCACATTGGTGACCCCGGAAGTCGACTCGCTCCCACCGCCTTCCACCCCCACCCCCAGTCTTCGCAAAATTCAGACGTCTGGCACCGGAACGATTGGCAGCCGGCAAACAGACGTTCGCCGAAATGGAGGAAATAGGCCTTTGCCAAAAGGCCTCCAGCCCATGGTCGTCACCCTTACACATCGTTCTGAAGAAAGACGGTTCCCTCCGTCCGTGCGGGGATTACAGGCCCTGAACATGCAAACAGAACCGGATCACTACCCCGTCCCAAACATTGCCGACGTGACCTCCTACCTGCACGAAGCGAAGGTTTTCTCTACGCTCGACCTCCTGAAGGGGTATTATCAGGTGCCTATGAACCCAGAAAACATCCCCAAGACCGCCATCACCACTCCGTTTGGTACATACACCTTCAATTACTCCTGTTTTGGCCTTCGTAATGCTGGGGCAACGTTTCAACGTCTCATGGATGGCATCTTAGGGGACCTCCCTTTCTGTGTATGTTATGTGGACGACATACTTGTGTTCTCCTCCTCAAAAGAGGAACACCTCCATCACCTGCGCATCGTGCTCGACTGCCTGCAACAAAACGGTCTTGTAGTCCGGTACGACAAGTGTACCTTTGGCGCCAATGAAGTGTCGTTCTTAGGGCACCGTATCACTCCTGAAGGAGTCCATCCCCTCCCTGAGAAGGTAGCAGCCGTTCAGAACTTCCCCGCGCCCTCGACCGTCAAAGCTCTGCAGGAATTCTTGGGCATGATCAACTATTATCACCGTTTTCTGCCAGCCATTGCCGCCACTCTTGCTCCCCTCTACGCCTCCCTCAAAGGCAAGCCAAAGGACCTGAAGTGGGGTCCCCTTCAAGAAGCAGCCTTCTGCAATGCAAAGAAGGCCCTATCAACTGCTGCGGCTCTCACTTTTCCTATCCCACACGCCCCCCTCCTTCTCTCCACCGATGCCAGCGACGTCGCTATTGGTGCAGTACTCGAGCAGGTGGTCAAAGGCTCACCCCGCCCATTGGCCTTCTTCAGCAGAAAACTGTCCAAGGCAGAATCGGGTTATTCTACCTTCGATCGAGAATTGCTGGCGGTGCACTTGGCTGTCCGTCACTTTCGCCATTTCTTACAAGGTACGCCCTTCGTCATTCGCACAGACCACATGCCGCCTCTGGTGCACACCTTCACTTGACAGTCTGACGCCTGGTCCGCCCGTCAACGCCGACATCTCTCCGCCGTGCCTGAATACAATTGCACCCTCCAATACGTCCCTGGGAAAATGAATCCCGTTGCCGATGCCCTGTCAAGAAACACGTTGGCTACCGTTCAACTGGGATTGGATTACAACGCCCTGGCTGAAGCCCAACGACAGGATCCAGAGTATCAAGGTTGTAGGACATCCTGCACGTCCCTCCGTTGGGAAGACTTTCCCCTCGAAGACTTCAACACCACCCTCCTCTGTGACGTCAGTACTGGTAGACCGCGACCTTGGATTCCTGCTCCCATGCGCCGACAGGTGTTTGATTTCATTCACGGCCTTTCACATCCCTCGTGCCGTTCTACTGCACAGCTGCTGAAGGCAAAGTTCATTTGGCACGGCATTTCTAAGGATGCTAAGGATTGGGTCCGCGCCTGTACTTCTTGCCAAACTTCCAAAGTACATCGACACATGGATTCAGGAGTGGGCCCCTTTCCTCAACCTCAGCGTCGTTTCGCAAACATTCACGTCGACGTTGTAGGCCCCCTACCCACATCACAAGGACATCGTTACCTGTTTACCGTCATCGACCGCTCCACTCGTTGGCCTGAAGCCATTCCCATGGAAACTGCAACGTCCGCCTCATGTACATCTGCCTTACTCTCTGGATGGATTTCAAGATTCGGTATCCCTGAGCATATTACTTCTGACAGGGGAACCACTTTCACCTCTCAATTGTGGACGTCATTAGCGAATCTCCTGGGCATCACCCTACATCAGACAACGGCCTACAACCCCGCTGCCAATGGAATGGTTGAACGTTTTCATCGCACCCTCAAAGCAGCTTTGATGTCCCGCTGCAAGGATTGCAACTGGTTTACTCAGCTTCCCTGGGTCCTCCTGGGACTAAGGACCACTCCTAAAGATGCCCTCGACGTCTCGGCAGCTGAAATGGTGTATGGCGACCCGTTGGTCGTCCCTGCCGAATTTTTTCCTTCTACAACCTCCTCCGACGATCTCCAGCCCATACGTCACGTCGTGGGAAAATTTACTCCGTGCCGCTAGACTTACAAGCCCCCAGCGAAGCATCACATACCAACGGACTTGCACTCTGCAACGCACGTCTTCCTGCGCAACAACACCAGCAAGCCACCACTAACGCCCCTTACACGGGCCCTTTCCTTGTGATCCAACGCAGTCCGAAAGCATTCCTCCTAAACATTCGGGGCAAAGAAGACTGGGTCTCCATTGATCGTCTAAAACCTGCTTATCTTCTGCCAGATGACCCACCTACAGTTCACCTCTCTAGATCAGGGCACCCTATTTAACATATACAGTATGTCATTTTTAGGGGAGGAGCCATGTACCAACCGTGTGTCACACAATTGTACATAATTATTTTGTATAAATTATGCTTGTATCTGATCTCTTCCCTCGCACTAAAAAGAACCTGAATGATCATGTCTCCGTTTTGCTCTGTAACATTGTCTGTCTCTCGAACAGGTTATGTCCTATTGACTTGAAGTTTTGTATATAAAGGAGAGTGTTCCTTAATAAACAACTCAGTTGATTGCATCCTGCCTTTGAGTTTACAACCCTCTCTCGGCTCCGTCACACTACTCTTGGAAACGTCCATTGGAGGTGATGCGATCCCTAAGGAGACTATCATTCTGGACTACAACAAGGCTCAATCCTTATTTGTTAAGGAACTTAAGATGGTCAAATTCACTAGTATTCAACTTTCTGCCTTTGGCAGAAAGCAGGCCACCTTTCTCTCTCAAAGATACTGTCTTTCCCTTCGCCTTAAAAAGTTTAGAGGCTGTGAAGAGTACAGTAATGTTTGTGCTTTTGCTTTTGAACTCGTTAGTGAACGGTTCAGTAAGATCCCGAAGGCTTGTGCTAAATTGAAACTAAATGCTCCTTCCAAGGCTATCACATGGCCACTGGATAAAGTCTTGCACTTAGCCTCCTCGATAGATAGTGCCACTACCACTTTGAGGTATCTTACTTAAAATTCAATCTTTTTGCTTACTATGACCTGGTGCTAGAGTTAGCGAGATCATGGCACTTTCAGGGAATGATGGCCACATCGAATTCTCGGAATTGGGGAGGTAAATTTTTACCCAGATCCTGCATTCTTGGCAAAAAATTAACTTCCAACAAACGTTGGGGGCCTTGGAAGATCATTCCACTAAAGGAGGATCCTTCTCTGTGCCGTGTGGGGTGCCTTAAAGCCTACCTATTAAAGAGTCGGGCCTTTAAAGGTGGACAACTTTTCAAAGAGGAAACAACAGGATCTAATCTTTCTTTGAAACAGCTATGGTCTAGACACCTTTTTCATCAGAAGGGTTGACCCTCCATTGGGTCATAACCCTAAGAAAGTTGCTTTTTCTTTAACTTTTTCCAATACATGTCCTTTGAAGACTTACAAGCTTACACAGGATGGAAGTCCTAGGAAGTTTTTTTTTTTTTTTTTTTTTAAACATTACGTGCGTCAATTTGAAGAGATTAAACACTTTGTGGTGGCTGCTGGTAGTTTGGTTAGACCAGCGTCTTAATTGTTGTACATGGACTCTCACGGACTGCATATTTGGGACTTTCAGTTTGCATCGTGCAAATAGAATAATATTCTTATTCTTATATATAGTAAAGAGTCAAAGGTGATATTCTGCTCTTATTCCATGAATATTATTGTTATGTTACTCTGGTTCATAACTCTTGGGTTGAAAACCTTTGTTTTCCACACATATTTAATATACAATTTGTTGCACCGATTATTGTACATTTATGAATTTTTAGAAATAATAAAAGCCTATAGCTCATTTTGCGTTTCCTTTATATGGACCTACTGTTCACAATAAAACAGTGTACCTCTATTTTTAACCCTTCTTTTCGCAAACTTAGGTCTGATAGACTTCTGGGGACAAAGATTTGTTCACAGTGAGTGGGACTGTGCAATTAAATTTTTTTGCTCCTATGTGATTTACAATCAACTCTTGTTTTCATAGTTTGGGACTGTCGTCCTAACTGCTATGTCGAAGTGTAGACACATATACCTTTTCCTGTCACACTACTTATCATGAGACCTTGCTTTTATATAATTAGTGGGAATTCTAGGAACTCAAATTGGTTAAAAACTCCATCCGGGCACAATTGAGAATATTAATTTTCTGGTACACTTCAATCATAATGACATGGCTCGAGTCCAAAAAAACGGATTTTGACAAAGGGAAAATCTATTTTTGGGTGAGATAACCATGTCATCCTGATGGACCCGCTCGTTACTT
>NC_090727.1:122743355-122758355 GCF_036898095.1 Palaemon carinicauda | reverse complement strand
ACTTTGCTCAACATAAAAACATTTGCTGCAAGTTTGAACTTTTAAAGTTCTACTGATTCAACTAGTAACTAACCGATTAGGAAGATCACTCCTCAACTTGTTCATAGCTGGGATAAAACTTTTAGAATACTGTGTAGTAATGAGCCTCATGGTGGAAAAGGCCTAACTATCAGAATTAAGTGCTTGTCTAGTATTGCGAACTAAATGGAACTGACCGGGAAGATCTGAATGTAAAGGATGATCAGAACTATGAAAAATCTTATGTAACATGCATAATGAACTAATTACACGACGGTGCCAGATATTGATTTCTAGATCAGGGATAAGAAATTTAATAGACCATAAGTTCCTGTCCAACAAATTAAGATGAGAATCAGCAGCTTAAGACTGGAATGAAAGAATTAAAACACTTCTTTAGAATAGATTGATCACCGAAAATCCTAAAAAACTTTCTCAATAACCCAAATTTTTTGTGCAATAGAAGAAGACACAAATCTAAGGTGTTTCTCAATAGTAAATTTGCTGTCGAGAATCACACCTAGAATTTTAAGTCATACAGAGTTGAGGAAACATTATCAATGCTGAGAACTGGATGTTGAGGAGCCACTGTCCTTCTTTCAATTATACTTTAAGTTTTGTTAGGATCCAACTTCATGCCCCATAATTTGCATCATGCACTAGGTTTAGTTAGATCTCTGTCAAGGAATTCAGCAACCTAAGGAAATGGAATGGATGCAAAGATTATAGCATGATCTACATATGCAACAAGCTTGTTTTCTAGGCCAAACCACATGTCATGTGTATAAAGCATGAAAAGTAATGGGTCAAGAACGCTACCCTGAGGAACACCAGATATCATAGTACCATACTCACCATGGTGGCCATCAACAAGAACTCATTGCGATCTTTTACTTGAAAATTTAATAATATTGCTAAGAAACGATTCACCCATTCCCAACTGTTTGAAAACAAGGGCCGCATGATTAACATGGTCAAAGGCAGCATTAAAATCAAAGCTAATCATACGAATTTCATGACCACAATCAAGGGATTTCTGTACAGCATAGGGGATTGTGAGGTCATCATGTGCTCAAAGGCCTTTACGGAAACTAAATTGCAAACTAGGGAACAGATGATTACCTTTAGCAAACTTATTAAGACATTTTGCCCAAAGATGTTCAAAACATTTAGATAATATATATAAATATATATATATATATATATATATATATATATATGTTTATATATGTATATATAAATATATATATATATGTATATGTTTATATATGTATGTTTATATATACATAAACATATATATATATATACATACATATATATATATATATATATATATATATATGTATATATATAAACATATATATACATACATACATACATACATATATATATATATATATATATATATATATATATATATATTTATATATATATATATAGATAGATAGATAGATAGATAGATAGATATGTATACCAGTGAATTTTCTTATCTTGTGAATTCATTGTCTTCTCTTCCATCCTTTGCTTCGTTTGCAATCTCTATGGGTTCATTCTGTTACTCTTTTAGTCCATAAATCATGTCCTGCACACGTTCATTTCTTTTTCTTATGTGTTGTTAGAATATTGTCTACATTAGTTTGCTCTTGTATCCATGATGCTCTTCTTCTGTTTCTTAGTGTTTATAATAATCCTTTATCATCCTTTCCATAGCTCTTTGAGTTGTGAACAGCTTAAGTTCTAAGGCTCCAAGTTTCTGATCCATAAGTTGATACTTGTAGGACTATCTGAATAAATGCTTTTTATTTTAGAGAAAGTGGCATTTTAATTTTCATAATCTCTTTTTGATTACCAAAAGCACTCCAGCCTATGCTTATCCTTAAGTTAATTTCGGTATCTTGTCCTAGGGAAACACTTACTGTCTGTCCTAAATATGTATATTCACTAACAATCTCTATAAGTTCATCCATAACTCTTTTATGTCTTCTATCTGCGTTTTCATTGACCATTTACTTTGTTTAACCCATATCAATTTTCAGTCGTACCTTTCTGCTTTGTTTATTTAAATCTTCTATCATCTTTTGCAATTCCTTCCATGATTCACTAAATACAACTATGTCATCTGCAAATCTTAAGTTGTTTAGGTATCCCCTCTTAATATTAATTCCTATATTTACACAATCTTAACTTAAAAGCTTCTTTTAGGCATGCTGTGAATAATTTAGGAGAGATAGGGTCTCCCAGTCTAACTCTATTCAATCGGAATTTTCTAACTACTTGAGTGTAGTTTTAGGATTGCTGTACTTCCTGTAAAGAAACCTTCAAGTGTTTTAACATAAGATTCATATACTTCTCGTCTCTGAAGGGCCTTCATTACTGCTAAAGTTTTGACAGAATCAAAAGCTTTCTGATAGTCTTTTAATTGCATGAATAGTGATTTGTCATAGACAGTCGATTTTTTCATTGGTTAGTTAATTACATGGGTATGATCAGTTGCTGAATATCCGCTTCTAAAACCTGCCTGCTGTTTTGGCTAATTAAAGTCTGGTTTTCTTTAAATTTCATTAATATGATCTTTGTGAATATTTCATATTATTGGGCGTTAATTCTTCAGGTCTTTTATGTGTCTCTTTTTGTGAAATGATATAATGATGTATGTTTTCCAAGATGAGGGTATAGAGCAGTCTTGGAAACATTTTGTGTAAAGTTCAACGAGAATTACTACGAAATATCCTCCATCTATTATTAAATTATTTGTCAGGCTATCTTCTTCTGGTTTGGCTCTTTTCCTACCTTTTAATGCTTTCTTTACTTTTACTGTTACTTTCGGTACCGGATCAGGTGTTTCATTATTTCTATTGGCAGACTTTATTTCTTAAATCACTATTGTACAGCATTGTATAAAAATTCTCTGCAATTTCTATCACTTCATCCCTTTTGTTGATATATCCATTTTCATCCGTTAAAGGAAATATCAGTAGCCTTCTTTTCATCAGTTTAATGCTCTTTCCTGTCTTTGGTGTTTCTTTGATTTTGGTCTGAGTTTGTTTACTGATGACTTGTGTCTTTAGTTTGTTTACTGTTTTGGAAATTTCTGCATATCTATTTCATCTCTTGAATTTTATTCTCCTTTCCAATCTCTCCTTTACCAGATTTTTTTGTATTTTATGATAATTGTTCTTGTGTTTTATGATAAAGTTATTTATTTACAGGAACACGCTCTCCATATACTGCCAAATTATGCAAAACTATTGTTTTCCTCGATTACCTTTTCATAATTTAAGACAATTCGCCATATGGAAAAAAAATCAAAATTAAAAAAAACTATCGAATTATAAAAGAAAAAAAAACTAGCCTGGTTTCATCACTAAACGACCTGGAACTGTCATCGTCAACAAAGTCACCACAACAGAAGTTTGTGATTCCAGCGTACATTTGTTTTATATTCAAAATATATACTAAATTAAAAATGGAGTAATTACTCAAAAGTGTATATAAAATTTACAATTCGAAAATAGCGACACTTGAGTAATTACTCCATTCTTAATTTAGTATATATTTTGAATATATATGAAATGTACGCTGACATCTCGAACTTCTGTTAAATTGACTATGTTGACGATGTCAGTTCCAGGTCGTTTAGTGAGGGAACCAGGCTAGTTTTTTTTTAATAATTCTATAGTTTTTTATAATTCTTACTTGTTTCCCATGTCGAAAATTGTTTTAAATTATTAAAAAGTAATAGCGGAAAACAATAGCTTTGGATAATTTGGCAGTATATGGAGAGCATGGTCTTGTAAACAAATACCATGATAAATTTCATTGATCTTAACTCGTGTGTTGATTCTAATACAACTTTTGTTAAATTACTATCAATTTCTTCATTTATTTTCTTTCTTAAATGTTTCCTTAGATCTAGACGAATTTTACTTGTCACAATTCTATGGTCGATTGACCTTACCTTGTTTAACACTGTTACATCTTGAACTAAATTAACCGTTTCATTGAGAATAAAATGTATTTCGTTTTTCGTTTCTACATTTTGTCTTCTCCAGGTCCTCTTTCTATAATCGTATTTATAAAAATGTGTTCATGATTTTTAGATTGTTTTTTCCACCAAATTCTACAAGCATGTCTCCTCTGCTATTTCTTATGTCTACTGCGAATTTGCCTGAAGGTGATTCTCCTCTTTTCTTTTGACCTACTTTACATAGAAAACACCTAAAACAGATGCGAATAGAGTTATATGATTTTTCAAGACATCTCCAGATCTGCGCAAAAAGTTTCTCTTTCTTCCTCTGCATTGGATGATTTTGGTGCATACATTTGAATGATCTTCACTTGATACTTTTTTTAATTTGATAATCAATCCTTAAATTCTATCACTGATACTGTAAAATCCTTCTATGGTACCTGCAAGAAATTCATTATTAAGAAAATCCATTCTATTTCTTTGATCGTTTCATGCCATCTGAAGCCAAAGATATAATCCTCTTTTATTTCTATATAACATTCCCCAGTTCTTCTAATTTCACTAATATACATATATATGTGTGTATATATATAAATATATATATATATATATATGTATATATATATATATATATATATATATATATATGTATATATATATATATATATATATATATATATATATATATATATATATATGTATATATATATATATATATATATATATACAGTATATATATGTGCGTGTGTTTGTGTTCATCCATAGAATATACATGTAAATATTCAGTGTATATATATAAATGAATATATATATATATATATATATATATATACATATATATATGTATGTATGTATGTATATACATATATATGTATATATATATATATATATATATATATATGTATGTATATATATCTATCTATCTATCTATATATATATATATATATATATATATATATATATGTATGTATATATATATGTATGTATATATATATATATATATATATATATATATAAACATATATATATATATATGCTAATAAACAGGTATTTTGAGAACCTTGTTTTTTTATGACCATTGCAGTATCATTGGGTCTATGGAGCACTTCAGCGTTTGTGTGATTTTCATCTTCATTGCTTATCACCATTGTTTAAAACCAAAGACAACTAACATAAATATCAATCAAACCATTAGATAATTGTTTTCTGTTAACTAGAAATTAGAAGAAATAAAAATCATAGAAGCCGTTAGAAAGTTGAAGATAAAATTGGAGTGGAAAAATAAATGATAGATATAATAAAGCGTAAGTAAAAACAGCAGGCTTAGAAAACTCATAGCCGTAAGTTGATCGATATTGGAATGAGTTTATACCAAAGAATTGACATTGTTAATATTCTTTGGTAAATATATCAAGTAGGCCTACCGGTATTTTATGATAGTCATTGTGTACAAGTTATAATTGGCCACATAAAAATCGTCCAAAAAATATGAATTTGTTGTTGCTACAATCTGTTGTCAGCGATCAGGAAATTGCATCTAAGTGTGCTTCCTCGTAATACAATTTTCTGGGTGACAAACACAAAAACTCCGCCGACAGTGCGTTTTCAAACTTTTGTCAACCCCCCCCCCCCCCCCCCACCCAAAAAAAAAAAAAAAAAAAAAAAAAAAAAAAAGAAAAAAAGAAAACTACATCAACGCCCCTGTGGTAGGATATCTACTCCATACGACATTTCAAAACAGTTATGGTCGTGAAGAGGCAATAGAATTCTTGAAATACACTCTCAATGAGGCAGAACTGGAACACGTGTAAGTGGCGAACAAGGAATTTACCAAGATTAAAGAGTTAATGGATCACGACACACGGTAAAATAATGATCGCATCATGTAGCTAAAACAATCTTGAAACAAAAATTTAGTGTCCACGTGAAATTGTGGACTTAATCATATCGTGCTAAACGCTTGGGTAGCCAACGACACGTGGCTAAGCTTAAAATAAGTGTTGGTAAGAAAATTACAGCACTTGCACGAAGGACGGTAAACCTAGGTACAAGTGTTATTCAAATCAAGTGTCAAATTCTTCTTTGCTCTAGGAGTTAACTTCTGTACTGTAATTGTTCAGTGGGTACTTTCCTCTTGGTAGGGGTAGAAGAGACTCTTTAGCTATGGTAAGCAGCTCTTCAAGGAGAAGGGCACTCCAAAATCAAACCATTGTTCTCTGGTCTTGGGCAGTGCCAAAGGCTCTGTACCAAGGGCTTCCACTGTCTTGGATTAGAGTTTTCTTGCTTGAGGGTACACTCGGGCACGCTGTTCTGTCTTGATTCTCTTCCTCTTGTTTCTTAAAGTTTTTATAGGTTATATGTGAAGGATCCAATTTAATGTTGTTACTGTTCTTAAAATATTTTATTTTCATTGTTTATTCTTCTATTGTAGTTTATTTATTTCCTTATTTCCTTTCCTCACTGAGCTCTTTTGTTCCTGTTGGAGCCCTTGGGCTTATAGCATCTTGCTTTTCCAACTAGGGTTATAACTTAGCTTTTAATAATAATAATAATAATAATAATAATAATAATAATAATAATAATAATAATAATAATAATAATAATAATAACTAAATAGCAAAATAACATTCTGTAGACTGCTCGGCCCTGTTGAGCTGAAAGTATATCCTCTAAGGGAGTGACTGAAATACTAATCTCTGTATGTTGACATGTTCGGCATTCATCTGTGTCTAGAGAATATTGGCCAATTTTATACACATACTGTAACTGCTACAATATCATCGTGCTCATTTACGCATTTCTATCTATTTATCTATTTATCCATCTACAAGTTGCTTTGCAAAATATCATTTTTCTTTATTATCCGGTTAAGAATAACATTAGTATTTCAGGAAAAAAAAATAATGTCATAAGAGATTTTGACGCCTGGATTTTATGATAAAATACTTCCCGTGGGAAGGTTTAAAATGGTTTAAAAGGACCCGTATCAGGAAAGAAAAAATATTCAAATTCTTTATGGAAATATTCAATCACTAAATGTACAAATAAGCAATGTGCATGAATATATGAATACATTTTTGCACTAAACAGTTACTAATAACTAAAAACTAATTAAAAATAAAAATTACAAATATGGTTGTACAAGAACACTAAAAACTTACGTAATCATTATTATTACTCTTTACAACCTTTTAACTTTATAGTTATTTTCCTTGTGAACGTTATTTATTTTTAAATATACTCTCATTCTAAATAAGTGACTAAACAAAGTGGTAATCTCATTACATTTGCAATATCTATTGCTAAATATTTTACTGCTCCTTTCCCATGTTTTAGACCTTTTTCCACATGATACGGTTTTAAAAAATTTACCTTATTCTCTATCTGATCAGTAAACTTTTTTGATGGCTTCAGTAATTTATTATTTACTCTGCAAATTAAACCTGTCCATGAATTGTCTCCCTGTAATACATAAGACCCAAGATTTGCGCACTAAGGAAGCTTATTAGGAATGAAACCAGCGAAATAGTCAAGACCTCCTTTCTCTATTGCACTAAGAGACAGAAAAAGGGGCGACATGGATATAAGAGCAAACTAGATTAGACTATTCTAACAGGTTAAAAAAAAAAAAATCTATGTAAATATTTTATATATTATGAAGAGTAGAGATAATGGTCGGTAATTTTTCAGGTCTTCTGTGTCTCCCGTTTTGTAAATTAGGATGATGATAAGGTTTTTTCCAAGCTGTAGGTATAGAGCATTCTCGCAAACATTTTGTGTAAAATTCAGCTAGTTTATTGCTATGTAATCTCCTCCATTTATTATATTAAATCAATTGTTAGGCCATCTTCTCCTGCTGCTTTGCCTCTCTTCATGACTTTTAATTTTGATTTCTTTACTTTTCCTAATGTTACATTTGATACGGGCTTAAATTTTTTATCATTTCTATTCAATATATAACTATTGTATAGCGCTCTATAGAAATCCTCTACGATTTTTATCACTCTATCTCTGTTGTTCATAATATTTCATTTTTTATCTTTTAGAGAAAACATACATACACGCGTGAACACATCCACACATACACACACACATACACACACACACACACACACACACATATATATATATATATATATATATATATATATATATATATACATACATATATATATATATATATATATATATATATATATATACATATATATATATATATATATGAAATGTGTGTGTGCGGGAGTTGAGTGCGATCTCTCTCTCTCTCTCTCTCTCTCTCTCTCTCTCTCTCTCTCTCTCTCTCTCTGGTTATGTCCCATTTTTCTTTTGCCTACACATAAACCGAATAGTCTGGCCTATTCTTTCCACATTCTCCTCTTTCCTCGTACACCTGACAACACTGCATTTAACAAACAAGTCTTCTAAACTCAAGGGGTTGACTACTACACTAAAATTGTTCAGCA
Source organism: Palaemon carinicauda (assembly GCF_036898095.1). Lineage (NCBI taxonomy): Eukaryota > Metazoa > Arthropoda > Malacostraca > Decapoda > Palaemonidae > Palaemon > Palaemon carinicauda. The sequence continues at coordinate 122,749,904 of NC_090727.1, read as the reverse complement.
GCTAGTTTCCACTTGGTAAGGGTAGAAGTGACTCTTTAGCTATGGTAAGCAGCTTTTCTAGGAGAAGGATACTCCGAAATCAAACTATTGTTCCTTAGTCTTGGCTAGTGCCATAGCCTCTGCACCATGGTCTTCCATTGTCTTGGGATAGAGATCTCTTGCTTGAGGATACACTTCTTAATTCTGTTCCTCTTGTTTATTGAAGTTTTTAAAGTCTATATGACAAAGATCTATTTTAATGTTGTTACAGTTCTTAGACTGTTTTATTTAAGTGTTCATTACATCTCTTGTAGTTTATTTATTTAATTGTTTCCTTTCCTAATTGGGCTATATTTTCTTAAAATAACACATCCGAAAACATAAACAAATCTGATGTTGAACTGTGCTTTCAATATAGATTTTCTCAGGCATAATGTCTCTGGAACTCCTGCAGTAATCTGTACTACGTCTACCATTTTTTATTTCATAATTTTTTCAGTCTTTAAAACAGTGATGTTCTCATAATCCACGCCAGCATTATCATCACTGCTTTCTCAAAGTTTGCTTCCTGTTTTCGTCTTAGAGCTCACATATCTGATTTATACATCAACACAAGTCTTATTACCGTGGTATTGATCTGGCCTTTTAGCTTGATTGGCAATTTCCTATCACATACTACTCCTGCTGCTACCTTCCTTCACTTCCTCCAGGCTGATCTTAGCCTAATCTCAACTTCAGTCTCACATTCTCCCTTCGGACTTATAGTTGATACCAAGTATCAAAATTGTTCCACCTGTTCTATATCCGAGCCTCTACTTTCATATGTGTATATATATATATATATATATATATATATATATATATATATATATATATATATACATATATATATATATATATATATATATATATATATATATATATATATATATATATATATATATGCATATATATATATATATATATATATATATATATATATATATATATATCTTGTTACTACCTTTCTTACTATTCACCATAACCTTAGTCTTATCCACATTTACTTCCAGCCACCACTCTCTAAAGCAGTGGTTCCCAACCTGGGGGAAATTTCCCCCTGGGGGATATTTGAAGCTTCCAGGGGGGAAATAATTACACTACCTACGAACTAAAACAAGCGGAAAATGTCCTCATAGTACGTGCGGCATTTTGTTGTTAGCCATTCACTTGTGATATGATCATATCAGTTCTCAAAGACATGATATTCAAAGGGAGAATTGGAGTGTCATGCCAATTTTTGAGGCAGGCGAGTGGGCATGAGGGCTGGGTGGGGCTTGAAGGGGGAAATCTGGAGGGTTGAACTGGGTGCAGTGGAGAAATGACAGAAAAAAGGTTGGGAACCACTGCTCTAAAGTCTCCTGCCACTCATCAGTCCTTCTCTGCAAGTCTTCTTCCTTTTCAGTGGTATTCGTGAAATCATCTGCGTATAGAAACTCCCTCAATCTCTTCACTTAATACTTCCATGACCAGCATAAATAAAAAAAATGACTTAATGCTGACCCTTGGTGCAATCCACGACTAGCTTCAAAAGTTTTTTATCCAACTTCTGTTATTACTTTAGCCTTTGTTCTTTTATGCACGATCTCAAACATTCTAACCATGCTCTGCTAGTTTGATTCCTTTGTGGTCACGACATTTCATGATATCAACTTTAGGCTTGAATATAGGTACCATTAGACTCTCTTCCCATTCTTTAGTCATCATTTTCTCTTCCCATGTCGCTCTTAATAAATTTAGTATCCATTCTTGCCCATCTTTAGTTAATATCACGACCATTTCAAATTCAGATTCCGATCGACTTGGTGCTTCACCATTTTTTCATTTAACTTCATGCCTGCGTCACTTCTATATTCCATATCTCTGCCACTCTGACCCTCCACACTTTGCTTTTCTCCCAGCTTCTGTCTCTCATTTTCAGTTTTTAATAGGTGTTCAAATATTCTCTCAGTTTACTCTCAAGGTCTTCATTCCTATGCACTATATCTCCATATTTGTCCTTGATGACTCTAAAATACACAATATCCTGTCTTTGCGTGTTTCTTAAGTTTTTCTTATAGCTATCCATTTTTCCTTTATTTACTCCTAGTCTTTCATGCAATTGATCTACCACTCTTCCAATAGCTATACCTACTTTCCTCCTCGAATTTTTTTCCTCTTCTCTGTAATGTTCCTCTACACCCAATGCATACCTTACTTTCTAGTCTTAAATGCCTTTGATTAACTGCTAACTGACTCTTGCACCTCTCTATCCAAACACCATTTTTCTGCTTTCGACACGCAATATTCTCTGGTTCTTCCCACCAGTTCCTCTGTTTCCCCTACACACATTTCTTTCATACCGACACAGATATTTTCTACTCAATCTTTCCACTCGCCTCTCTCTCACAACCATCCTAAAAATTTCACTTTATTTTTTCTTCAAGGTGCCAAACTTTAATTCTAGATATCCTCTTTCTCTTCTTGGGTTTTCTACATCACATTTTAAAGTTATCATTACTAGTTTATTCAGTTTGAAATATGTTTCCCCAAAACCACTTTACATTTCATTACCTTGTTTTCATCTACTCCCTTAACCAGGATGTAATCTATGTGGATTTCCACTCCTCTATTTTCATAAGTTATCAGGCCTGGTGTTCATACATACCAGTTCAAAACTCTGAGCCATCTCTAAGATGCACTCCCCATATTCATTTAAAATTTCAGACCCATGTCCTCCATGTATTTCCTCATATTCATCCCTCATACAAAAGGAAATAAATCAAATACATCAAAATAAATCTAAATACAAATAAATAAATAAATCAATATTGAATATATATATATATATATATATATATATATATATAAACAAATACATAGATATGCACACATATATGTATACATATATATGTATATATACACACACACATATATATATATGTATATATATACGTGTGTGTGTATTTATCATCATTATCATCATCTCCTCCTACGCCAATTGACCCAAAGGTTCTCGGTTGCATTTCGCCAGTCGTCTCTACCTCGAGAATTTTAAGTCAATACTTTTCCATTCATCATCTCCTACTTCACGCTTCATTGTCCTCAGCCATGTAGGCGTGGTCTTCCAACTTTTCTAGTGCCTTGTGGAGCCCAGTTGAACGGTTATATATATATATATATATATATTATATATATATATATATATATATATATATATATATATATATATATATATATATATATATTTATATATATACATATATATATATCATATATATATTTATATATATATCTATATATATATATATATATATATATGTATATATATGTGTTTGTGTGTTTGTGTGTATACAGTAATATATATATATATATATATATATATATATATATATATATATATATATATATATATATGCAAGAAGTTTTCAGATGACCTTATTTTTTAAGATAACGACACCTTTCATTTACAAATAATTGCTATGTTTTCATCTTAACATTAATATCTTATATTTCAAAACAACCGTTCTCACAAGTAGATAAATTTCATATAGGCCTACACATAACAATGATCATTATTTGAATGCCAACCAGAGTTAACACTGCCCAGCTTTGATTCTTAGATCTCATTTCCCGTTGCACCAGAACCCTCATCTCAGTTAGAAAAATAATTTGATTGTTTATACAATAAAATAATTCGATGGTGGCGATTCTCTTCATCTTCAGAAATTTGCTTTCACAAGAGCAAAATATCTTCCCTCTGAAGCCGTACAGCAAGAGGAGACTTTCTCTCTGTTGCAAACTCAGTTCTTTTTCGTTTTATGATGATCAGACGTTCGACCATAAATGCTCAAAATACTTGGGAGAAGAAGAGGGCTTGCTGAGGGCATGCCTTTCTAACGGCTACTCTAATGTGGGGCGGTCATATGTATCTTTTATATATATATTATATATATATATATATATATATATATATATATATATATATATATATATATATATATATATATATAAATATATATATATAAATATATATATATATATATATATATATATATATATATATATATATATATATAAAATATATATATATATATATATATATATATATATATATATATATATATATATATATAATTTATATATATATATATATAAATATATATATATATATATATATATATATATATATATATATATATATATATATATATATTGTGACGGGCCGAGAGAAGGTTGTGACTCAAAGGCAGGATGAAAGCAACTGAGTGAGTTTATTATAGAACACTCTCCTTTATATACAAAAGCTCAATGCAACCAGAAATTTCATGTTCGAAACCGACACAGTTAACGGTGAGAAAAACAGGCATGTTTATTCAGGTTCTTTTTAGTGCGAGGGAAGAGCGAAGATACAAGCATAATATATACACAAAATGAACTATGTACGATTGTGTGACACACGGTTGGTACATGGCTCCCCCCCTAAAAATGACATAATGTGCATATTAAATAGGGCGCCCTGATCTAGAGGGGCGAACTATACGCGGGTCATCTGGCAGGAGATAAGCAGGTTTTAGACGATCAATGGAGACCCAGTCTTCTTTGCCACGAATATTTAGTAGGAATGCTTTCAGACTGTGTCGGATCACAAGGAAAGGGCCTGTGTAAGGGGGCGTTAGCGGTGGCTTGCTAGTGTCGTTGCGCCGGAAGACGTGCGTTGCAGAGTGCAAGTCTGTCAGTATGTGATGCTTCGCTGGGGGCTTGTAAATCTTGCAGCATGGAGTGAATTTTCCCACGATGTGCCGTATGCACTGGAGATCGTCAGAGGAGGTTGTAGAAGGAAAAATTCGGTAGGGACGACCAACGGGTCGCCATACACCATTTCAGCTGCCGAGACGTCGAGGGCATCTTTAGGAGTGGTCCTTAGTCCCAGGAGGACCCAGGGAAGCTGAGTAAACCAGTTGGAATTCTTGCAGCGGGACATTAAAGCTGCTTTGAGGGTGTGATGAAAACGTTCAACCATTCCATTGGCTGTGGAATTGTAGGCCGTTGTCTGATGTAGGATGATGCCAAGGAGATTCGCTAATGATGTCCACAATTGAGAGGTGAAAGTGGTACCCCTGTCAGAAGTAATATGCTCAGGGATACCAAATCTTGCAATCCATCCTGAGAGTAAGGCAGATGTACATGAGGCGGATGTTGCAGTTTCCATGAGAATGGCTTCAGGCCAACGAGTGGAGCGGTCGATGGCGGTAAACAGGTAACGATGTCCTTGTGATGTGGGTAGGGGGCATACAACGTCGACGTGAATGTGTGCGAAACGACGCTGAGTTTGAGGAAAGGTGCCCACTCCTGAATCCGTGTGTCGATGTATTTTGGAAGTTTGGCAAGAAGTACAGGCGCGGACCCAATCCTTAGCATCATTAGAAATGCCATGCCAAATGAACTTCGTCTTCAGCAGCTATGCAGTAGAACGGCATGAGGGATGTGAAAGGCCGTGAATTAAATCAAACACCTGCCGGCGCATGGGAGCAGGAATCAAAGGTCGCGGTCTACCAGTACTGACGTCACAGAGGAGGGTGGTGTTGGAGTCTTCGAGGGGGAAGTCTTCCCAACGAAGGGACGTGCAGGATGTCCTACATGCTTGATACTCTGGATCCTGTCGTTAGGCTTCAGCCAGGGCGTTGTAATCCAATCCCAGTTGAACGGCAGCCAACGTGTTTCTTGACAGGGCATCGGCAACGGCATTCATTTTCCCAGGGACGTATTGAAGGATGCAATTGTATTCAGGCACGGCGGAGAGATGTCGGCGTTGATGGGCGGACCAGGCGTCAGACTGTCGAGTGAAGGTGTGCACCAGAGGCATGTGGTCTGTGCGAATGACGAAGAGCGTACCTTCTAAGAAATGGCGAAAGTGACGGACAGCCAAGTGCACCACCAGCAATTCGCGATCGAAGGTAGAATAACCCGATTCTGCCTTGGACAGTTTTCTGCTGAAGAAGGCCAATGGGCGGGGCGAGCCGTTGCCCACCTGCTCGAGTACTGCACTAATAGCGACGTCGCTGGCATCGGTGGAGAGAAGGAGAGGGGCATGTGGGATAGGAAAAGTGAGAGCTGCAGCGGTTGATAGGGCTTTCTTTGCATTGCAGAAGGCCGCTTCTTGAAGGGGACCCCACTTCAGGTCCTTTGGCTTGCCCTTGAGGGAGGCGTAGAGGGGAGCAAGAGTGGTGGTAATGGCTGGCAGAAAACGGTGATAATAGTTGATCATGCCCAAGAATTCCTGCAGAGCTTTGACGGTCGAGGGCGCGGGGAAGTCCTGAACGGCTACTACCTTCTCAGGGAGGGGATGGACTCCTTCAGGAATGATGCAGTGCCTTAAGAACGACACTTCGTTGGCGCCAAAAGTACACTTGCCGTACCGGACTACAAGGCCGTTTTGTTGCAGGCGGTCGAGCACGATACGCAGGTGACGGAGGTGTTCCTCTTTTGAGGAGGAGAACACAAGTATGTCGTCCACATAACGTACACAGAAGGGGAGGTCCCCTAAGATGC
>NC_090727.1:122735855-122738355 GCF_036898095.1 Palaemon carinicauda | reverse complement strand
GGAAATTTTGTCCTTCTCGAAAGCGATAGTTTTATTTTTCACTCGTTCTGGTACTCAATATGAATAAATTGGTTTTTCATTTTTACCATGATTTGTTTCTTTAGTTAATTCCTGGTTTTCTTCACATTATTCGACGAAGCGATTCCATGACAGTTGGATATTGATTAATTTCATTGCCTGGCTTTCCCAATAATACATTTATAGTGTTCTTTTATCTTTTTTATTTTTCCCAAGCAAAGAGGATTAATATAAGATTATAAAGATTGCCGTTTATCATGTTACTATTCTATCTTATTTCTCTTCCCCCCCCCCCCTTTTTTCAAGTTTTTATAGTTTATATAGGAAACGTTTATTTTAATGTTACTGTTCCTGAAATATTTTATTTTTCCTTGTTTCCTTTCCTCATTGGGCTATTTTCCCTGTTGGAGCACCTAGGCTTATAGCATCCTGCTTTTCCAACTAGGGTTGTAGCTTAGCAAATAATAATAATAATAATAATAATAATAATAATAATAATAATAATAATATGATATGATATGATGAGCCCTTTTGTAACTCCATCTTTGCTATATTTAAACTAAGATTTTGATTAAAAAATTTTTGGTTGACCTTAGGAATTTACTTCTGATAAGCAATTTCCTAAAAATCATTATTTCTAATATTTCATTGTTTTTTTGACTGGTAGTTTATCAGTTTATCTACTTACGTTGAATTGCGATTGATAAAATCTATTACAGCAGTGAAACGTATTTTATTCCGTTATTATTTCTCTTTGTTCTTTCTGATCACGTGGAAACATTTCCACATCTAGATGTGCTGGAATATCCTCATCAACACGAGTACTCAATTGGTATTGATCGTCGTCTTTGTTAAAAGTCTTCGTGTCATAAAAAAAAAAAAAAGAATTTGTACGAGTCACATAAATAACCTGCAAATTTCTTCCGCAATAATGACAACTAAATCAGTAGTAATAATAATAATAATAATAATAATAATAATAATAATAATAATAATAATAATAATAATAATAATAATAATAATAATATATTATTATTATTAGTAGTAGTATTACTAGTATTATTACAATAATAAAAATAATTACAAAATATTAATAATAATAATAATATTAATTATGACAGTAATAATAATAATAATAACAATAATAATAATAATAATAATAATAATAATAATCAATAATAATCAATAACAATAATCAATAACCAATAGTAAAAGATGAAGTATTGGGACTTTGAAAGTTTAGTAGACTTTTCTCGGTCACTGGGCAAAAACCAGTTCATCGTCTTTATAGCGATGCTAAAGATACTAATTACCATAAATCTAGACCGTTTGAATTTCGCGGCCATTAAGCTGAAGCAAGAAAGTACATTCAAAGTTCAAAAGATTCATAAGAGCAGTCATTACTTGATAATATGCGATCTTAGGTAAAGTTTCGTTCAAAATATTATTCACATACAAGTAGTGTTAAAATAAAAATGACGGCAAATAAATTTGAAAATTATTTTCTATCATAAATGCGTAGTCACGAGCACAAGTGAGCGTTGCAAAATAATCCTGAAACTAAAACACTAAATGTCAGTTTTTCTACCTTTTTTTTCTATTAACTTCGTTTCTGCTTTGTCTGTGTGCAATGCTGCCGCCATTTCCATTTCTTATGTATATATGTCAAAACACCAGCAGTAATCAAATCCTTTCAAAAAAAAAGATATAGAAATAATCTTATGTTAGAATACTTGAAGATATCTACGCAGGAAGTAACGTAATCCTAAAACTACATGAAGATAGTGAGAAAATTCCGATTAAGAAAGGAAACTCAATCTCTTGTAAATTATTCCCAGCATGTCTAGAAGACGTTTTTGAGAATTTAGATTGGAAACATGTAAGAATTAATGTTAATGGGGAATGCCTTAACATTTTAAAGATTTGTAGATGACATACTTGTGTTTAGTGAATTATGGGAGGAATTACAAAAGATGCTAAAAGATTTGAATAGAGAAAGCAAAAATGTAGGACTGAAAACTAATATGAGTAAAGCTAAGATAATGCTCAATGAAAATACAAAGGAACAACAAATAATAGTTACGGACGAGCCTCTGGAAATTGTTAATGAATATATATATTTATGACAGACACTAAGTGTTTCCTAAGGACACGAGACAGAAATTAAAAGAGGGATAAACATGGGATGTTGAGCATTTGGGAAACAAAATGAGGTTATGAAAAGTAAGATGCCACTTGCTCTGAAAAGAAAATTACCAGTACTAAGTATGCACTGGAAACTTGGATCCTTACTAAAGCCTTAAAACATAAGTAAGTTACAATTAAAAGAGCTATGGAATGAATAATGATGGTAATAACACTAAAACCCACTAAGAGCAACATAGATACGAGAGCATACTAAAATAGAGAATATTCTTACAAATTGTAAGAAAAAGAAATAGACATGGGCAGGACACATAATGAGAATGACACACATTAGAAG
>NC_090727.1:122718355-122728355 GCF_036898095.1 Palaemon carinicauda | reverse complement strand
CTTTTATACTTTTTCCTTTCTTTGGCTTTTCCTCAATTTTGGTATGATTGTGTATGTTGGATTTCTAGTTTGTTTATTATTTTGAATAGTTCTGCTAATTATATTTCCTGACTCTTGGACTTTACCCTCATTTCCAGTCATCTTAGATTTCTTACCATGATTACATTCATTTTTCATATCATTATCTACAGCACTATACATAAATAATATATGTGTAAATATTTATATATATATATATATATATATATATATATATATATATATATATTATATATATATATATATATATATATATATATATATATATAAATATATATATATATATATATATATATATATATATATATATATATATATATATATATATATATATATATATATATATATATATATATATACATATATATATATATATATATATATATATATATATATATATATAACAAACACACAAATGTATGTATAAAAACATATATATATATATATATATATATATATATATATATATATATATATATATATATAGATTTATATATATACAAACACAAACGCATGTATACGTAAATATATATATACATATATATATATATATATATATATATATATATATGTGTGTGTGTGTGTGTGTTTATTTATAAATATATATATATATATATATATATATATATATATATATATATATATATATATATATATATATATATATATATATATATATATATATATATATATATGTATGTATATATAATGTATATTCTACACACACACACAAACACACACACACACACATATATATATATATATATATATATATATATATATATATATATATATATACATATATATATATATATATATATATATATATATATATATATATATATATATATATATATATATATATATATATATATATATATATATATATATATATATATAAATATATATATAAATACATAGATGAATATATAAATATACAGTATATATATATATACATACATATATATATATATATATATATATATGTGTGTGTGTGTGTGTGTATGCATGTGTGTAAGTATACATGCATATATATATATATATATATATATATATATATATATATATATATATATATATATATATATATTTATATATATTTATATATATTATATATATACATATATATATATATATATATATATATATATATATATATATATATATATTATATACATATATATACATATATATATAGAGAGAGAGAGAGTCATAAGGAGTTACAAGGATTTTAGATGTCTCAAAGACTTTTTAGTCTATCCGCAGAGACTCCATTTGCTTTTTTAGGTAGATCGATTCAGTTTAAGCATTTAGAGAGTTCTTATGATCTTGTCTAACTTATTCTTGAACTTGTTTACCGTGTTACTGTTTACTACATCCTATTGAAGTCGATTCCAAGTATTTACTATTTTGTATGTAAAGAAATTGCCACATTGAGTGGTGTTGTATCTTTTCAATTCCAGTTTGTATCTGTTACCCCTGGATTGAGTTGTGCTAAGCATGAATAGATTGTTGTAATCTACATTTGTTATTCTTTTAGGAATTTTGAATGCGTCTGTTAACTGTCCCCCTAGTCACTGAGTTTTTAGATCAAATATGGTCAAACATTCCATTCTCCGTCTATATCCGAATTGCCTTTGTGTTGGAACTAGTTTGGTGACCCTAGCTCGTATTGTTTCCAGTCTATCTATATCCTTCTGAATGATTGGAGACCAGAATTGGATTCCCTATTCTAGATGGGGTCTTACTAGTGACGTGTACAGCTGTAGTACAGTGTCTTTATTTTTGTATTTGAATTGTCTCTTTATGTAACCTATTAGTTTCTGTGCTTTCTTTTCAGATTCTATGCTCTGTTAGTGAACTTCAAATCCTTGTTGATAATAATACCAAGATCTTTCTCCTGGTCCCTACTTTCTATTATATTACCCAGCAGTGAATAATCTGACTGTGGGTTACTATAACTTATGTGCATGACTTTACATTTCCCACAGTTGAAGGCATTTGCTATTTTCTGGACCATTCTCCTAACTTTACTAGATCCTCTTTTAAGGCTTGTACGTTATCTAATTTCTCAGCATTTATGCCTAATTTAGTATCGTCGGCAAATTTGGCTATTCCAGTAGTTAATCCTAATTCTATGTCATTAATGTAGATCAGAAATAGCAATGGACCAAGGACAGATCCTTGAGGTACTCAGCTTGTAACAGCTGCCCACTCTGAAGTTTCTCTATTGATTACAACTTTCTGTTTTCTGTTTGTTGGCCAATCTTCAATCCATTCTGCTCGATCGTCAATGATAGACAGGTCGGAGCCAGGCAAAAACTGCCCTTTTTTGGGGTCAAGGTTTTCTAAACTGATTCAGGTACTTTGAACCATGCTGATTCAAATAAGCTTTTGGGCCATCTGAAATTTTGCCCAAAATCCAAGATGGCGGCCAAAATCCAAAACGGCCGCCAAAAATCACAAAATATTTTTTCACGACGTTGGGTTTAGCTATCAAGATGCTTTTTTCTCCCAGAATAGCTATCTTTAGGCAGAGGAATATGACCCTCTAGTATAAATTCCGAAAAAATTGATTTATCCTGGCGAAATCAAAGATGGCCGCTGGAGTCGGCCCACCAACTTACGGATTGCTATAACTCCAGTTCTAGATGGGCTATGACAATAATATTGGTCTCTATCCCTAGGTTTTCAGGGGCAAGGAATTCAAATTTGTCATCACTTTGAACCATAGGCTACTCTGTCTCGGTGAAAATTCACTATAGCTGCATAGACCAATATGCATTATCGGTTATTTCCTAATCACTGTGATTTTGTGAATATCTTTACACTGTGCACTACTTAATTTCAATCATTTAAGGTTTATTGTCATGTTAAAGGGTCTGAATGTCCATAATTATGTCTCATAAACACTAATTTATGACACAAGCAATAACTTGACACTCTCATGAATTTTCTCTTCATGAAAGTTTGAAGAAATTGCATACCATCTGTATCATTCTTATGAAACTAACCAGAAGTTTATTTCAGATTCATTGAAACCGTGGAAAGGATAACAAAATGGCAGCCACTCCATTTCTAAGCAAAGGGCCAAGTAGAGGACTTTGTAGTCTCTGCAACAAACTGGTCAATGATAATGAAGACATGACCAAGATTGGATTAGCTGCAGTTGAGTCACTGAAAGGATTAGCAGAGAGGTGGGCTTGTATTGACAGCAGGTTATCTTTGTCCTCACAGTTCCCTTATTCAGAATTTAGATTAGCGACCATTAGGATAGATTTAGAAAAACATGAGTTCATAATTCATGACAGTTGTTGTATCAACTTTCGAAATAGATTGGGCCGTCTAGAAAGTCAGTCACGCCAACTTCAGCAATCAGGGTCTGCAGAAGAATCAGGTTCAGAATCCTCCACTAGCCAACCTGCGCCTCAGCCATACAGAGTTCGGCGGGGATCACTGCAAAAGAAGGTCTGCTTTGTTTGCAATGAAGCATTGGTCGCTGATGAAAATGCTTTTAATGAAGGTGGACTTGGAAGGTGTTGTGAAGATAACGCTTTCACCAATCTCCAGCAGGCAATGGAGAAATGGATCGAGGATTCTACCAATAAACACCACGAAGCTGCTGTCAGATTGAAGATCCTTCTTGGTGGAACATCATGTGACATCTTTGCGCAGGACCTCTACTATCATAAGCGATGATACCGAAGCTTTACCTATATGTACGGTCATGACGCGAAGTCACTTTCACTGGATGCTGAGAAACAGGAAACACTGAGAACATGCATTATGGATCAGTTCTTCTGCCTATTCACCAGAAATGTCCTTGAAAATCATGATGCATACCTGCTGTCAGAGTTGATAAATGACATCAAGAGAATGGGTGAAGACGAAGGACTTTCGGACCCACCTATCTCAAAGACCTACACACTGAAAAAAAGATTAATTGAGAAGTATGGCGAGTCAGTCTCTTTCCACAAGATAGGCAAACGGCTACTGGTGCACTCCAGTGAAGTGAATCCTGTTGCGTACACTGCGGCTACCATTCAGGGCCATGGTCTACGAGAGATGGATTTGACCAAAGCATTTGCAAGACTTATTCGACGAAAGATTACCCAAAGACAGACAATCAAGTGGCCTCTTGATGCGGAAGAGTTATATAGTCTTCTAGATAGTTATAGACCCCTACAATGTCTATACAACGCCATCATTTGGTCAATAAACCCACGGAGATCCATCGATGCTAATGGTTATGCCTGTTCTCCAAGCAAAGCAGAAGCAGAAAAAATTTCAGCTATCAGCCAGAGTTGGGAGAAGGTGGTAACCTCTGAGCGTTTGCCTATTGGAACTGCACTGAGTCTAACTGTTCATCGGATAACAGGCAGCAAGGAAGCCACGACACTTCTTCATCGCTGCGGGGTTGGAATCTCATACTCTGATGTGCGCCAGTTGAATAGCAATTGGGCAAAGTCACTTACCATGCAACATAAGAAGATGCTCCTCCCGGTTTTATTAGCGGCTGCAGTGTTCATGTCACCTTCGATAATTCAGACGGCAAGCAGCAAACTCTTACCGGAGCACACACTACACATCACACAACAGGGACAATCTTCAAATCCAGACATGATGGTGATCCCTCAGCGGGGTCTACAGTTCCAAGAAAGGAGCATGAGCAAGATATTCAAGACAACGAGCCACCAGACTATGGATCCTTCAAGATCCCTAAGAAGAATAAGACACCACCTCCATCATTTCCAGACTTCACTGATGATTACAAAGATTCAAAGCTGATAGATGACTCTCTTCAACGCAACATAGCCTGGGTATTAGTAAGTGCTGTCGGAGATACCTGCATGGACCAGTGTCTTCCTGATGTTGACAAAGAACCGCTGGGACCAGTTGGATCTTGGACTTCATTTATGAAGAATGTCACAAAGTGCGAAACTAGCAAGTGCAAGCTGGAGTACCTCCCTGTTGTCCCCCTACCTCCAAGTGACAATGTAATCAAGTGGTACATGGATATGATCTTGCAAATAGCTGATGACCTGCAAGTAGATTACATTTTTGCACATGCAGATGAAGCTATCAACAGTAAAATATTGATCATTTCTTGGCTTCAGCAAGATAGGTATGACAAAATCATACCACTGATGGGTGGATTTCACACCATCCTGATACCTCAGTGACTGAAACCAGGAAGCGACAGAGGCAAGGTACACCATTTTCTATAAGATGCTGGCAAACCCAAGTCTTTTCTTTTTGGAATTATTATAAAACTTCAAACCTTTATAATAATTTCTTTCAAATTTCAGAGCCGACTCCTACAGTGGAAAATCAACTTCATGTGACACCGCTGATGACTGCCGTTGACTACGATGATGGGTATGAGGATAGTTCTGAAGACGATACAGATTCGGATGATGATACCTCAGTGACTGACAGTTGTGAAAGTCTGAGCTCTGACAGATGTAGTGATCTTGACATTTCATATTGAGGAAAAATAGGACCTGGAAAGAGACAAAATAGAGAGCTTTTGCAAGTGCTCAGTTAGGGCACTAATGTAAAAGCTCACTGATATTTGACATCATGGACATTTGTACCCATTTTCAAGACTATATCAGATACAATCATTGTATGATTATGTTAGGAATACACCTGTTCTTTACAAATTTGTTTTTAATATTTGTAGAATCAAGTGTGAATGCAGTTTCATTCACATTTGGTAACATTGGTAGTCTTGTAGGTGTCACCGGTGTCGCTTTGCATCCATCAACATGCATTATAACTATGATGGAGTAGCCTGTGGTTCAAAATGGTGACAAATTCGGATTCCTTGCCCCTGAAAACCTAGGGGTAGAGACCATTGTTATTGTCATTGCCCATCTAGAACTGGAGTTATCGCAATCCGTAAGTTGGTGGGACGACTCCGGCGGCCATCTTGAATTTCGCCAGGATAAATCCATTTTTTTCAGAATTTAAACCAGAGGGTCATATTCCTCTGCCTAAAAATAGCTATTCTGGGAGAAAAAAAACCTCTTGATAGCTAAATCCAATGCCGTGAAAAAATATTTTGTGAGTTTTGGCGGCCATTTTGGATTTTGGCCGCCATCTTGGATTTCGGGCAAAATTTCAGATGGCCCAAAAGCTTATTTGAATCAGCATGGTTCAAAGTACCAGAATCAGTTTAGAAAACCTTGACCCCAAAAAAGGGCAGTTTTTGCCTGGCTCCGACCTGTCTATGATGCCTAGTGCTCTAATTTTGACCATTAATTTTTCATGAGGAACTTTATCAAAAGCTTTCTAAAAATCTAGGTATATGATGTCTATTGCCATGCTTTTGTCATAAATGCTAGACATATTGTGGAAATAATCCAAAAGATTTGTCACACATGATCTTTTTTGTCTGAAACCATGTTGGCTGTCTATAAGAAAATTGTTTTACTCTTTATGTTCTACTATTGAATCTACTATAATTGATTAAAAAAATTGGCAAGGCACCGAAGTTAGACTTATAGGTATGTAGTTGCCAGATTCTTCTTTTGGTCCCTTCTTGAAGAATGGAAGAACATTGTGTAGTCTCCATCCTTGTGGTGTCTTTCTTTCGTTGGCTATCTTTCGAACATTTTGTAAAAGTGGGGTTATCTCTTCTTTTAGTTCTATAATCTCTCTTGGATGAATATCATCTGGACCTGGGGCCTTAGACTTACTGAGTCTTTATATTTTATTTTTGACATCATCCATTGTAAAGGTGATTTTATTTAATGGTTGTGGCCCTTCATATTTGACAGCTGGTTCGGCGAGGGGCGTTGATTCTACCCTAGTGAATACAGTTGTGAAATATGTATTCATCAGTTTGGCTTTTTCCAAATCCTTTATTATAAGATTACCCCCCTCAGAGTCTCTTCAAGGGCTAAGGTTGTTTTTGATTGGTTTTCTACTGTTTACATATGCAAAAAATTCTTTTGGGTTTTCTTTACTAGCTGAAGCCACTCTTTTCTCTTTATTGATCTTGGCCTTCCTAACTAGTTTATCTACTTTTCGGATTAACTTCTTGTGCTCTGAAATTTCCTGAATTGAAGGCTGTGGACCCACTGATTTATGTCTGCTGTTTCTACTTATTACATTGACTATTTCTCTGTTGAACCACTTAGGCTGTGGAATTCCATTTGGTATAATTTTTCTCTGCGGAATACATTTGGCCCATTTTTCTTTATATATTTCTACAAAGGAGTCCCATAGTGTATCTATGTTCCCTGTTTTGTCGTATTATAAATTCTTGGTGTATTCCTTCAATTTTATGCAGTTACTAAGTCTGTAGTCTAACTTTTTTTATAATTTCCCTTTCTTTTAGATGAAGAATATTTACCTGAAAGCTAACTATTTTGTGGTCACTTTTGCCAATATTTTTGCCTATTGCCTGTTGCTAGAACAATACCTAGTATGTTCTATCCCCTGGTAGGTTTATCGACCCACTGGTGGAGGAATTCATTGTTGACAAATTCTAGTAGCCTATGCCCCTCTGTGTTTAAGGTAGAATTCGTAGTGTCTATATAGCTCTTCATCTTGTTCTTATGTTTAATGTGGGGGTCTGTATATTACTAGTATGGACATATTTTTCCTATGGTGTTAATATTTGCACCTGTCGCTTCACATTCGGTCTCTAATTTAATTTCTATTGGGTTTAAGTGATTTTTAACATAGAGCATTACCCCTCCAGATTTTTGGGTAAGGTGATCCTTCTTGAACAGCTTTAAACCTGGGATTTCGTATTCTCCGATAAAATCCTTTCTTTTCTGAATCCAGAACTCGGTAATGTCTATGACATCTAGTTCCTCAATAGCTATCATTTCCCTGAAGTGCCACTCAGAGGAAATTTTATATCTTTTTTCTCTTCCTCTGTGGCTTTAATAGTTTCCATGATTTACTAGTGTTTTAGTTTTACTTTAATCTGTATTATCAAAGTTGTCAGCCAAATCTCCTCTATTTGTTTTTGAAGGATTTTCTAAAGGTCTAGTTTGTTCTTGGTCTACTATGCTTAAGTAATTGTACAGGCTGGGATTAAGTTGGTTTCAATATACTCTCTTGCCTTCTTCACTAAAATGTATTTCGTCTCTTTTGTATAATTTTCTCTGGCATGTGGCCTTAAGCCTTTCGTTTATCCCTAAAGCCTTACTGAGGGTAAAGTGACTGACATTGAGTCTTGAGAGAATACCTATAACTATAGTATTATTGGTCTTGTTTTTAGCTGTTTCAACAGTTTTTATCTAGTTGTTTAACCAAAGGTTCTGTTTGGCCAGCAGTATCCTTTCTTAGAAATAGGTCATTTCCAGTTGCCTGAATAATAACAGTGGTCTTCTTGTTCTCTGTTGTAGTTTTACTAACTACTATAACTACTATTTTTATCTTCTGTGCGGTGGCTCCTGGATAGGACCTCACCTTCCTCCTCTTTTTGATGCCGAAGTGCTTCCTTTACCCTTTACCATAGAGTCTCCAATTAACAACATCTTGTCTTCCTCTTCCTCTTCTAGAAAGCTGAATCTTTTTTCGGTGGTAGGCTGTTGTTCAGTCTTCTCGGCCTTAGCTACTCTCCGTCTTGTGGGTTTTGTGAAGTCTCTGCTTTTGTTGTTTATTTCTTCTCTAGGTTCTATACCTGATTTTACCTTATTTTGTATTTCTTGGATGCTAATCACATTTTCTACCAAATTATCTATGACTTCTTTGTTCCTTATTTCTACCTGTTGGAACTTGGACATGACTTCTAATAATTGCTTCCTTAGTTCTTGGTTTTCATTTTTTCAATTTTTCCATTTCCTGTTCCTGCTGACAGAACAGGCATGGACTATAATGGTGCAGGTTTGCAGGTCACCCTTCTTTGAAGTTTATGCACCATTTGTTTATTTGGCATTTCGCACATTTAATATGTATGTGTATATATATATATATATATATATATATATATATATATATATATATGTATATATATATATGTGTGTGTGTGTGTGTGTATATATATATATATATATATATATATAGAGAGAGAGAGAGAGAGAGAGAGAGAGAGAGAGAGAGAGAGAGAGAGAGAGAGAGATCCAGGATTTCCTTTTTGTGCATACCGATGACTTATAAGATTTTGAGCTCTAAATATATTATCTATTTACAGTAAGTGATCTACAGGAATGTCACTCTCTCCGATGACATTCGGAGGATCCAAGTGGTTCATGTGGAAGGTGACAATGTTAATGGTGATATTCACCGCCATCCTCTGCGAGGAATTAACACTCTATTCAAAGGTAATGGACTACTATTATAATCAGATGGAATAGCATTACTTAGATTACAAGTTTGCAATTATTTTTACGGTTTTATCTCTTTTATTATCATTAATTGCTAAGCTACAACCCTAGTTGGAAAAGCAGGATGCTATAAGCCCAGAGGCCCCAATAGGGAATATAGCCCAGTGAGGAACGGAAACAAGGAAAAATAAAATATTTTAAGAATAGTAACAACATTAAAATAATTATTTCTTATATAAACTATATATACTTTAACAAAACAAGAGGAAGATAAATTAGATAGAATATTGTGCCCGAGTGCACCCTCAAGCAAGAGAACTCTAACCCAAGACCGTGGAAGACCATGGTACAGAGGCTATGGCACTACCCAAGACTATAGAACGATGGTTTGATTTTGGAGTGTCCATTTCCTAGAAGAGTTGTTTACCATAGCTGAAGAGTCTCTTCTACCCTTACCAAGAGGAATGTAGCCACTGAACAATTACAATACAGTAGCTGACCCTTGGGTGAAAATCAATTTTTTGTTAATCTCAGTGTTGTCAGGTGTATGAGGACAGAGGAGAATCTGTAAAGAATAGCCCAGACTACTCGGTGTATGGGTGGGCAAAGGGAAAGAACCGTGACTAGAGAGAAGGATCCAATGTAGTACTGTCTGGCCAGTCAAAGGACCT
>NC_090727.1:122695855-122698355 GCF_036898095.1 Palaemon carinicauda | reverse complement strand
TCTAAGAAGGGCTAGAAACACGTTCTCTGAGTCAAAATGGGGGTTTTTGAGGACGGTGAGTTCAATAGTGACATTTTCAACAACACCTGGGGTCATCCTCATCATCTTCAAGGTCAAAAGGTCATATTTCAAGGTCAAAATAGTGAATTTTGGTCATTTTTACTCGTTTTTCTGTGTAACTCATAGATGGTGAGGGATGGCTGATTATAATAAGAAGCAAGTCTGTAGTTCTGTCCAAATTTAATATATATCGTCAAATATTGTATTACTCAAACATTCCAAACAAGCCCTAAAACAATGAAACACTAAAATAAGAAATAAAGAACGGTATTTCTCATCACAACAAAACTCAAAGACATTAACATTTGATTAGATGAACATCGCTAGACAATATATATTAAATTTGGACAGAACTACAGACTTGCCTCTTATTATAATCAGCCATCCCTCACCATCTATGAGTTACACACAAAAACTATGGGTAATGTCAAAAGCAAGCGACCGGCGACACCCGGTTAAAATTTTTATATCAATTCTTTAAACCGCTCAATCGGGTAAACGTTTTGTTGTCAAGTTATGTTCGGATATAGACAGACGTTTCCCCGGTCAAAAGTTCCAACCGATTTATCGGTTTTTGGGTAAATATATATATATACATATATATGAATACAATATATATATAATGTAATATATACATTCATTGTGCATTGCAATGTATATACTGTATATATATATATATATATATATATATATATATATATATATATATATATATATATATACTGTATATATATAAGTGTGGGTCAAAATCCAGACACGCCAGATTACTGAGTGTAACTTAGTTATATAATGCATAACTTATAATACAACGCTAGAAACTTGTCAATTTTGAGAGAGAGAGAGAGAGAGAGAGAGAGAGAGAGAGAGAGAGAGAGACAGAGAGACTTTATTATGGAGGAAGAGTATCATACTGAAAACTTAAAAGTATGTGCAAATAATTCCTATAGAAGATAATTCCAATATACTAACAACTGAAACTAAGTAAATAGGAAGTAAATATAATATTGAAAAAGACTAATGTTTAGAAGTCAAGTTGTCAACCCTTCTCAGACAAGAATAGGAAATCCTAATCTTTAACATTATCTTCTTGGAATAGCGCAAAATTGATCTCTTTACTAATTTAATTAATTTCTTGACTTTTTTTTAACAATTTTTAGCATAAACAGTTAAACATTTTTACTTGTAAAATGTCATTTGATTTTTTTTTGTAGTTTGGAACCTATTTTTAAATACATGTATTTATTATAATCGTTATTTTGATATTATCACTACTATATATTTCCTTAGTGTTTATTATTATTATTATTATTATTATTATTATTATTATTATTACTTGCTAAGCTACAGCCCTAGTTGGAAAAGCAGGATGCTATAAGTATGAGCCAAGTGAGGAAAGGAAACAAGTAACAAAATTGAAATAAATATTTCCTATATAAACTATAAAAACTTAAAAAAACAAAAGGAAGAGAAATATGATGGAATAATGTGCCCGATTGTACCCTCAAGCAAGAGAACTCTAACCCAAGACCGTGGAAAACCATGATACAGAGGCTATGACACTACCAAAGACTAGAGAACAATGGTTTGATTTTGGAGTGTCCTTCTCCTAGAAGAGCTGCTTACCATAGCTAAAGAGTCACTTCTACCCTTACCAAGAGGAAAGTAATCACCGTACAATTACAGTGCAATAGTTAACCCCTTGACAGAAGAATTGTTTGGTATATCAGTGTTGCCAGGTGTATGAGGACAGAGGAGAATATGTAAAGAATATGCCAGACTATTCGGTTTATCTAAGTGAAAGTGTACCGTAACCAGAGAGAAGGATCCAATGTAGTATTGTCTGGCCAGTCAAAGGACCCCATAACTCTAGCCGTAGTATCTAAATGGGTGGCTGGTGCCCTGGCTAACCTATTATTATTATTATTATTATTATTATTATTATTATTATTATTATTATTATTATTGTTGTTGTATTTCTATGTATTTGTTTAAAGCTGGTCATTTGTCAATTGAATTCTGTAAATGCCTAGATGATCTTTTAATAAGAAGCTCAGATGAGAATAGTTTTAAGCGGGCTTGTTAGAATGCTAACTAGCTACATTTGGTGTAAATCTTTGTCAGTAAATTCTTTAAAATCTTAAATGTTAATATTATTCTAAGAAAACAAATTGATTATTTGCCCATGGGAATTTACTTTTCCTTTCCTTCATTCCTCTCTCTCAATTCCAAAGAATATGCAAGACGTCAGTGCGCTAATGACGCTCACTTGGAAACTGTCTGACTGCTCTTAGGAAGAAAACAAATTGTCGGGATTTTGGGTATGTCGGTAACCTGTTGTCACAGAATTTTGCCCGTCTCACACACACACACATATACATATATATATATACATATATATATATATATATATATATATATATATATATATATATATATATAC
>NC_090727.1:122670855-122693355 GCF_036898095.1 Palaemon carinicauda | reverse complement strand
ATATATATATATATATATATATATATATATACATACATACATACATACATACATACATACATAAATATATATATATATATATATATATATATATATATATATATATATTTATATATATATATATATATATATATATATATATATATATAAATCATAGACTCCTTTAAGGAAGGACTGGAACGTCCCCTGATCGGGGTTTTTAACTTGAGTCTGAAAGATTAACTTGAGTCTGGACTAAAATGACTTCTAGAAGGGCTAGAAACACGTTCTCTGGATCAAAATGGGGGTTTTTGAGGATGGTGAGTTCAATAGTAACATTTTCAACACCACCTGGGGTCATCTTCAAGGTCTAAAGGTCATTTATCAAGGTCAAATTTGTGAATTTTGGTCATTTTTGCTCGTTTTTTGTGTGTAACTCATAAATGGTGAGAGATAGCTGATTATAATATGAGGCAAGTCTGCAGAGCTGTCCGAATTTAATATATATTGTCATATATCGTCCTTCAAGAAAGGACTGGAACGTCCCCTGATCGGGGTTTTTAACTTGAGTCTGAAGGATTAACTTGAGTCCTGGACTAAAATGACTTCTAAGAAGGGCTAGAAACACGTTCTCTGAGTCAAAATGGGGGTTTTGAGGACGGTGAGTTCAATAGTGACATTTTCAACAACACCTGGGGTCATCCTCATCATCTTCAAGGTCAAAAGGTCATATTTCAAGGTCAAAATAGTGAATTTTGGTCATTTTTACTCGTTTTTCTGTGTAACTCATAGATGGTGAGGGATGGCTGATTATAATAAGAAGCAATAATAATTCAATTGACAAATGACCAGCTTTAAACAAATACATAGAAATATAATAATAATAATAATAATAAAAAATAATGATTGTAGTTTAGCCAGGGCACCAGCCACCCATTCAGATGCTACCGCTAGAGTTACGGGGTCCTTTGACTGGCCAGACAATACTACTTCGGATCCTTCTCTCTGGTTACGGTACACTTTCACTTAGATAAACCGAATAGTCTGGCATATTCTTTACATATTCTCCTCTGTCCTCATACACCTGGCAACACTGATATACCAAACAATTCTTCTGTCAAGGGGTTAACTACTGCACTGTTATTGTACGGTGGTTACTTTCCTCTCGATAAAGGAAGAAGTGACTCTTTAGCTATAGTAAGCAGCTCTTCTGGGAGAAGGACACTACAAAATCAAACTATTGTTCCCTAGTCTTTGGTAGTGCCATAGCCTCTATATCATGGTCTTCCACTGTCTTGGGTTAGAGTTCTCTTGCTTGAGGGTACATTCGGGCGCATTATTCCATCCTATTTCTCTTTCTTTTGTTTTTTTAAGTTTTTATAGTTTATATAGGAAATATCTATTTCAATCTTGTTACTCGTTTCCTTTCCTCACTTGACTATTTTCCCTGTTGGGGCCCCTACACTCATACTTATAGCATCCTGCTTTTCCAACTAGGGCTGTAGCTTAGCAAGTAATAATAATAATAATAATAATAATAATAATAATAATAATAATAATAATAAAGATAAACACTAAGGACATATATAGTGGTGATAACAACAAAATAACGATTATAATAAATACATATATTTAAGAATATGTTCAAAACTAAGTTAAACATCAGATGACATTTTATAAGAAAAAATTTTTAACTGTTTTTGCTAACAATTTATAAAAAAAATTCAAGAAATTCATTAAATTAGTAAAGAGATCAATTTTGTGCTATTCCAAAAAGATAATGTTAAAGATTATGATTTCCTATTCTTGTCTGAGAAGGATCGACATTGGGGATTGTCATTTTAGATACTTTTCCTGATCCCGGGATTTCGGGAAAAGGTCAGTGTTTTCCCTGGATCCCGGGTAAATCCCGGGGAAATCCATGGATTTTTTTTTTTTTTTTAATTATTCTTGTATTTATGGAATGAAATATTGCAAAAGACTCATAGCACGTGATTATTTGATTATTTTTAAAGCATTGACAAAGACATATCTGCTACATATAATGTAAAAAAAAAAATAGTGTTCAATGAAATCAACAAGCAGATAATTAAGACTGATTGAACACATAATTTTGTGCATAGTTATTGCTCCTAAAATAACTCGAACGTGGCACATCTTTATACAAATTTTATGAAAATACCTTATACAATCACATGCTTTTGAAATATAAACCAGGTAAAAGAAAAATGATAAATGCTTATTATAAAGAAGCAAATTCTTAAATAAAAAGGACTGTAATCGCTGATTAGGATCACATATATTTTTAATATAAATCTGGTGAGAAAAAACGAGTAATGTCATCACAACAACAAGTCTAAATCAAAAAGACCGTTTATCTTCAAAACGACTCCGAAAAACGTACGCTGACATGAAACCTGCTTCTATGGCAATTATATTTCAAACAAAAAAGAAAAAAGAAAAAAACTATATATTCATATATCGCTCTTTTGATATAATAGCAAAAGTAGGAAAATAATAAACGTTGGCTTCCAGCTGTTATTACAAAGTAAACACTATTTTGAATTGAAATATGAACGTAGAAAACAAATAATTAACGCATTTACCCCTAACACGAATTCTAAGTCTCGTGATGAACAGCACTACGACTGAAAAACTTTTTATCACTGGTATAGATTCTAATGCAGCTGTTCAGTTATGCTCCTGCTAATCACCTGACTTATTTGAGTTATTTTAGGGATGCATTTTTTTTCTAATTACTCTCTCTATCGGTTTTGATCAGGCTCTACTGACTGACACACTCCTTTCTTGGATTTGGATAAAGCAAACATTTCATCACTATTTTAGTAATGAAGGCGAATAAGAAGTCGATTTGTTGTAGACACAAGAACACTTTTTGCTGCCAAGACTTCTAAATTGTTCAGAAGAGTGTTAGGTAATAGGTACACTTATACGGCAATAGATGATCATTATTGAAGATGTGTTATTTTTTTCGTTTGCACATATTTTAAAAGAAGGCGGGATTTCCCGAGAAGGAAAATAAATCCAGGGAATATTCCCGGCCAAAAATGCAACGAGATCCCGGGATCCCGGGATCTCGGGATCCCGGGAAACAATCTCTAGTTGACATCTAAACCTTAACCATTTTCAATTTTTTATTTACTTCCTATTTACTTAGTTTTAGTTCTTAGTATACTGGAATTATTTTCTACAGGAATCATTTGCATTTACTTTTAAGTTTTCAGTATAATACTCTTCCTCCATTATAAAGTCTCTCTCTCTCTCTCTCTCTCTCTCTCTCTCTCTCTCTCTCTCTCTCTCTCTCTCTCTCATTATATAGCCATGTTACACGCAGTAACCTGGCGTGTATGGATTTTGACCAACACTTATATAAATACAGTATATATATATATATATATATATATATATATATATATATATATATATATATATATGTGTGTGTGTGTGTGTGTGTGCATATATACGTCTATACATATATATGTATATATATATATATATATATATATATATATATATATATATATATATACATATATATACATATATATACAGTATATACATTTCAATGCACAATGACTGTATATATATACATATATATATATATATATATATATATATATGCATATATATATACATACATACATACATATATATATACATATATATATATATATATATATATATATATATATATATATATACATATATATATAATCAACTATTCCTCACTTTATAATCTGAGGAACTCTGAATTTTGAAAACTTTCTCCTTTTTATTTTTTATTTTTTATTTTTCTATCTCTTTTAAATATAATTTCAAATTAATTCTTTATAATCTTTGTAGAACCTCATATGTAAATGGAATTGTAAACTTATGTTAACCAGTAATCACTTGAAAAAGACATAGTTTTGACGAAACAATGATGTCGTGAATAAAATAAAAGAAAAGAAATAATCATAGTTTTTTCATGAAACACATTAATACCACTTAGTTAATCGCCCTTAATGTGAATTATATATAGAGGGTAGTAGGTTAGCAGGGGCTCCAGCCACCCGTTGAGATACTACTGCCAGAGAGTTGTGGGCCCTTTTGACTGGCCAGACAGTACTACATTGGATCCTTCTCTCTGGTTAAGGTTCATTTTCCCTTTGCCTACACACACTGAATAACCTTTACATATTTTCCTCTGTCCTCATACACCTGACAACACAGATTACCAAACAGTTCTTCTTCACTTAAGGGGTTACTGCAATGTAATTGTTAAGTGGCCACTTTCCTCTTGGTAAGAGTAAAAGGGACTCTTTAGCTATGGTAAACAGCTCTTCTAGGAGAAGGATACTTCAAAATCAAACCATTGTTCTCTAGTCTTGGGTAGTGCCATAACCTGTGTGCCATGGTCTTCCACCCTCTTGGGTTAGACTTCTCTTGCTTGAGGGTACACTCGAGCACACTATTCAATCTTATCTCCCTTCCTCTTGTTTTGTTAATTTTTTTATAGTTTAAATAGGAGATATTTATTTTAATGTTGTTATTCTCCTTAAAATATTCTATTTTCCTTTTTTCCTCTCCTCATTAGGCTATTTTCCCTGTTGGAGCCCCTGGCCTTATAGAATTTTGCTTTTCCAAGTAAGATTGTAGCTTAGCAAGTAATAATATATATATATACATATACATATATATATATATATATATATATATATATATATATATATATATATTATATATAAATATATATGTATATATGTATACATATATATATAAATACATATATATATATATATATATATATATATATATATATATATATATATGTATATATATATATATGGTTGTGTGTATATATATATATATATATATATATATATATATATATATATATATATGTATAGTGTTTTTCGTTGTGGGAGTGAAATTCGTTAGTGTTATTGGTTTTTATGAAGGTGATGTTTTTCATATTGTTCATTTAGTTGTAAAGAATATAGATTTAAGGAAAATGTTTTGTTTAAAGGGACTTCTGTCCAAGAGTCCAGTTAAAGATAACGTAAGTGGAAAGTCTGTGTTGTAGAGAACATTATCAGTAAGAATTTTTCAAGGGGGCGCATTTTTTCTTACATCCCGCCATAATTGATTCTATAAGATTGATTGATTGATTGATTTAAAGTTTTCAGGCATCCTGGGATTCTAAGAGAACTCTCATATAACCAAACTAATTGAAAATTGATAATTCATTATGTCTTTCCTTATTCTGATTGAAAGCAAAAGATATGTACAAAACAACACCATGAAGAAATTAAATTTAAATCCCTGGCTTATCAAGCTTAAATAAAGCAAACACTTTTACGCCATTCTTCCTGAATATTCCATAAACATAGGCATTATATTTTCTCGAGGATTGCTTAGAGTAGACAATTAAATCCATTTCAAAAATATTTCGCCGCTTCACAATTATAGGCAAACATGGGACAAGGAAAAGTATCTAAGCTCTTTAGAACATTTGATTAGAAACCTGTTGTTTACAACATTTCGTGATGCTTAGTAAAACCATATAGATGGGTATGGGAGGTGATGTTTATTTTGAATTGCTACCAAATGGAAATTTATTATTTTCTAGTCTTATCCTTGTAGAATACAGTGGCTGAATAAGCTGTTATACCCAAGGATGGATTCATATGCCTACCATAATGCATTTCCTGCCGCACTGAAAATTTATTCTTGGAGGAAAAAGAAATGAATTTTAATTATATTATAATCATCCACATGAATGAAAAACCTTTGTTTTGCACAATTTTGAGAGGGGCTATTCTCGAATGTAGGCTACTGGAATTTTTAATCTTTAGAATTTAGATGATTGTCATAAAGCATCCAGGAACTTTAAAAAAAATCGGTTCAGAATTGCAAAAGATCATTTATGAGTATGTCCAGCTAGAAAACGAATCTCAGTTTTTGTTTAGTTGCCGTGGTTCTTTAGATCTACAGAGTAATAAAGAGCCTTGAGTTTTCCTGGAATACTTTACAGTATAAGTAGATAGAAATCTAGTAAGTATAGAGAACTTGAACGTCAGCAAAGAAGAGATAATCGCTTCCTTCTATTGACTGGATAGAGACAACTGAACCAGCTATGGGTCTTGTGGCTTTGAAAGTAACAGCACTTCTCTTTGGGGCCTCTCCACTGTAGAACCCCAGCAAGGCATTGTCGGTAAAGTCTCCATTTCCAGGATTGGATATCCCTACCCGAACTTCGATGTTCACAAATCTGGAGGTATAAATAGACCCTGGTCTCGTGAAAACTCTGACAGATGTAACACGGCGTACTACTCCAAGATCAGCTGCCCACCAAGGTTGATTTGTGGACTTAGATTTATACATGTAACCATCTTCAGAGGTACAAATATAACCGTTCACAGCCATTTCTTTCTCTGCCTGTCCTGGAATGAATGTAGGAGAAGCACTTATTGAAGCGTTTGCCATTGCATCATTAGACTTTCCCCAAGAAGAAAAACAATTCCAGGATGGAGCCAGAGGATCATCAACTCCTTTCCAGTGAAGAGACACTTTAGCTTTTGACAGCATACACTTGCCATCTGACAAAGAGAGAGTGGAATAATTACAATAAGCAAATAGATTAGCAGTTAATTTTTCCTTTTCAAGCGATTAATTATATGCAAATACTTATCCCCATCAAAAATGAAAGTAACAAAGAATAGCTTAGATATATCATCATGACGTTAACCTTGAGTGAGGCAATAAAGATGGCAGTCAACGTGGTGAGAGCAAAGGTTACCGCAGAGGACATGTTTCGGTGTATTGTGGGTTTCTATTGTACAGTCAATAAAATCTGCGGGATATTTCGAGTTAACCTGAAAAAAAAGGTAAAAGGTGGACAGAAGCCTTGCTAGTAAGAAGCCATGAGGGGAAAGATCTAATGAAAAATTAAAATGAGTGGAAGGAATAATCAAGTTTATCCTCATCCTCAATAATCGTTTATTTTGGAAGATGCCTCATATTTGACCATACAATGCGGCCATAGACTATCACTCTCTTTGCATTCTGATAACGTTATCGAAACTAGGATAAAACGAAAAAAATTTAAAACAGTAACGGAAGTCAGAGCAGTTTTAGAATAATGACATGAAAATATAGTGAGAGTGTTTCTCAGTTCATGATTTTCACATTAAAATGTTGAATTCATTCAATTTATAAGGTAACCCAAAATCATAATAATCAAGTTGTGCAAGTGGCCTACTGGTTACTTTAGAACTGGACATATACGATAAGAGATGAAACCGTAAAAATAATTGCAAATCATCTAAAGCCATTAAAATTGTAATCTAAGTAATGCTATTCCATCTAACTATAATAGTAGTCCTTTACCTTTGAATAGAGTGTTAACTCCTCGCAGAGGATGGCAGTGAATATCACCATTAACATTGTCACCTTCCACATGAACCACTTGGATCCACCGAATTTCATCGGAGAGAGTGACATTCCTGTAGATCGCTTACTGTAAATAGATAACATTTTTAGAGCTCAAAATCTTATAAATCGTCGGTATGCACAAAAAGGAAATCTTGGATCTCTCTCTCCACATTAAACACAAGAACAGGATGAAGAGCTACATAGACACTACGAATTCTACCTCAATCACATAGGGTCATAGGCTACTAGAATTTGTCAACATAGAATTCCTCCACCAGTGGGTCGATAAACCTACCAGGGGAAACAACATACTAGATATTGTTCTAGCAACAGAAGAGAATTTAGTATCCAGTGTTTCAATAGGCAAAAATATTGGCAAAAGTGACCACAAAGAAAAATTTTACCAAATAGAACTCCACAACCTACGTGGTTTAACAGAGAAATAGTTAATGCATTGAGAAGTAGAGACATCAGACATAAATCAGTGG
Source organism: Palaemon carinicauda (assembly GCF_036898095.1). NCBI lineage: Eukaryota > Metazoa > Arthropoda > Malacostraca > Decapoda > Palaemonidae > Palaemon > Palaemon carinicauda. Next base: position 122,685,451 of record NC_090727.1, on the reverse strand, counting down.
GTCCACAGCCTTCAATTCAGGAAATTTCAGACCGCAAGAAGTTAAGCCGAAAAGTAGAAAACTAGTTAGGAAGGCCAAGATCAATAAAGAGAAAAGAGTGGCTTCAGCTAGTAAAGAAAACCCAAAAGAATTTTTTGCATATGTAAACAGTAGAAAACCAATCAAAAACAACATTAGCCCCTGAAGAGACTCTGAGGCGGGTAATCTTATGATAAATGATTTGGAATAAGCTGAACTATTCAGGACCACCACCATTAAATAGAATCAGCTTTACAATGGATGATGTCAAAAATAAGATTAAAAGACTCAGTAAATCTAAGGCACCAGGTCCAGATGATATTCATCCAAGAGAGATTATAGAACTAAAAGAAGAGATAACCCCACTATTACAAAATGTTCGAAAGACAGCCAATGAAAGAAAGGCACCACAAGGATGGAGACTACACAATGTTCTTACATTCTTCAAGAAGGAACCAAAAGAAGAATCTGGCAACTACATACCTGTAAGTCTAACGCCTTGCCAAATTTTTTAATCAATTATAGTAGATTCAATAGTAGAACATATAGAGTAAAACAATTTTCTTATAGACAGCCAACATGGTTTTAGACAAAAGAGATCATGTGTGACAAATCTTTTGGATTATTTCCACAATATGTCTAGCATTTATGACAAAAGCAGGGCAATAGACATCATATACCTAGATTTTCAGAAGGCTTTTGACAAAGTTCCTCATGAAAAATTAATGGTCAAAATTAGTGCACTGGGCATCATTGACGATTGAGCAGAATGGATCGAATATTGGCCAACAAACAGAAAACAGAAAGTTGTAATCAATAGAGAAACTTCAGAGTGGGCAGCTGAAACAAGCTGAGTACCCCAAGGATCCGTCCTTGGCCCATTGCTATTTCTGATCTACATTAATGACATAGAATTAGGATTAACTAATAGAATAACCAAATTTGCCGATGATACTAAATTAGGCATAAATGCTGAGAACTTAGATAACGTAGAAACCTTAAAAGAGGATCTAGTAAAGTTAGGAGAATGGTCCAGAAAATAGCAAAGGCCTTCAACTGTGGGAAATGTAAAGTCATGCACATAGGTTATAGTAACCCACAGTCAGGTTACTCACTGCTGGGTAATGAAATAGAAAGTAGTGACCAGGAGAAAGATCTTGGTATTATTATCCACAAGGATTTGAAGTTCACCAAACAGAGCATAGAAACTGAAAAGAAAGCACAGAAACTAATAGGCTACATAAAGAGACAATTCAAATACAGAAATAAAGATACTGTACTACAGCTGTACACGTCACTAGTAAGACCCCATCTAGAATGCGGAATCCAATTCTGGTCTCCAATCATTCAGAAGGATATAGATAGACTAGAGGCTGTAAAAGCTAGGGTCACCAAACTAGTTCCAACACAAAGGCAATTCGGATATAGGCGGAGGATGGAACGTTTGACCATATTCATATTTGATCTACAAACTCAGTGACTAGGGGGACAGTTAATAGACGCATTCAAAATTCTTAAAAGAATAACAAATGTAGATTACAACCATCTATTCACGCTTAGCAAAACTCAATCCAGTGGTAACAGATACAAACTGGAATTGAAAAGATACAACACCACTCAATGTGGCAATTTCTTTACATACAAAATAGCAGATACTTGGAATAGACTTCCACCAGATGTAATAAGCAGCAACATAGTACACAAGTTCAAGAATAAGTTAGACAAGATCATAAAAACTCTCTGAATGCGTAAACTGAATCGTTCTACCAAAAAAGCAAATGAAGTCTCTGCGGATGGACTAAAAAGTCTTTGAGACATCTAAAATCCTTGTAACTCCTTATGACTCTCTCTCTCTCTCTCTCTCTCTCTCTCTCTCTCTCTCTCTCTCTCTCTCTCTCTCTCTCTCTCTCTCTCTCTCTGTATATATATATATATATATATATATATATATATATATATATATATATATATATATATGTATATATATATATAAATATATATATATATATATATATATATATATATATGTATATATGTATATAAATGTATATATTAAATATATATACAGTATATATATATATATATATATATATATATATATATATATACATATATATATGTATATGTATGTATATATATATATATATATATATATATATATATATATATATATAAATATATGTATATATATATATATATATATATATATATTTACATGTATACTTACACACACATGCATATATATATATACATACATATATATATACATATTAATCTATGTATTTACATATATATATACATATATATTTATATGTATATATCTATATATATGAATATATATATATATATATATACATGTATATATATACATACTCTATATGTATATATATATATATATATATATATATATATGTGTGTGTGTGTGTGTGTGTCAGTAGAATATATATTACACACACACACACACACACACACATATATATATATATATATATATATATATATATATATAAATACACAATATATATATATATACTATGCATATATATATATATATATATATATATATATATGTATATATATATATATATACATATATATATATATATATATATATATATTTACAGGGGTATATGTGTATATATATATATATATATATATATATTTACACATAATACTTAGGTATATAGCTATAGATAATAATATGAAAAATTAATGTAATCATGGTAAGAGGGCCAGATAAAAAGAAATTGCCGGAATCAAGGAAGGAGAAAGTGGATCTGTGTGTAAGGAGTATAAGCCCTTTATTGCCTACGTTCTTTCCACCAGCATGTTTTTACAGTTTCAGTAGCCCGTCCTCACATATATGTGTATAATGTTATTGTCTTATCTCAACCAAGTTAGATTTAAAATTATAGTACTGAAAACTTGGCTAACAAAAGAAGTCCATATGAAGATTTGTCAATTGATAAAGGCAAGGGGAACATCGTGGAAATAATATTGACACTCTTGATACGTGAGATATTCTGTGAGAGCTCACTGAAGCCTTAGGACATAAGCTATTTACAACTCAAATAGCTATGGAAAGAATAATAATGGAAATGACACTAAGTACAGAAAAAGAGCAACATGGATACGAGAGCAAACTAAAGTAGAAGATATTCTAACAACATATAGAAAAAGATATGAACGTCCGCATGGCATATAATGAGAATGGCAGATAATAGATGGACATTGATAATAAGAGAAAGGGTCTCTAGAGATTGGAAAAGATGCAAGGGAAGGAAGATAAGACGTTGGATTGATGAACTAAAAAAGTTTGCTCGTGTGGACTGTCATAGAAAGACCTTAAACAGAGACAAATCGAAGGACATGTCTGAGGCCTTTGTTCTGCAGTGGACTAGTAATGGCTGATGATGAACATGACGATGATATATATATGTATATATATATATATATATATATATATATATATATATATATATATATATATATATATACATTGCGGTATAATCTAAATTCGCTGGTATGAAAGGTCACGTAAACGTTGAAAATTTTATGTAAGAGCGGTCGTCAATTCACGTATTTTCAATTTCAGCCATAGTATTGCCCCAAAAAATTGTTGAAGGAAAAAAACATCACACCATTATTTGTTCCTGCGGCGTGCACTGACAAACTTCAGCCATTAGATCTGTCCGTCAATAAGGGGTACAAGGACATTGAAATCAAAATTTCATGAATGGTAAACAACACAGGTCCCAGAACAGTTAGATTATGACAGAAATGAAAATACATGTGTGAAAATTGGGACTTTTGTGCTGAAATCTGTCCACGCAAAGTGGTTGATGGCAACTCACACAGAAATGTAAGTAAAAAAGACATTATTGTTCAAAGTTTTTTTTTCAAAAGCAAGACTGTAATAATCATGCCATACGTGCAGTGAAAGGATTTGTCAAAAAGTGCATACGAGTAGTTAATTAGTACATTTAAACATATAAATCATGGACTTGCATGGTATCTTTTATTGATTGCCAATAGAAATAAATAAAATATAATGAATGAAAAAAAAAATATATCTTAAATACATTGTGGTATATATGCTGTTAAAATATCATAAGTCCTACACAGTTTTGATACACAGATGACAATGATAATTATCACAGGTTCACTTTTGAAAGATAAATAAAGAATAAAGGGGATAATAGTGAATTAGTAAATGAAAGTATTATTATCAGTGACGGCCAGTGAAATCGATTATAATAGGTGGGAGGCATTTTTCGGATGTAAGTTTTATAATGGCAGGGACTTAAAATCACGCAAAGTATCTTGCAAGAAATAGGGGAAAATTCGTCCTGCGTGAACAAAACTGATTCGCAGTATATATATATATATATATATATATATATATATATATATATATATATATATATATATATATATACTGTATATAATATATAGCAGTCAGTAACATAAATCTGTTGCAAAGCTAACAGATGCCTTGGTAAATACTGCGTTGGCATCAAAATTCACACGCTTGTACTACTGGTCATTGTTCATTTTATTTGGATATTTATCAAATATAAATCTTAAGATATTCAAGCCTTGTAGTAATAATTCTAAAAATATTCTTCATTTGGTGAAAAACATGTGTTAACATCTGATGAGGAGTCTCAAAGATTTCAAAAAACGGTCAGAGAGTTTGTAAGTGTATATGAGTTTAGAGAGAAGGGATAGAAATGTTAAGTGGTGTGATTAAGAAATAAAAGGTTTAGTGAAAGAAAAATATAATTTGAAGGCCATTAAAAAGAGCCTCATGAGGGGAAGAGGTCTGTGGCAGGACAGACAGGACTGTGTCCGAGAGACCGCGTATACACGAATCCCCTTCTTCATCCAAGTCTGTTTAGCCAAAACTTTACAAAAGCTAGGGAAAATTGCAACAAATGTGGAATGTGTTCTGTAGGATCCCACCAAGAAGATATCAAAAACTTTCCAAAATTTGTGAAGTGATGAACAAATTTTTTACGTCTGAAGTTAGCCAATTATTTGGGTTCGACTATAAAATCCTAACCTACTACAATAGTTATATCTTCATTTTACACAGTCCTATCAAAGAAATTCTAATGGAATTTTCACCTAATTCTGGTTTTAAAATCAAATATGTCTTCTTTCTCCCATGTATTGTGTTACCCATCAACCAAGTCACCACTGCTCATAAAATAATAGCTTATTTGTAACGCAAAATTAATTCAGATTAATGTTAAACGTTTAAATAAAACTTTGAACACACTTACTATAGGTGATAAAAAGTCACAATACAATGTATTATTTGACTAGTTAATTTTCCAAAGCATTTGAAAAAATGTCCGTACATTCCCAACAAGCTACAGTATATTCAAGTCCAATGTAATGTCGATGTAGAACCACAGTACATTGTGCTGCAACCTGCTTTACAAGTGCACCTCGTAATATCAAGTAACTCCTTTGGTGCAGGTTCTATATAATTTTGTAAAGGTCATTTTGCCATCAGTCACTTTCCAACCCCAGTCCTCAGCATTGAGATCAAATCTTTCCATATCTTGACCTTATTGTATGTTCATAGGCTGTGATACTTGGCAGTTGCAGAGGTTGGTGGCGATGACTTCGGATGCACAGTTTTTTCCTTGTCCTTAATACTTCCTGGAACTTCTAATATATCAGGGCATTCAGGTTTTCAGTATGTTTAGCTTTGTACAAGCACATCAAAGCTTTCTCCCTAACTTCAAGTATCTCTGATTTAGAAGACTCGCTGCTACTGAAAACTGGAACTTGATTACAAAAACCTTTTTTCTGAATCAACAAAAAGGCAGTAGCTTTTCCAAACCCAAACAACCTTGAAGTTGTATCACATCTCAGAATAGCATGTACAAATAGAAGGTTCCTACAAACTTCCCCTCCCACTTTATCGCAAGCTTCAGCAATGTCCATATATCTGACAGGAGGCCCTCCTTTTGGGCTCCGGCTTAAAGAAAATCTTGTTTGAACAATTGGCATTACTGTGATACGATCACAAATAAAATACAAAGTTGAATATACACATGAGAGATTACTAGGATTCAAATTAATCATTAGCAGTGACAAAACTGAGGCCAGACCAAGGTATTTACACTTTGAAATCCTTTACACTAGTTCAGACCATGCAGATCGCTTTAAGTGATATTTTCCAAAGAAGATCCACTTTTGGACATTGATCTGGTTCACGAGGCAAACTGAACTCCTCATAAGTAAGTTTTTTTCATCCCATTTCTCGACGTAGCATAGTGCCCATTATCAATCTCCCTAACCTTGGCAGTATCATTAGCTGTCAATGTGACGGGTTTGACGATAGTCATTCTCTGAACTTTTGGTTTAACATTAACAATGATGCCCTACCCTGGAATGTACCAAAGCCATCAAGGGTACAAATGTTACATTCCACATTATCAGCTTTATACTGAGTAAAATGTTTGACATGTTTATACTCCTTTGATACTTCTGGATTTTGGAATAGGAGACAGGAAACCCAAGTTCATTCAAGACATCTATCAGAAAGTGAGATTCAAAATGTGAGGGCATTTCAACGCCCAGAGTCCTATACCAAGCTGGATAGGAGTAATCAAAACTCTCGGTCGGACTGATATCCTTCTTAGACCAATTAACATCACGTTTAACAGACACTGAAGCGACCCTGGTAAGAAACCTACTGCATCAGTAATGTTAGACATAGAAAGACTTATCGGATAAACATCCTTAGATTACAAAACAGACATTATATCACTTTTCATAGGCTTACCGGCAGTTTCAATGCGTCTGTTTCTCAGCCTACAAATCATTAGTGTTTGGATGGCGGTAGAAGTCATTTAGAATAACAGAGGCTGTTCCTTTAAACGTCACTAAACTTTTAGAACCACTGATTTGTTATAATGACTTTATCCACAAAATATTCTAGATTCTTTTCTTTCATGAATCTGAAACTATATGGCTCAACATTTATTCATTCTAGATATTCCTTATTTTTTTCAATTAGACCATAGATAGTTGTCTGCTCTTCGTTATTCTCTTGCAGGTATCTGGTGATTCACAAGAAAACTTCAACACAGACAGACTTAGTACCAATTTCACTGGCTATAAAGCCCTTGGGAATGTTTTGCCAGTTCTGAAGTTTGAACTGCATGCTGGATGATACATAGCTTCAGATGCATGGAGTTCTCTGGCATGTAGGATTTTCCTCCAAAAAAGCTCGGCCTATTCATCATTTCTATCGTCACAAGTACCTATGAGCGTATCATCAGTTAATAAAGTCCTCACATGTATTAGCTCAAACTTCTTTTTACTTTCATGTTAATGGGAAGTACCACAAAATAATACGCTCTCATCAAAAGATAAGCAGAGATCTTCAGAATGCGGTGTACATTACATGTGACGGGCCAACGTCTAGTTCACATTTATATCGTTCTCTAGATTATGGTCTACACCAGACTTTCCGAGTTCATGTGCAAAACGTCTTCGGGCTGTTGCAATAGATCACTGTTACGTTCCGCACTTGCTTTAGCAATAAAAAAAAAAAAAAACTCAAAGGTAGACCTCTGAAAGAAATATTGTTCTACTCCATGGATTTTGAAAGATTTTAGATATGTTGTTAATGCAACCCTATAAAGGTATCCCAAGTGGTTTGATTTTTGTTGTAATATCCCGTTGGTGATAGCACATTTTAACTAGACTGGAGGGCTAGGCAAGGGCTATAGTGCTAACAACATATCAGGTAAATCTATAGGCTCCTCCAAAAACCGCCCTCTCTAGCTCATAAGGACTGTGAAGACGGACACTACTAGAAAGTATCGGTCATGAGCATGGCTCGAACTCTCGTCCAAGAGATCATGAGACAAGAGCATTTTCAAGTGATTGATTGATTGATTGAAAGTTTTCTGGCATCCTGACATCTAAGGTCATTGATGCCGATAGCATTTATTATATATGAAAAATAAAAGAGAATTCAATTAAAACCATAAAAGTTAAGATGTCATTATAATAGTTAAATAGTTTTCAGAAGACCTGCTTCTGAAATAAATCTAAAAATGCCGCTCGCATAGTAAGACACATCATGTCCAAGAATCTGGGCAAGGATGAACCTGCCATCCTCACCTCGAGCCTCAAACAGATATCTATTTCTTAAGTTGTTATAATTAGGGCACTCGGTCAACACTGTTAAAGGTACTAAACAGTCCTCGCAATACGGTTGGTGTTGGCCCTTCAGCAGAAACTCGTGTGTCAACCTAGTGTGACCAATACGGAGACAACAAAGAGTCGTCTCCCATTTTCGGGGTATCATGTTATACCTCCAAGGTGATATGATATTCGTTACTTCCCTCATTTTATTGCCATCTAGACTATCCCAGTGCTGTTGCCATTTATTACAAACCAATTTCTTAATGTAAGGTAGGAAATCATTACAGGGAATGGGATACCTCCTTGGTAGCAACTCAGATGCCGCATTCTTCGTCGGTAAGTCTGCCTTCTCATTCCCAGACACACCTACATGTGCTAAAACCCAACAAAATCGAACTGTTATACTTCTCCGTCCAATAATAAAAAGCCATTCTAAAATCTTTAAAACTAGAGGGTTACTAGAATTAAAAACTTCTAAAGCTTGAAGAACACTCCTTGCATCACTAAAAATTTTAAAATTACCCTCCTTTTCCAAAGCTATTTTCTCAATAGCGGTTAGTATGCCATACAGTTCGGCAGTAAATATGGAAGCTGTTAGAGGAAGTGCACCTCTACCATTAAAATCATTACTATGTACTCCAAATCCAACGCCAGCATCAGATTTGGAGCCATCAGTATACTGTATATAAAAGTCGATCCCCTATGTTCTGCAACATGTTCCATAAAAAAGAGACCTGGATTCTAAGTCAGTCATATTCTTCTTAACTCCAATAAAGTATTTACAAAAAGATAATTTCCATGGAGGCGTTAATGATACCTTGAATGGAAGCACCTCAATTCTAATTATATCCAGATTGTTTAATAATTGTTTCACCCGAAACCCAAAAGGTTGAGGATATTTTGGGTGCAACTCAAAGTATGTTGAGTGCCTTACAAGGCTTGCAGTCTGCAAGGCTAAAGAATTAGGGAGTCTTTGCAATCTAAACCAATACCGAATAATAGAGGACATTCGGAAAAGGTCTAGAGGCAACTCCCCAGCATCAACAAGGAGACTTGTGATAGGTGAGGTTCTAAACGCTCCTGTGGACAATCTAATACCACCATGATGTATAGAATCTAATATTTTTAACTGTCTTGGGGTAGCTGAGGAGTATATTTCGCATCCATAACTAATTTTGGAAAAAATCAAGGCCTTGTATAATTCTAAAATAGTATTGCGGTCTGCCCCCCATGATGTATGGGACAATACTTTTAAAAGATTCAGAGCCTCAAGACATTTGGCTTTTAATGCTTTTAAGTGAGAACCCCCATGTCAGCCTACAATCAAATATCAACCCTAAAAATTTAGCTTCAATTGCACATGGGATCCGTTGACCTTTGATGTATATATCCGGGTCTGGATGTACTCCCCGGATACGACAGAAATGGACAATTGTAGTTTTACTTGTCAAGAACTTAAATCCATTCATATCGGCCCACTGGATGATTTTATGAATAGAGAGTTGTATTTTTCTCTCAACCATTGCCATTCTAGCTCCAGCAAAGGATATGGAGAGATCATCCACGAATAATGTTACAAGAACATCCCGGGGAATGACTGAGGATATCCCATTAATTGCTAGTGCAAAAAGGGTTACACTCAGAACACTACCCTGAGGAACTCCTTCTTCCTGGCATTTACCCTCTGATAGAGTTTCACCAACTCTCACTTGGAAAACTCTATGTGAAAGAAATGACTGAATAAATAGTGGTAGCTCTCCTCTTAATCCAATCTCATGGATTCTTTTAAGTATACCATATCTCCATGGGGTATCATATGCCTTTTCAAGATCAAAAAAGACTGTCACATGGTGCTGTTTGGAAGGAAAGGCTTCACAAATGGAGGACTCAAGTCGTATCAGCACATCAGTAATTGAGTGCATTTTTCTGAACCCACTTTAAATGGGTGATAAAATACCCTTCTTTTCAAGGTACCACATCAGTCTTACATTGACCATCTTCTCCATGATTTTGCACAAACAAGATGTCAATGCAATTGGCCTATAATTTGCTGCTAAAAACTTGTCCTTACCGGGTTTTAAAAAGGCTAAAATAATGGCTAGTTCCCAAACACTTGGATAACTATGATCATGCTATATTCTATTAAAAATGCTTAAAATAAATAACTTTGTATTAAAAGGTACGTGTTTAATCATAGCATATGGTATTCCATCGGGTCCAGGGGCTGTATCGTTACACATAGTAAGAGCAGAATCAAATTCTCTTTCAGTAAAAGGAGAATTGTATGACTCTTGCTTTCTTGTTGCGAAATTTAAAACTTTCTTTTCTTCAATGCTCCTATACTGGTGACGAGGAGCTGCTTCACACTTGCAGGATACATTTGAAAAATGGTCAGCTAAGGCATTGCTAACTTCAGTTGCTCCAGTCATATACTGGCCATTTACCTTTAACACTGGTGGTGGGTTTGGGGTGAATTTGCCCCCTATCTTTTTGACTTTCCTCCACACAGATGATGTTGGTGTTCTACTGTTAATGGAGGAAACAAATGACATCCAAGACTGGCGCCTAGCTTCTTTCATGGCACGACGGAATTGTGCCTCTACATTTCTTGTATATGACTAAATTTTCCTCAGTACGGCGCATGCGCAATCGAGTTAAAGACTTTCTTGTGGCTCTGTGCAGGGCAGTTAGTTCTGATGACAAGCAGGGGACTGGTCGTCGTCTTGAATATCCCTGTTGTTTTGGGAATGGAATTGACTCCTGCTGTGTGAAGAGTTCCATTAACTAAGTCTATGGCATCATCAACACTTTCAAACTGTTCTGCATTTCCTTTTATTTCACTGAACTCCCGAAATCTATCCCAGTCCGCCTTATCAAGATTCCATCGAGGTGATCTCTGTAAAGGTGGACCATTGTTGGTGTTTATAATGATTGGTGCATGATCACTAGTATGCCAATCATCTAATGTTCTCCAATTAAAATCGAGAAGACAGTTAGAGCTTGCAACTGATAGGTCAATGCAGGACAAGGTACCTGTCTGAACATGAAATGTGTGAGCTCTCCTGTATTAAGGAGTCTGACATTTTCATTCTCCAAAAATGATGATATGATATTACCCCTTGTGTTTGGGAGTTGTTTAATCACCTCTACTATATCATCATATGAGATGTTATCATTTGGAGGCAAGTAAAGAGAGCAGATTATGTATTTTCTCCCTATATCAATCTGTACAACCACTGCCTGCAGAGGGGTACAGATAGACAAAGATATTTGGGGAACATCTCGACGAACGTATATAAGACTTCCCCCATGGCTCCCTTCTCGTTGATCATATGTTGTCCTATAGCTAACATACTTTCGAGGACAAGGAGTATTAGCATCGAGCTTGCTTTCTTGTAGACATACAGTTATAAGGGAGTGCTCACATATGAGGAGCTTAAGTTGTTCATGTTTTGCCCTTAAACCCTGGCAATTCCATTGCAGAATGGAGGAAAAACTATGGTTTATATTTTGGAAGACACCTTAGATGAAGTCTTCCCATTGGCAATATTTGATCTAACAATATTTCCCGGTGGTATATCTAGAGAAGATCTTGATATAGTGGGTTTTGTGGACCTCAACTTGAATTTCTGATTGGTTCAATTTACCTTCTAGTTGATCAGAAACATCAGCAGACAAGATATCATATTTATTTGAAGTCGTGACTTTAATGTTTCTTATGGTAGGAGGCGAGAGAGATGGGGGTCTCTCTCTTTTTCGATTAAAAGGTTGTGATCTGTCAGGTTTTTGCACCTTCCCCACTACAGGTTCACCAGGTAAATTGGTTTCAAGTGGAACCTCCATCAAATCAGGCAAGGACACGTCCTGAGAGAGGTTTGTACTATTGTTTAGAATCGGAGTAGTTGGCTTTTGAATAACTTTCAGATCTTTAAGTATCTGTTTTGATTTTTCTACAATTTCTGGATATAGATTTACGATGGGACTTTCAACCTCTTTAACTACTTTCATTTGTTTCTTTATCTTAGAAGTAGAGATATAATTTTCGTCTGTGTGGTTTGGCAAGTTTTTCTTCCGAACCATTGAAAAGGGTTGTCCTGGTCTTATATTATTTACTTTTCAAGAGCTCTTTCACAAGCCTCTTTAAAAGTAACCCTTTCCATGGTCCTAATGGCCTGAATTTCTTTTTCAAAAATAAACTTAACACAGCTTTTAGATGTAGCTGGGTGTGCTTCCCCACAACGTATGCAATTAGGGTTTTCTATGCATACTCCATGACTATTTTTTCCACAGTTGGCACAAATTGCTGGCTTATTATTTAGTTTTTCCTTGCATTTCTGGCTTAAATGGCCATACATTTGGTAATGATAATATCGCAATGGTGAAGGGATATATGGTTGTACCTTCAAAGATAGCCAACCAGCTTTTATAACATTTGGTAATCTGCATTGATCAAATGTTATAATCAAAGTAGCAAGAGGAATACGTTGTTCTCCAACTCTCTTTCTCATTCTGACTACTTTTACTACTCCTTGACTTTTCAGTTCATCCTCAATTTCTTTTTCCTCTATGTTCAGCAACTCTGGAGCATATATCACACCTCTACTCTGGTTGAAAGTAGGGTGCGAAACACATTTGACACTATGACCAACCAATGTTGCGAGTGTTTTCAATCTTTCGCCTTGTATTGGGGATAGTGCCTCTATCAGGAGACTTCCATTTCCCTGGGGAAGAATTTTTGGCAGCCCTCCACATACAGCAACTATTTCCCTATTAGCTTTAAAAACCTTTACACGTTTATGTCTTGCATTTTCAAATTCCAAAATAAAAAAATTCTCATAATTCACTACTTCATAGCGACCAGGTAATACTACTTTTCTATATTTTTCTGTACTGTCATCATTTCTCACTCTCTCTCTCTCTCTTCTTCTCTAGTGTTTTCTTATCATTCTTCATATGACGTGAGTAAGGTTCCAATGTTACGATATTAGAACCCGAGTTGGAGCTGTTTGTACCGGGGTCCTTGTTTGTATTTTCCAGGTCGTCAACAGACGGGTTGGTTTTTTTTTTTTTTTTTTTTTTTGAAAGAGCAAGCCGGGTTATCCACCTCTTATCGGAGGATGTCAGTCCTCCTATCCCATGTGGCCCAACATGAGAAGAGGCTTCAGCGGGGACCAGTCTTCTATTAGAGAAGGGCTGCCTCTCTTAAGGTGGGCGTACACTGGTTAGTGGGGGTGGTTAGCCCCTCCCACCGGCGACTCCAATGCCTGGCGTCACCCATTACCCACAAATATGGGGGACTTAAAACCGGATCACTGGAGCCCAACTCTTAACAGACTTGGTCTGCACCCAATGGGGTCTGCCAGAGGGTGATGGCGTCTAAATTTGTACAGGTTGAGATGGAATGCCGTCCATCCCACACTGTGCCAAATCCAAAATCCAAAAAAGCAGCCAAAGCATAATCAAACAAGCCAAAGTCGTCAACAAGTTCAAGCCCAAAAGGAAGAGATGGGAGAAAAAAGGAAATAACCAAAAGTAAAAGAAAAAGTGCTGACTGATTTAGTTGGATTAACAGTTAGGCACCGAGGTCCAATGGGAAAGTAGTTCCCACTGTTTATTAGAGCCCAGCTGCTAATCCCTAAGCCCCACATCCTCATCAAGGCTTCAGCATCCGGGGGGCATTTTCAATAGGCTACCACAAGAGAAGTATATATATACAAGATGATGGGAAGGTTAGTCAAATATAAGATGAGAGAGAAAACTAAACATTTCGGAATGGTATGTAAATTATATTTTGACAGAGGGTTTAAGAAGAATTTTCGATTCACTAGATGGTTATGCCTTCTCTATTAAATTTCCTGTTGAAAACAAACTATCTGTCAGTTATGGTTTTTTTATTTCAGTTTTCTGCTTTTGCAAAGAGTGCATATACCAATTCATAAATTTATTTCTTTTCATGGCATGATGGAAAGATTACGGTGAAGGTTTTAACAATTCTGTTTCACAATACCTATCATTTATGAGACCCTTTTTTATTGATAAGGATATCGAGTTTCTAATGCAGTTTCAAGAAATCCTGTTATCCTAAATATCGTATAGAGAGAAAACTTTATTCTAATCCTCCTGACGAAATCGACAAGCCTGATTATAAGACGTCTTTCGCTTCCGGCCAGCAAAGGACTCTCCAATATCTCTAATGGTTTATGTAAAGAGAAGCCTGGAAATATTATTTATACAAGAGTACCTTATTGAATAAACACATGTGTGACAATCCCGGTAAAGGTGAGGATGAGATTAGGGTGAATGTAATTGCTGCTCGTTGGCAAAGACAAAGAGGGAGCATATTGCAGTTGAAGAATAGGGAATTACTGTACTATAGTATTGCTCGAAAAACATGGGAGGA
>NC_090727.1:122655855-122668355 GCF_036898095.1 Palaemon carinicauda | reverse complement strand
AGAAAAAATCTTGCAGGTAACATTGAAGAATTGTATAGTACTAGCGATAGAACTGTAGGATTAATGTTTAAACTGAATAAAAAAGTATACACGGAAATCATTCAAACATATACATCAACAACATCCCATACAGAGGGAGAAATATAAAGTTTTTATGAAGATCTGCAGATATTTGTTAAAAAGAAAAAAAAACATAAGACTCAATTTACATTTGTTTCGGGTGATTTCAATGCTAAAGTGCGTCATATCATGTGAGATGGATCAGCAGTAGGTAAATTTGGAGTAGGCCAATAAAATGAGGAGACATGCTTGTAAAAATCATGAACACCATTTTTATAAAAAGAAACAGAAAATAGTTATGGAGATGCCCAACAGGCGAAACAAAAAAAAACTTAATAGATTTCATTCTCAAGGAAAAGGTTAATTTCGTTAAAGATGTAAAGCATTGTTAAAAAATGTTAAAGTCAAGTGACCATAGAATGATGAGAAGCAAAATATGTCTAGATCTAAGGAAAGTAAGAGCAAAACTGATTTTAAAAAAGAAAATAAACACTCCTGTAATAAGAGAAAAATCTGATGAGTTTAGTTTACCAATGCAAAATAGGTACTCCCAGCTGCATGATGAAATGAAAGCCAGTAAAGAAGAAATAGAAAATAATAATAAAAAAAGATGTATTAGAATCAACACAAGAAATCGGTGGAAAATATCCCAAATAAGATAAAGGAAAACTATCAGATAAGATCAAAAACCTAATAAGAAAAATGATTGGAAATGAGGGTAAAGTCCAAGAGAAAGGAAATATATTTAACAGAACTATTCAATAAACAAACTAAAAATCCAACATACACAATCAGACCAAAATTGAGGAAACGCCAAAGAAAGGAAAAAGTAATAGAGTGATGAAAAGATGATTTAGAACAGGATGCCAACAGATATTTGGTTTAGATGATAAAATTGGAAGTATTATCAACAGAAAAAAATAGAGTAATAAAACTTCACCAATAGAAATAATGAAACACTTGAGCCAGTACTAATTATAACAGTAGGAAAAGTAAAGAAATCATTAAAGGCATGAAAAGAGGTAAAGCAGCAGAAGATGGCCTAACAATTGATTTAATAATAGATGGATGTGATTTCTTAGTAGTTAAATTCGCTGCACTTTACACAAAATGTCTGCAAGAATGCACTATACCTACAGCTTGGAAAAAAAAAAATTTTTACTAATTCACACAAAAAAAAGTGAGACACAAAAGATCTTGAAAATTACCGCCCAATAGCTTTACTCTCAGTAATATAGAAAATATTTATAAAGACCATACTAGGCTGTAAAGAAAGAAAACTAGACTTTAATCAACCAGGAAAGCAGGCAGCATTTGAGGTGGGTATTCAACTACTGACCATATCAATGTAATTAACTTATTAGTAGGAAAATCAACGAAATATTACAAACCCCTATGTATGGCATTTTTAGACTATCAGAAAGCTTTTGATTTTGTCTAAATTTCAACAGTAGTGAAAGTCCTCCAAAGACAAGGAAAAGGTGAATCTCATGTTAGAACACTTGAAGATATCTATACAGGAAGTACAATAATCCTAAAACTACATAAAGACTGTGAGAAAATTCCGATTGAGAAAAAAGTTAGACAGGGAGACCCCATCTCTCCTAAATCATTCACATAATGTGTAGAAGTTTTTAAGAATTTAGATTAGGATTACTGTATTAATGGGGAATACCCGAAAAATCTATGATTTGCAGATGAACTAGTCTTATTTAGTGAATCATGAGAGGAATTGCAAAAGATTAGGGAAGTTTTAAATATAGAAAGAAAAAATGTAAAACTGTATATAAATATGAATAAAACTAAGATAATGCTTGATGAAAATTTGACAGAGACAACAAATAAAGGAGATGGACGAACCTTCAGCAACTGTTAATGAATACACGTACTTGGGACTGACAGTAAATATTTCCCTAGTCCATGCCACCGGAATTAAAAGGAGGATAAGCATGGGATAGTTATACAAAATAATCTAATTTTGATAAACCAAATGAGATTATGAAAGTAAAATGGCACTTTCAATGAAAGGAAAAGTATTTAATCAGATGGTCCTACCAGTATTAACTTATGCATTAGAAACTTGAGAACAACACTAAAGACAGAAAAAGAGCAACATGGATAGGAGAGCAGACAAAAGTTGAGGATATTCTAACAACATATAAGAAAAATATATGGGTATGGGCTGGACATATAATGAGAAAAACATGAATGGACATTAAGAATAATAGAAGGTGTCTAATGTGTCCATAGATATTGCAAAAGAAGTAAGGGAATGAAAAACAGACAGTGGATTGATGAACTAAGAAAATTAGTGGGCATAGTCTGGTATAGAAGGATCATCAACAGACGCATGTGGAAGGGCATGTCTGAGGCCTTTGTCCTGCAGTTGACTAGTTATGACTGTTGATGATATATATATATATACATATATATATATATATATATATATATATATATATATATGTATATATATTTATATATGAATATGTATATATATATATATATATATATATATATATA
This sequence comes from Palaemon carinicauda, assembly GCF_036898095.1. Classification (NCBI taxonomy): domain Eukaryota; kingdom Metazoa; phylum Arthropoda; class Malacostraca; order Decapoda; family Palaemonidae; genus Palaemon; species Palaemon carinicauda. The sequence continues at coordinate 122,665,775 of NC_090727.1, read as the reverse complement.
TATACATATGTATATATATATATTTAAATATGAATATATATATATATATATATATATATATATATATATATATGTATATATATAAATATATATATATATATATATATATATATATATATATATTATCCAAAGAGATGATGAATGGAGAAGTTTTAAATTAAAAGCTCAAGATAGAGTCGACTGTCGTAGTCTAATCAAGCCCTTTTGCGTCAATAGGCATAAGAGGAGACGTTATACACACACACACACAAACACACACACACACACACACACACATATATATATATATATATATATATATATATATATATATAAATATATATACATATAATATTTATATATGTGTGTATATATATGTATATGTATATATATATATATATATATATATATATATATATATATATATATATATATATATATATATATATATAACATGTAGTCACACACTTGCTCTCAATTATACTTTGTAAGTGAAATATATATTCAAAGGGAGAAACTAGTAGACCAATACAAGTCATGCAAATAGATGAACATTGAAGTAATTTCCTGCCCCCCCCCCCCCCACCCTCGACCTCCTTGGCTGGAACTTACTTGAAGTCAAATGAAAACTGCGGCAATTTGCAGCACCGAAGCTTCCCCCGTCACGTCCGGGACTGAAGAGGAAGGCTGTTGGCAAAGGACCATTCACTTGGTGCGCTTGTGTGTCGCTAAAGATGACGCATGCGCAGATAGCGTTTACAGTTCTTAATGGAACTGGAATCACTATCGTTACCCGTTGTCATGATTTGTATTTTACAATTATATACGAATGGTAGATGAAATCATAATATGCACGCGCGCGCACACACACACACACACACACACACACACACACATATATATATATATATATATATATATATGTATATATATATATATATGTATATATATATATATATATATATATATATATATACATATACATATATATATATATATATATATATATATGTATATATATACATATACATATATATATGTATATATATATATATATATATATATATATATATATATATATATATATATATATAGTATGGTTTTCGCTTCTAGCAAACTTAAGTTTAATCATGGAGAGGACAGCAAGAACTCTTCTAATCATCTTACATCTTTATTCCATTAACCAACGTTTCGGGAATCCATTCCCATCATCAGGGCTACATAAAGCAGCAGTATTATGTTCACATTAAAAATTAATTTGACATTACAATTTGTACCTCAAATGGTACTGTAATGACGTAAAATTTAAAAAAAGTACTTAGTAAAACAAATAATAAAAAAAATTATATATATAACATAAATAACTGGTGACTAATTGAAGTCCTTTACAACTAAAACACTAGTAAAAACACTTGTAATAAAAACAAGAATGACAATGCAATATTTACAGAGGTCCATTACATTTAAGACACTAGTAAAACACTTCTGATAAAGACAGGAATGTCAAAGTAATATATATACATATATATATATATATATATATATATATATATATATATATATATATATATATATATATATGTGTGTGTGTGTGTGTGTGTGCGTGCGTGTATATATATACATACATATATATATATATATATATATATATATATATATATATATATATATATATATATATATATATATATATATATATATATATATATATATATATATATATATATATATATATATATATATTTTATATGTATATATATGGAGAAATTTGCAAGCTGGATCAGGGTATTTTATAAAGCAGTTCTACACATCTCCACTGCCTACTGCATGCAATTCCTTGGAAGAAAAGTTTCAAAGCTCTTCGTTACTACCTAGACAGTATGAAAAAGGTCCAGCCAAGTACTGGTGCTCTCTTCATCTCCCCCTAATGGACCAAACAACTCCTTGTCTTAGAATGCAATGGCCTTCCTTTTTAGACAGGTCATTTGATTGAGCGTCGGTGGCATCGTCTACCTTATCGACTCAAAGAAGAGCATCAGGAGCCCACAGTACTAGGTATATGGCTACCTCTGTACATTTTTGGACCAATACGTCTATATCTGCCATTCTGAAGGGCAGTGATGGAGAGGTCTAACTTTGTTTTATCATCATTTTACCTAAAAGATGTAGAATTTGTATACTATATAAAAATATCCGTTCCTTAGGTCTCATTGTGATCATGGGCGGAGTCATTGCTTAACCACTGTGTTTGCCATTTCGTCTCCTCTACGCTGAATTTGGCTGTGGTGATGTAATTATTATGTAATACCTTTATCATGACAGAAGTGACACCTTAAGGGGCAGAGATCGTTCAGAGCAAGTCCTCACGCATCAATGATAGAACCCTTTCAATTAAAGTGACACATTGAAGGGCCTTGATTGTTGAAAGCAAGAAGCCATGTTCCACCAATCGAATCCCTTCAACGGAAGTGACATCTTGGAGGGTATAGATTGATGAGTACAGGACCTCTCTCATAAAGTCGTAAGGGTCCAAAACATGACCAGACATTTGGGAGAGGATCACTATTCCTGTGGCTTTGACAACAAAGTAACAATAGAGGATGACTAGACAACAGTTTGCTAAAGATTTAGCCCTGACACGGCAACTGACTGATGAACTGACATTCATGCTGTGAAATATAATCAGAGGTCAATCAAGGTAAGCTACAATTCAAGCAACCTTCCTAGCATCATACTGATCATTTCTCCCACACTACTAAAAGTGTGGAATTGGGAAATGTTGGTTGTGTAGTTTTAGTTTTCTGATACTCACCTCAACATCAGATGCTCCCAAACTTGCCCCGCTATCAATGATCAGAGAAGGAACAGGTCTTCCATACATCTTTAGTGATCAGAAGTAGTGATTCCTGGTGGTGAGATAGGGTACTACCCTATTGGTTTGCAGGAAGAATACCACACAAAGCCAGAGTGTCCTTGGTCGCGTTACATAGCTCTGCTACTGCTCAACTCAAAAACTGAAGAGGCAGATCGGTCTTGTCAGAGAAGATGACGACAAAAACAACTACGGTACATGAGTAACTGGCAATCAACAGGCATAGACAATTATCAGAAATGTAACTGTGCTACATACATCGACCAGTTCATAAAATAATGGAATCATTGGCAATTCTATCATTAATTAACATGACTATTGTTAGATTAAAATATATATATATATATATATATATATATATATATATATATATATATTTACAATATATATATATATATATATATATATATATATATATACATACGACAATGGCAAGGTTAATATATACATATTGATATAAATAAATTAATATATACATATATATACAGTATATATATATATATATATATATATATATATATATATATATATATATATATATATATGCATGCATACACACACACATATGTATATATATATATATATATACATACATATATATATATATATATATATATATATATATATATATATATATATATATATATACCTTTACTGTCAAAAAGAAGACAATGGTGTTATTTCATTTTTACATGTGACAGTCATAAGGTCAACTATGAATTCTAATTTCAAGTTTAAGATATACAGAAAATCCCCCAAATAACAATCACTTAAGAAATAACTATTGATGACATAAATCAGATGTTAAACTGTCCATGCTACTTAGAGCCCTCAATATCTGCAGTCGCGAATATATTGACGAAGAATTTCAAAATATCTATCAAATTAGTCTTCAAAATAATTTCAGCATACAAGACATAGACCAAAGCTTAACACTTGCAAGAAATAATAACTATTTGCCCAGAAGGGATAGAAGAAGTAAACCCGAGTCTATAATAACTTCTCTAAGATAATTCTACATTTCCTTACCGAAATACCATTTTACATAGTATAAAGTGTCAGTACAAACTTGAAAAGATAATTTAATAGTTTATACTTTTGTTTACTTAGCGCTTGTCGAGGTTTCTATTGCTTGTTCTCCTGTTAATTAGTGATTTGAACTTTTATTGGTTTAGTCCTCATGTTAAGCAACTTTTGCCTATAAGGTAGAAATAGTTTCTTTTTATTTTTCTAAACACATGAAGCCTTTTTTGTATGTACAAACTTGTGTATTTATTCTTTTCATAATAAACGCTCTAAGAGGAGGTCCAGTGGCGGACGAAACTAAACATTTCACAAAATCTTTTAATTTTCCTTATGAGGATTACTATATATTAACAGGAAAACAAGTAATAGAAACCTCGACAAGCGCTAAGTAAACAAAAATATAAACTATTAAATTATCTTTTCAAGTTTTTACTGACACTTTATACTATGTAAAATAAAAGATCTAATTTATATAGGCCTGGAGATATACTGAAATTCTTATTCTTTCTGTAAAAATATATACATGCTGCTTCTATGACGTTTCTCTTTATAAAATCCGTGTTTTTGAACAACATGTGTGGGCAATTACACACACTATGTAAACAAATGGCATTAATTTTGTTATTTGTTCTTATTTTATACTTATGGTTTAAGATTTCTTTATATAATGATTTCCTAGATCGTACAATACAAAATGTTCACATTTACATGGTATCTTATAAACTATACCTTCATTACTGCCAGGTGCGTTGCAACGTAGAGTTGCAAAATGGTATTTCGGTAAGGAAATATAGAATTATCTTAGAGAAGTTATTATAGACTCAAAATTATGATGGTGTGGTAGGGAAACAAAATCGGGTTTACTTTTTCTATCCCTTCTGGGCAAATAGTTATTATTACTTGAAAGTGTCAAGCTTTGGTCTATGTCTTGTATGCTGAAATTATTTTGAAGACTAATTTGATAGATATTTTGAAATTCTTCGTCAATATATTCGGGACTGTATGTATTGAAAGCAGTAAGTAACATGGACCTTAATGTAGACAGTTTAACATATGATTTATGTCATCAATAGTTATTTCTTATGTGATTGTTATTTGGGTGGTTTTCTGTATATCTTAAACTTAAAATTAGAATTCATAGTTGACCTTATGACTGTCACATGTAAAATTGAAATAACACCATTGTCTTCTGTTTCGACAGTAAAGGTTATGTAAGGTACTAGAATAGATCATTGAGGTCCCTTAAAATTCTATGAATATCAGAGCAAGCTTTGAATAGAGCAAATGCATCCTCAACACATCTCACCCAAAAAAAGTGTCGTCTAATAAAATTGTTTCAGCTATCCGACTTTCGAAAAACTATATGTAAATATTGGATAAAACTGGTGACAAACAATCTTCCATCAGCAACCCAAATTTTTGTCTATAAAATCTACCATCAAATGTAAAACGGGTGTTGACAACACATAGTCTAATCAAGTCTAAGATTACATGGTTAGGCAAAGACATAACATGCTTGTTGAGTGCATTGTTCAGGAATTCTAATACTTCATTAACTGGTACAATAGTGATCAAACTTTTAACATCAAAACTAACCACTATTTCATCATCGTCTATGTTTTCTCACTTAATCTGCTAACAAAATCTAAATTGTTTCCTACATGTGAATTAGAAATAGTGCCTACTAATAACTGCAATAAGACTACTACTAAAGATTTTGATAACTTATATAATGCTGAACCAATAGTGCTAATCATAGGACCCAATGGTTGCCCTTGTTTATGAGTTTTAACAGTACCACATAGACAGGGAAGCCTTGCATTAATAGTGGTAAATCACTCGATCATGTCTTTGTTCTTTCCATTTTACATTTTCACCAGGATCTAAATTTAACATTCCATATGTATCTTGATCACTTAGTAGTGAACCCATTTTCTCTACATTGTACGTTCTAAAATAATAATATTAGCTTTAGCTTTATCAGCTCTAGGTACGTGTATAGGTTTGTCTCTTTTGATGGAATCTAGGCCTCTATTAAAACGTTTAGAGAAGTAATAAAACTAGAAAATTTGTGAGTGGTCAGAATGTACTCTATACTTCTAGCTAAAGATAATACATTCGAATGTCTGAAGTTCCTGGGTATGTCTTTTCTTTATTAATGAACGTTGCCCAGTGCAGGCGTGTTTCCCGGTGCTTTGTGAAATTCTGTCCCTGAGCTCTGTTTCAGCTTATATTTCTCGTTTGTGAAATCTTTGAAAATATTAGTTAATCTCATGGAGAGACTAAAGTGAGGAGTAAATGTACACCATGGCTGGTTGCCCCCTATGTGGATCTGCGAGCGGAGACTTAAAAAAGTGGATATGAGATGTGACTTAACAGGTGCTACCACAAGAAGTGTGTGTTTATTGAGGCAAACATCGGTGATAAAGAGCTAACAAACTTTAAATTGATTTTTTCACATTATGTAGATGAAGCCAGAATAGCAAAGACAATTATATAAAAAATTGATGAAATACCTTGATATAAACGAACATAAAAAGAAAATTGCTGAATTGGAAAACCGAATTCCGGAGCTCACTGCGAACAAAGCAAATTCCACCCAGACCACTGATCTTACTGAGAAAGTTGATAATCTAACGATGAATATGGAATCAATTAAATTGGCCCTTCAAACACTAATGGACCCAAAACAAGAGAAAATGACAAAATTAAGGAAAAAAAAGTCTATTGGTAATTAAATCGACTAAAGCATCAACTAAAATCACTGAAAGAAAAAATTAGGTTGAACATACACTTAAAAGACATTCCAATTCTTAATACGAGGTCAACTTCACATGGAAATGTTATTGTAAATGTTGCTGACGAAAAGATCAGAGAGGAAGCAGCAGACAAGATTTAAACCATTGTCGCCGAGACCGAGACGAGGGAAATTGTAAAACTAAAACCTGAAATGATAATAGGCAATGTGTACAATGATGAATATGAAGTAGTAAGTGCTATGATTCAAAGGTGTCGTTATCTGGACCATATTCAAAATATCTGATATCCAAGAAAAATGTTGCAGGTTGGGTTACCCACTACTTGTTGAAATGTGATCCTGAAGTTCGGAAGGCTATTCATGATATAATCTTAGGTGATCTAGTTATGCTGCAATGAGTTACATATAACATACGTGAAACTGATAGTTATCACTTGATCATCTTCTACCCTTGTGAAAGATATAGACATTTAAAAAAAAAAAAAAAAAAGGTTGCGATTTTAAGACTGATAATAGAATCTGCAGGAAATGTCAGAAAAAAAAAAAACATTCCAACAAACAGTGTAATTCGCAATAGAAAAATGTTTAAACTGCAATAAGTTAAACAAACCAAATGACCACATAATGAATTCAAAGCTTAGGATTTAGAATGAGAAAGACTAGCAGAAAATACTGACTATGGATACAATGGACGTTATAAAGTGTGGCTATATAAATATACAATCTGTTGGCAGAAAAACTATTCAAATTCGAGATTTAATAAATGAGAAATATTTGGACACTAGCATTATCTGAAACATGGTTAAATAACTTTGACAAGGCTAAGATCACTAGAATGACCCCACATACACACACATCCTTTCTTTCATACTCCGAGAGAAGGCAAGTTTCGGGGAGAAGGTCGGGCTCTTCATTCATCAGGATTACTCAAATCTCAAGATGATAAAAAGAAAGAGTGTAACAAGTTTCGAATATACAGAAATAAGCTTTATGCAGAACAAAAAATTATCCATTGTAACAGTTTACAAACCTCCGAGAACAAATACCAGTATCTTCTTTGAAGAATTCAGTGTACTCATTAATTAAGTGTTTAAGGAAACTTCCTTCTTTGGATGGATGACGTATCATATATTGATGCTTCAGAATTTAGTGATTTATTAAATGATATCAATTAGTGAATAATGTTGACTGTGCAACTACTTTGACTGGGCATACGTTGGACATAGTTTTAAGTGATACAAGGAATAACATTGTATCTGATATAAATATAAAGGAGAAGTGCACTATCTTTCCAGTACACAAACTTATTACGTTTGAAATACCTCCACAGAAACACACAGTGGTGAAATAAATAAACTTTAGGCATAAATCAAACTTTTCTCCTTTTGTATTTATTGAAGAAGTTACAAAGAAAATAAATGATGGCATCAGTATTCCCTGCGATCATAACCAACGTTTGCTAGGCGCTATGTGTGTTGACTGCCTTATGACCATATATATTAGGGTGAGTAAAAGAGAATATGATTCCATGTGTCCACTGATGGAAAAGACTATAATTGTTAAAGATTGGTTTCCTTAGTTTGATGGGGAGAGTTTAGAGAAAAAGGGAAACAGAATTAAAAAAGAAAGTGGAATCGGTTTAAAACAAAGTACGTGGTAGAGTACAAAACTGCGATGTGCCAATATAATTGCCTATTAAGAAGGAAAAAAGTGAGTACTATAAGAGAAAGACCCACGAAGCAGCAACAGACATAAATAAGTTATATCGTCTCCTAAATGGTATAATGGGAAGTATAAATGAAAAAAGGCTTCCAGAGGGGGACGGAGACCAGGAACTAGCAAATAATTTTCTAGACTTCTTTAAAAACAGAATAGGAAATATAACTAGGTCATTTTCGAATATTCAACATCAGATTAATGCTACACCAGATACACAGATAAAACTAATAAGATAATATAACACAAGACGATGTCACTAGGTTTATCAAGAGAGCAAAGAAAGACTGTGCGGTCGATCCAATGCCAATATCTGAAGTAACTGGAGAAAAAACTTAATTAGTCTAGCTGATATAATTACGAGAATAGCAAATACTAGCATCGATGAGTGTAAGTTCCCTAAATCTGAGAAAATGGCTATAGTTACATCAGTTTTTAAAAGTGCTCTAGATTATCAGGAATTAAGCTTGCATTTATCTATTTCGAATCTATCCTCTCTTTCAAAAGTGCCAGAATACGTAATTCTTGAACAACTAATTGAAAAAATAGAAGCATTTCCAGACAACCAGTTTGCTTACATAACACTATACTATACGGAGACAGTCATCTGTTCTGTTGTAAATGGTATACTGGAAATGATGGATGAAAATAAATGTGGTATTTTAATATTGCTCGATCTTAGTGCTGTTTTGATACACCTGTGCATGAGCTGCTACTAAATTGTCTACGGTCCGTCAGTATTGAAGATCAAGCTTTTAAATACCTAAAAGATTACTTGGTTGACAGAAACTACTGTGTGCAAATTGGAGACTCTTATCTATCATAAGAACCATTAAACAGAGAATTATACTGGACCCAATCTTATTCTGTATCTGTACTATCGGTCTGTCGTAAATACTACAAAGGCATGAAGTGAAGTTTAAACTATTTGCAGTTGATATACAATTTTGCATCTCCGTGAATGTCATAGACGACACTACTGAAACTCTCAACCGAATTCTTGCCAGTGTTAGGGAATGTATGACAATCAAACAACTAAAATTAGATTAGAATAAAGCTGAGTTTATGGTGGTTGGAAAGAAAAACCCTCTAAGAAACTTGGAAGAAATTCAAATAAACATTGGTAACAACTCTGCCCCGATGTCTAGTAAGTTCGTGATCTAGGTATATCTCTTGAATGTAACTTGTCTTTCACAAACCCAATTAGATAATGTGGTAAAACTGCTGGCTTTCATCTAAAAAATATTGCTTTTATGAAGAAGTATTTGGATGAACATTCTGTAAAGAAACCTGTGATAAACTCTGTTATTACCAGGATTGACTGCTATAACTCCATCTACTACATTTTACTGAAACTGCAACTGAAGACATTATAAAACATGATAAATAGAGGCGCAAGACTGATAGAAGGTGTCCCATCCTGAGAAAAGATCACTCCGACGCTAATTGATTTACATTGGCTGCCTATTAAAGTCATAATTGAGTTTAGAATATGTAGGCCTACAATAACCCATTAAGTTATCAGAAGCGGACGTCCTAAACATCCAAAAGAAGTGTTCCATATTGTAC
>NC_090727.1:122640855-122653355 GCF_036898095.1 Palaemon carinicauda | reverse complement strand
CACACACACACACATATATATATATATATATATATATATATATATATATATATATATATATATATATATGTGTGTGTGTGTATATAAGATTGTATGCATATATATATATATATATATATATATATATATGTATATATATATATATATATATATATATATATATAAATATATATATATATACATATATATAAATATGTATAATGTGACATGATCTAAAATTCTGGGATTAGTTCTAAATTCTCTGCTAAAACGGAAAAAAATTGTAAGAAAGAATTCTCTGGTAATTCCTAGAGAAGAAATTTCAAATCCAAAGATATTTCACAATGAAATATACATTAAATTACAAAGGAGATTCAAAGAAAAATTTCGGTATTGTTCCGCAGTAAACTTTGAGCAGATTTGGATACGAAAAATATAAATGGATATTCTATTTTAATATAAAAAATTGTGTTTCTATTGTTAAAATATAACATTTGTAGTAAAATAGATAGGCATTTCTAATCATCACACATTCAAAAGGTACTCGAGATGATAAACTTGGTTTTCTCTTTTGTCTACATAAGTAATAGTCTAAGCAGCAATTTTAGGAACCTTCTTTTCAATTATAAAAAATTAATCACCAATAGGACAAAGAAACCTGTCATGATTATGGTTATTGAACTTTTTGTACATAGGAATTTTCATTTGTATAAACCACGCGAATGCACGAATTACACGACGACAATGGATATTCGACCACTAGATGCCGCATGAACCAAGCCCGCTTGCGTGTAGATGACAGCCATCTTGCAGCGGAAACTTATCAAGGTTGCTCGGCACAAATTCAGTTCTCACCATTGTTTATTGTTAGTTTTACAAACTTAGATCATTCAGATAAATGTACCTACCAGTCAAAAGGTAAAAAGACATCTGATTCATGCTGGTATTGTCTTACTAAGTTCCTGAAGGCACAACCATCATCAATCACCTGAGCTGCTAAATCAAGTCCCCGTGCAGTGTTCAACTGCCAAATCATAAGTCATATATCTATCTGAATCAAACATAGATGTTGCCGTGGGAGCAAGCTTTGTGTCAAGCATCTGTGGAACAGTTATTGGGCCCTCTCGTACACTCACATGTAGGGTGAAAGCCCGACTATAAAACACACCACAGTCCATCACAGCTTTACCATCAACTGGAACTCTGTCTGGCTGCTCTAACCATAGCATCATCCCCATTACCGGTGTCAATGACCTTCGATGTCAGGATGCCAGAAAACTTCAAATCATTTATCCCCATTAATTTTAGAGTTTATGTTCATGAAACCTTTGGGGTGTTTGAAAATGTCCTTAAGTGGATGCATCCACAATAAGAGCTTATCACGGAGGGCAGCTTGGTCCATTTCATCTGACTTAATACGAGTTTCAGATTCTCCTTTAAACCCAATCCAACACTCCCAGGGGTTGTTAATATTATATTTATACCTTAAAAGTATCAAAATATTGTAAATATTATTCCAGAAATGCATTCTCCATACCAAATTTAGTCTCTTTACATAATTTACATATATTTCCTGGACATATGAATTATGAATTTCTGAGACCCCTGATTCCAATATGGCTGCCTAGCGCCATCTTGAATATCTAGAGTTCCCCAAAGATCTGAGATGGGGCTACTGTCTGACGTTTTTCTACATCTAAACTACCAAAAACCATCATGAAAAAAAAAAAAATTTTACAGAGCTTTCTTACCTGCACAGCCCCGCACCCTGATAGTTTGTTGCTAGATAGCTGGACTGCTAGATCCAACTTTAAAAATACGGTACAACCTGACATAGTTGTAAATATGTCTTTCAGATTTGGTAATGGATGTTGAGCTACCTGGAGCTGTGGATTTAATGTTACCTTTTAATCTCAACATAACCTAACCTGACCATTTTCCTTTACAATAGAAACTAATGGTGTAGCCCAATCTGAATATGTAACCCCCCCCCCCTTGTACCTCTACTGTCTGCAATTTCCATTGCATATGGTACTGGTCCTGGAGCAAAGGATCTGGGAATGCTATCTGGTTCAACACTAAAATTTTCTTTGCGTTTTTCACTATACCGACTTCGTCTTCAAGTACGTCCTTGGTCTCATATAAAACATTATCGACAGAAACTTCATTCTTGTATTCATCTTGTGCCTGTAACCATCAAAATACTTGGCCAATCTAATTTAAGATACTGTAATTAACCTAAGCCAAGTAAGGTTTGTCCTTTTCGTTTCACTACTGTCAATAGCTTTCTATCTAACTTTTGTTCTTTATACTGCATTTCTACGTTCAAAGTGCCTATTGCCCAAATATCAAAACCATTACACTTCTAAGCTCTATGTGTACCTTCGAAGAACACATTAGGAATGCCTTTAGCTGTTTCCTTAGGCATAACTGATACATCAGCTACTGTGTTGACTTCCATTACAATTGGTTTACCATTTATGATGATTTCTACCAATATTTTTTTTTCTTTTTTTTTTCTTTTGCATCTTTGTTGAGAGAATTTATGCGAAACGTAAAATCAGTTTCCGACCTACTCTTATTATCATGTACATTTTCTGCATTATTCTCTTGGTCCATAGTATCAACTGTTGCATTTATTTTCTGTGCATATACAGTATATATATATATATATATATATATATATATATATATATATATATATATATATATATATATGTATATGTATATATACATATATATATATATATATATATATATATATATATATATATATATATATATATATATATATATATATATGTATATATATACATATATATACTCTATATATATATATATATATATACATATATATATACTTTATATATATATATATATATATATATATATATATATATATATATATATTTATATATATATATATATATATATATATATATATATATATATAATCGTCATCATCTTCATAAGCTGTTAGTAGTCCCAGTATGAGATAGAACTTTATTTCTATTTGAGCAAAATATTATGTTAATTTCCATCCATAATGACACATTGGGGGGTAATTCGAATTAAAAGCTATCAATTGTGTCAACTAGTGGGCCGGGAAGTCGGGGGAAAATCGCTTGTAACAGACTGATGTCTCGCCAGGTGAATCCTGAATTGGAGTTAGCAGTTAGATTCCAACTCCTTTTAGAGTGTCTGGTGTCATGGTTGAAAGCGACCTAGCCTTTCATTTGAAGGGGTTACGGTTCGATCCAAGTGCGATATATAACTTTTTATATTTCGCTCAAAATCTATTTTTGGGTGAGATCGCCATGTCGTCCTGATGGAAGTTCCTAAGGTAGCTTCAAAGGGGATATATTATACTACAGTGATATTCCCAGAGAATTAACCTTCCGGGTCCAGAATTCTAACTCCTGGAGCGAATATCCTTAAAATTTTCTCAAGGATATCGCATAATATCAGAGGACGCATTCTTGACACGCCACATAGCAATCTGCACCCCTAATAGCGTTTATGCTTCGAGGGGGACGTGGCAAAAGAATAGAAGAGGGCCGTAACAAGGTTACCCCCGTTCCCGTACTACTGTTGACCACCACCCCAGCGCTATTCCTAAGATGGCGGACATTCCTTGTAGCATTTAGCGTGGTGCTACAGATACAGTACATCAGGGAGGGAACTGTGAAGATCTTTTCTTTTAAGAAAGAAGGGTGGGTCCATCAGGACAACATGGCAATCTCACCCAAAAATAGATTTTTCGCTCCGCTCAAAATCCGTTTTTTGGGCTCAAGCCATGTCGTCCTGATAGAAGTATACCAGAGCATTAGTGTATCTGTGGATTTTCATCAGTGCCTTAACCTTGGGACAACCCTTCTATGATCATTTGGATCAATCGAGACAAATGACGTTACCGTTATCCGTCATTATCACTAATCATCTCCGATGTTAGTGCTTCCTGCCCCCTACAGGGAAGAGTCATTCTAGACAGTAGAAAAAAGGGGGTCTCAAGGTAAGCATATATTGTATGGACAAACATAAGAATACACCAGATGAACAAACCATCTCGTAGTTTGTGAAAATTACCAAATACTTAACAGTGTTTCTTAAATCCATTGTTTGTGAGCATACAAATATATAAAAGTACATACTCTGGACTTTTAATCATGCAATTGTCGGGCGAGTTAGGACGCAATTACATTCTAATAAACGTATATTAGTAAGTAAAACGAATGTAGCATGATAACGGAACTATACATGTAACCTGTACAGAGATTATCTTTCTTTCTTGGAAAGCAAATGATAAGTGCCACTCAGATTGAAGAAAATTTATAAAACAAATTCTCTTCATAATTCCTGTACTGGTTACTTTTATCGGCACTGTGTACTACGTACACCGGCACTAGTGCTATCTGTATAATTCCACACCTGGGATTTTGAACAGAGCTAGTGTCACCATGGTAACACTTAATCAAAGGAGGTCACACCCTAAGAGGGATGACCCCTTCTCCCTTTAATTGACAGTCCCAGTCAATTAGCTGTTCATCGTAGAATTAGACGGCGGGTTAAGTACTCTACCCGACGTCACCCCATACTGCTTCAGATCATGGACTTGCTTAGCATAGTGTTTGTAGAACACTCTGGATGATTCTCATCCAGTATATGTGCGAGGACATTTGAAGTCCCAAACCATTGACTGTTTATAACAGTAATTAGAGGGCAGGTTTTAATACACTACCTGCTGCCACTACAGTGTTTCAGTTCGTGTACCTGTTTTGCATAGTGTTTGTAAAACACTCTGGATGACTTCCATCCAGTGTATGAACGAAGACACTCAAAGTCCATATACTGAAAAAAGTTCAGTGATGAAGCAATCTTTCTCGGATCATGCCCTGCGGGAGTACTGTCAGGATCCGCTCTACTAATAAAGTAGGTGAGCTTCGCCCTCAGTAGTTTTAGAGGTAAGTTTGATCCAGAGGTTTCTCCTTTAAAGAGCTGTCCTCCCCTGAAGTCTGAAGTTCTACGAAGATAGACCTTTAGACAATTCTACCGGACATAGAGAGACATCTTCCTTCAGAGGGCAGATTCTCCAGGGACCCCACCTTTTAGTGGGTAGCTCATTCTTAGCAAGAAAGGATGGATCAGGGAAGAGATTCAGTTCTCCTATTTCTGAGAACTGAATGTGGCCCTCATCTCTAGAAAGGGCCACTATTTCACTAACTCTAGCCCCTGAGGCTATGGCGAACAGAAAAATAACCTTTTGGGTTAGATCCTTAAGCGAACAATCTTCATTGTTCAAGGATGAGGCATAATGTAGGACCTTGTCCAAAGACCAAGAGATGGACTTTGGTGGTGAAGCAGGCCTAAGCCTTGCACATGCCTTCGGGATCTTATTAAAGATCTCATTCGCCAAGTCTACTTGAAAGGCATATAGAAGAGGTTTAGTCAAGGCTGACTTGCACGTAGTTATCGTGTTGGCCGCCAAACCCTGGTTATGAAGATGGATAAAGAAGGACATGCAGAAGTTCATTGAAATCTCTCTCGGTCCTTTTGCTTTTACGAAAGCAACCCACTTTTTCCATGATAACTCATAATGTCTTCTAGTTGACTTAGACTTGTATTCTTCTAAGAATTCTATATTGCCTTTTGAGATCCCAAATCTTTTCTTAACTGCTAGGGCAAGAAAATCATGCAATGAAGGGTTTGGGTTCTCTGTAATAAATCGAAGGCAATTAATCTCTGAACCTTCCGGAGTTGTCCCGGGTTCAGAATTAAGGACAGCCTCAGCCTCTGTTCCTTCCTCAAGGAGGATAGATTGCTCTTGGGCTAACTGGGAGCCAACAGAGGTACTCCCACCTGGAAGGATCTCAGCATGTTGAGGACTCTCAGCAGGTGATTGGACGGGATGAACTGGAAATCCTAAGTCTATCCCTTCCATTTCAGAGACATGATGTCTATCATTTAAATTAGAGGATCCTCATATGGGGCTACATATCAAGGTAATTCCTTGACGGCGCACGTAATGAAGAGGTCGGATTGCAGTTCGGGGACTTGTTCCCATCTGGAAGAGAATAGGTCTGCGTCCGTGGACCATTCTAACTCTATCGGCCTGAGCCTGAGTAGAGCATCCACTGTCACATTGCGGATCAGTTGTATGTGAACTGCTGACAGGTGCCATCCCTTTAGGTAAGGGATGGCTAACTACACCTAAACTGTATGAGACGTTCCTTAGCATCGTCGATTGCAGCGTCTCGTTATCGCTTCGGAGTCCCAGATAAGCCATAGACAATCTGATCTGCTTGGAGAGAGTTTCCCTACTCATGACTGGACCAACATGGTCTTGGGATTTTCGGGCTTTGACCTTTCTTAGGGAAGCGATTAAGGAAGGACCGCTATCGGTCTTTTTAGGCCTCTTCGAGCGTTTGATGCTTATTTTCTCCAGGCTCCCAGCGCATCTTGCAGCAGTGCTCTTAGCACAGGGCCTGCCTCTATTGCGAACTGGAGAGAGATCAGGGTTCCTCCCTGTTCTCGTTTTGGAAATCTGACTGATTACCAGAGTCTCTTGACAGACCTTGCCATCTCCTTTTACCTTCCCAAAGGAAAGGAGAGTTGGAGTGACAACAGGCTTCAATGGCTTTTCAGTCATTGAAACCTTTGAGCCGGAGAGAATCGAGACTGCTTGAAGTTTATCTTTCATCCACGATGTTCCGGGGACCGGATCATTTCTTCGGATGTTCATAGACCAGCCACCTTGGGTGCTGCCCACCCCAGCCTCTTGTCCAGGAACATTGTTGCCTGAACATTTCTTAGGCCTAAATATTGCATGACTGTGTCTGCCAATTTTATGAAGGCAGTTAGGACTCTGTCTAGTCTGACGAGTATCTTTCCTAGGAAGTGCGTTACTTTGTGTAACTTGAGTTCTAGATAGGAGGGGAAAGGGTGATTGACTGGAAGCTGCCAATAGACGACTTTCAGGTCTGGTAAGACTATAGGCACCCTTTTTTGCAGCGGGGTCCTTATGTTCAGGAGGATAAACATCCTGAACTCGTTGTTTTATTTGGACTTGTTGAGTGGCGATAAGTCCTGAATGACTCTGAATTTTCTGGAGTCCTTCTCGTAAACACACAACGGCCTTCCCTGGAATTCGGTGTACTAAAGTTTCCTTACCTCCTGTATGCTCTAGAGCTCTCAGGTAAACTCCTCCAGGAGGGTTTTGGATTATCGGAGGAGTTGAGGAAATGGTGGTAGAGATATCTCCACCTCTCATCTTAGTCCCATCTTGATTAGGCCATGGACCCAAGGATCTAAGGTCCAGCGATACTAAAGGAATCTCCCTCCTACTAGAAGCATTTCTATGCTTTGACTGATCAGTAGGAATATCTTTTCGACCATCTGTCTGTGACATCTCGGTCACTACAACTGTGGATTGTTTTTGAACCGCTCAAAATGGATTTCCAGACCTCTCCATCTTCCTTTTAGGTTGGGGACCCACAACCTTAGAAGATTCTCTTTTTGAAAGGATGCCCCACTTTTGGAGAAGTCCTACTTTCTCCGTGGAGGCGTTCTTAATCACTTTCTTGACTACCTCGTCTGGAAAGAGGTCTTTACCCCAGATGTTGGAAGATATTAGCTTTCTTGTATCGTGTTTCGCTGTTGCGTTAGCTAACACAAACTCCCTACATGTTCTTCTAGCCTTTATAAATACATAAAGGTCTTTTACCAAAGTAGCCATATGTATTTTGGCTAAGACCTTGAGCATGTCTGGGGTATCTTGATGAGCCGAACAGAACTCTGTAGTTCTGAAGAGATAAGGAGACTGCAAGTCTCTCCTTTGTTTCTTGTTCATCCTGTAAGAGAAACTCAGATAATTTTGGAAGATTTTCCGTAAATTGTCGACTAGCGACATCCACCTCAAGTCTTCCTACTGAAAAGGTGAAATGGCCCTCCTTCCAGTTCTTCTCCTGTCTGGGAAATGCTAGTGACAGAGGCTCGCACTCCTTGAGTGTAGGACACGGTTTACCTGTCTCTACTGCCTCAGTGACATATTTGAAAGCCTTCTCCGTAAAGGGGAATGAAATTGAAACCGGAGCAAGAAAGGGAGAGTGCTTGTTACCTAGTGTGGATACCTTCGACACCGAGTAACCCGCCTTTTCTATGCTGCTTGATAGGATAGCCTGTGCTTTATCATTGTCGATAATCATAACCTCCTTTGATTCTGTTCCTTTTTCTGATGTTGGTTCATCCTTCAGTCTAATGAAACAGTTCGGGAAAGCGTCAGAGCTTGGCCAGAACTGGATTTTGTCCAAAGGAACATCACCCATCTTCTCCGAGATGTAGAGTTTGCCGTTTAAAATCGGCATTAGCTCCGCAAACCTCCAGGGATTGGTTGTGGAGCATGTTGGAAGGTCTTGATCTACGAGTCGTTTGTACGACCCTTTAGAAGCTTCCTGCTTTGTGCTCTGTTTGCACAAATTTTCTACTAGATTCTTGACTTGGGCCCATAACTGGTTCATTCCATCTAAAAGAGGGATAGAAGGCTGAGATATCAATGTCGTTGGCTCATGAGCCTGTTGGGACGAAGACAATTCCAACCCGACATTCTCCCCTTCTTCCCGTGGGCGCTTTTGCCCTCCTTCCCGAAGGTTATCTGGCTATCGGGAAATGTACCTCGTGCCTGGGGTACCACTATTTCCTTACTCGCTGTTGGAAATAGTAACCTACGCATCTTGTCATTAGGCAGGTAAGGTCCCGGAGAGATTTTCTGAAAGCCTCTCACCCAGTTGCGTAATTTGAAACGAGCTGCATCCCTAGTCTCTACCGACTTGGGATTCTTGAAACCTTCTGGACAATAGGGCCCGACATACTTTGCAGGCCTGCGGGTTCCAATACTGCAGGTGTTCGGAAATAATATTGCAGGGGGCATGAAACCTGAATGCATTATGTCCGTAAAAACACTTACTCTTAGTTTTGCAGAAGACTACAACACATGACATCTGGCGTTCCTCCTGTAAAGAAAGAAAAACAAAATGAGTATACGATTGATTATCTCACTGATAACCAATATATCAAAGGTCATATCTTAACAGAATAGCTTAGGATAGCAAGCTATAAAGGGATAGTAGGAGACACATACTTGTGTATCCCTTGCAAGCAAATGCTGGTACCTCCCCTCAGTATTAAATGATAGGAATTTCCTTTTCGAAGGAATTCCAACTGAAAAGGGGGTTTTCTAACCCCTAGGGATAGGGAAGTGTATACTTCACTGTCCCTTTCATACTAAATACTGTGGGGTATGGAAGACTGATTTCTCAATCAGCTTAATCGAAGAAACACTATTCCTTCAATGTAAGAGCGGCTGCAGCATAAGCTCACATGAGGATACCCAAGATATGCTAGAAATAGTTACTGTATAATCATACTGTAGTTTTCTATTTGCAGTATGCACTATATTGCAATATACTGACTACTGTATAATTATATATAGTATGATCCAGTCAATGTGTTGCCTTTCTGGTAAGCAACTGACTGTACGGTCCAGCTGGCATGATGCCAACTGGACTGGGGAAAAGAAAGACATATATTTGTATATATCCCACCAAACTTATTTGCTGTGACCCCCCCCCCCCCCCTTACAAAATTAAAACATAGATTTCCTAATCATGAAGACTCGAGGATAAGGGCTCTGCCCTTTGAAGGTTAGGAGTGTAACCTCCAGTCCTTAAAATTTTAATATTGCAGGGCAATCTGAAGACTGATTTCTAATCAGAATATTGAAGAATTAAATTCTTTCAATATGAGATTGGGTTCCACAAATATTTGGGTAGGATTTTCAAATATATTGGAAAAAACTACTAGCATAAAATATACAGAAGCTTTCTATTTGCAGTATATCCTATGCTGCAAAAATACTAACTACCTGTATAAACATATACTGTAGTTCAGCCAGCATGTCGTCGTCATAGCTAGCTAATGCTAGCACATCTAGCCTGCTAGCTAAAGAAAGAGAGATAGCATGGAGAACAGGCTACCTAATACTGTATATATATACAGTAAAAGGGATGTAAAAGTCTACTATTACTACCTTCTCCAGAAAGAAGGTTCAAATGGAAGGGGAGAATATAAAATTCAAGCTTCCATCCAGCTACAGTACTGTCGCTGGCAAGGATCTGTCTAAACCTTGCCGTCCGGCAGTCGGCGTGCTGCCGATTGAGTAGGCACCATTCTGTGCCGGCCTCGTAGGCAGCACCCCGGCAGTAGCCACTGTTGCTAGCAGTTCAAGAAAGAACTTAAGAACCTTTGTAAACAGAAGGGACTTCCCACTTACAGCCAACATGGCCAGCAGCTGCACTGGTTGCCTGCCATCAGTCACCATGACTGCCGGCCGGCAGCAGCCATGACTGCCGGCCGGCAGCAGCCATGACTGCCGGCCGGCAGTAGCCATGACTGCCGGCCGGCAGTAGTCATTACTGCCGGCCGGCAACTAATATGGCCGGCAGTTCACAGGTGTCATTATTGCCGGCTGACAGATGTTAAGACTACCGGCCGGCAGCTATCAACTGTAAGAGGGGGAGTCTGGTTGATCCCGGCAACCCACCGGCAACAGTAAGGTTGGCGGTATTCGCCAACATAAAGGGATAGAAGGGAAGGGATAGAGGGTCCTGTGAAAGGTACAGCAGGAGCCGGCTGTAGCCTGTCCTGCCCCACCTAACAAGCTCCGTTCCTGTATTAGAACTATCCCATGTGGCTAAAGAATTCTATTCCTTAGCCTAGGGTTAGATTAATACGATTATGAGGTTGGTAGCACCCTCGCCACCACCTCTAATGGTAAGGAAACGGGGTTGTAGTGCCAGTGTCCCCTAAGCATTAGAAGAATTCTATTCCTCAGACTAGGGTCCACTAACACAGGACTAGTCTGCTAGGTCACAGGAAGAAGGGCATATTGTACAGACCCTTCAGGAGTGGCCTAGGGAGGTCTAGCCTCCTATGTCGGTAGCCTAACATAGCAAAAGAATTCTATTCATCTTGCCAGGTAGCTACCGACCACAGACTAAATACTCTGAGATTCTGACCAAAACCCCAAAAACCTGCATCTGCGGTTACAGGGGAAGGGCAGAAAAAACCGTAGGAAAGTCATGCCTGAATTAAAAATTCGAGGCCGACCCGCTAAGGTTGTAGCCTGAGGCTACACTCAGAGGGAAGAGGGATTACCCTTAAATCTCCCTTTTTTGAGAGCTGTAAAGTTTCATCCAATTTAAAGAGATACCCATCTCTGCATAATTGAAATCACCATACACAAGGGTAACCGGGGAATGTCTAACGTATAATAACATGCCTAGGTTAGGTACCTAGGCGAGACGAGATCTTGGTTACGTCACTCTCCGAGACTCTAACTATACGATAGACATGGAAAAGAAAAAATATGCAAAATGTAAATATCTTTATAAGAATATATTGCCTAAATAGCTAACATAATTAAATAATTAATTAATGATATATGATGCTATTTAAAAACCGGGAAGTCGTTCTGCTAACTAAATAACATGCCCAACGAACGACAGCGCTCATAGCGCCTCCGGTACAGGCTAGCTCTAAACACAATAAACTACTCAAATTTCACTGTGAAAAGAGAGCTAAAAATTATTCATTGTAAAGACCCAATACTCAACTTTCCGAAGGCGAAAGAAGTTGGAGAATGAATAATAAAATCCTTGAAAATCGATCGAAAAGTTAGATCAACAGGGAACACCACTGAGCAAAATCGCTACAAAATTAGGAATGTCCGCCATCTTGGGAATGGCGCTGGGGTGGTGGTCAACAGTAGTACGGGAACGGGGGTAACCTTGTTACGGCCCCCTTCTATTCTTTTGCCACGTCCCCCTCGAAGCATAAACGCAATTAGGGGTGCAGATTGCTATGTGGCATGTCAAGAATGCGTCCTCTGATATTATGCGATATCCTTGAGAAAAATTTAAGGATATTCGCTCCAGGAGTTAGAATTCTGGAACCAGAAGGTTAATTCTCTGGGAATATCACTGTAGTATAATATATCCCTTTTGAAGCTACCTTAGCAACTTCCATCAGGACGACATGGCTTGAGCCCAAAAGTATGTATATATATATATATATATATATATATATATATATATATATATATATATATATATATATATATATATATATATATATACACTTGCTTAATTCAGGATATGGGCAAGTTGCCTGGTTTGTGATTTATGCAAATCAAACCTAATGTCACCATGAGCACTTAATATCTTGATAATGAGGTTCATGTACTGGACCCTGTACTTATAAATTTCAGTCATTATCATGATAAATTTGTTTTTTAAGTAATACCACAAGAACCTTAGTTAAGGACCATGTTGAAGTAATGCCAGAGTAAAAATGTAGCTTATCTAATGATGGAGGGTCTTTTGAATTTAATCGGTATTCGACGGCAAGTTGCAGGAATTGGCCAAGAAAGAAGTCGGGAGGAAATGCTGTGAGCAACTTAGAAAAACTTT
>NC_090727.1:122520855-122630855 GCF_036898095.1 Palaemon carinicauda | reverse complement strand
ATTATTATTATTATTATTATTATTATCATTATTGGTAGTAATAATAATCTAATGTTTATGCTGATTATTATTAATAATATAATTTTCATTATTATTCTTATTTCTCATAATAATAATAATAATAATAATAATAATAATAATAATAATAATAATAATAATAATAATGATAATAATAAAGTTAGAAATACTAATAATACTAAAAATACTAATAATAATGATACTAATTATTATTAGTATTATCATTATCATTATTATTGTTGTTATTATTATTGTTATTATAATTATTTGTTGTTATTATAATTATTATTATTATTATTATTATTATTATTATCATTATTATTATTATTATTATTATTATTATTATTATTATTGGAGATGGAGCTGGGGGGAGAGTGACTGCTCCACGCACTCTAGTTTTGGGGTGTTTGAATGTGCGTGGATGTAGTACGATAGAGAGTAAAAGATGTGAAATTGGAAGTATGTTTAGGAATAGAAGGATGGATGTATTAGCCTTGTGTGAGACAAAGATAAAAGGAAAGGGTGAAGTGATGTTTGGTGAAATGTCTGGTAGAGTGTCTGGGATTGAAAGGGGAAGAGCGAGAGAGGGTGTGGCTTTATTGCTGAGTGAATGGATGACAGGTAAAGTAGTGGAATGGAAGGAGATATCATCTAGGTTAATGTGGGTAAGGGTTAGGTTGGGTAGGGAATGTTGGGCGTTTGTCAGTGCGTATGGGCCAGGTAGTGAGAAAAGTGAAGAAGAGCGGAATGAGTTCTGGAATGAATTAACTAGGTGTGTAGAAGGACTGGGTAGAAGGAATTATGTAGTTGTCATGAGTGACTTGAATGCTAGAGTGGGCACTGGAGAGGTAGAAGGTGTCATTGGGAAGTATGGCGTACCAGGTGAAAATGAGAGTGGTGAGAGACTGGTAGATATGTGTGTTGAGCAAGAGATGGTGATAAGTAATAGCTTTTTTAAAAAGAAAGATAAAAATAAGTATACATGGGTAAGAGTGGCAAATGGAAGAGTAGTAGAAAGGGCATTAATGGATTATATGTTGATAACTAAAAGAATGTTTGGAAGATTGAAAGACGTGCACGTGTTTAGGGGTATGGCTAATGGTATGTCTGATCATTTTTTGGTGGAAGGAAAATTAGTTGTAGCAAAAGAGTGGGGGAATAGAGTAGGTGGATGTAAAAGGGAGCTAGTGAGGGTTGAAGAGCTAATAAAACCGGGGGTAAAAAGTAAATATCAGGAAGGGTTGAAAATGACATATGACGAAGTGAAAGTAAGAGAAACTGGCAATTTAGAGGAGGAGTGGAAGTTAGTAAAAGAAAATTTTGTTGGGATTGCAAGTGATGTGTGTAGCAAGAAGGTTGTTGGAGGCAGCATGAGGAAGGGCAGTGAATGGTGGAATGAAGGAGTGGAGGTAAAAGTGGAAGAGAAAAAGAGGGCTTTTGAAGAATAGCTGCAGAGTAATAGTACAGAGAAGTATGAAAAATATAGAGAGAAAACTGTGGAAGTAAAGCGCAAGGTACGTGAGGTAAAGAGGGCAGCTGACCTGAGGTGGGGTCAGGGATTAGGTCATTCATATGAAGAGAATAAGAAGAAGTTTTGGAAAGAAGTGAAGAGAGTAAGGAAGGCTGGCTCAAGAATTGAAGAGACAGTGAAAGATGGAAATGGAATGTTGTTAAAAGGAGAGGAGGCAAGGAAAAGATGGGCGGAATATTTTGAAAGTTTACTGAATGTTGAGGATAATAGGGAGGCAGATATAATTGCTGTTGCAGGTGTTGAGGTGCCAGTTATGGGAGATGAGAATGAGAGAGAGATTACAATAGATGAAGTGAGGAGAGCACTAGATGAAACGAGAGTAGGAAAAGCGTCTGGTATGGATGGTGTGAGAGCTGAGATGTTGAAGGAAGGGGGTGTGACTGTACTTAAATGGTTGGTGAGATTGTTTAATGTGTGTTTTGTATTGTCAATGGTACCAGTAGATTGGGTTTGTGCATGTATTGTACCACTATATAAGGGTAAGGGAGATGTGCATGAGTGTTGTAATTCAAGAGGTATTAGTTTGTTAAGCGTAGTTGGAAAAGTGTATGGTAGAGTAATGATTAATAGGATTAAGGATAAAACAGAGAATGCAATCTTAGAAATACAGGGTGGTTTTAGAAGAGGTAGGGGTTGTATGAATCATATTTTTACAGTAAGGCAGATATGCGAGAAATATTTAGCAAAAGGTAAGGAGGTGTATGTTGCGTTTATGGATCTGGAGAAAGCATATGATACAGTTGATAGGGAAGCAATGTGGAATGTGATGAGGCTATATGGAGTTGGTGGAAGGTTGTTGCAAGCAGTGAAAAGTTTCTATAAAGGTAGTAAAGCATGTGTTAGGATAGGAAATGAAGTGAGTGATTGGTTTCCGGTGAGAGTGGGGCTTAGACAGGGATGTGTGATGTCACCGTGGTTGTTTAACTTGTATGTTGATGGAGTGGTGAGAGAGGTGAATGCTCAAGTGCTTGGACGAGGATTAAAACTGGTAGACGAGAATGACCATGAATGGGAGGTAAATCAGTTGTTGTTTGCGGATTATACTGTACTGGTTGCAGACACAGAAGAGAAGCTTGGCCGATTAGTGACTGAATTTGGAAGTGTGTGAGAGAAGGAAGTTGAGAGTTAATGTGGGTAAGAGTAAGGTTATGAGATGTACAAGAAGGGAAGGTGGTGCAAGGTTGAATGTCATGTTGAATGGAGAGTTACTTGAGGAGGTGGATCAGTTTAAGTACTTGGGGTCTGTTGTTACAGCAAATGGTGGAGTGGTAGAAGATGTACATCAGGGAGTGAATGAAGGTTGCAAAGTGTTGGGGGCAGTTAAGGGAGTAGTAAAAAATAGAGGGTTGGGCATAAATGTAAAGAGAGTTCTATATCAGAAAGTGATTGTACCAACTGTGATGTATGGATCGGAGTTGTGGGGAATGAAAGTGACGGAGAGACAGAAATTGAATGTGTTTGAGATGAAGTGTCTAAGGAGTATGGCTGGTGTATCTCGAGTAGATAGGGTTAGGAACGAAGTGGTGATGGTGAGAACGGGTGTAAGAAATGAGTTAGCAGCCAGAGTGGATATGAATGTGTTGAGGTGGTTTGGCCATGTTGAGAGAATGGAAAATGGCTGTCTGCTAAAGAAGGTGATGAATGCAAGAGTTGATGGGAGAAGTACAAGAGGAAGGCCAAAGTTTGGGTGGATGGATGGAGTGAAGGAAGCTCTGGGTGATAGGAGGATAGATGTGAGAGAGGCAAGAGAGCGTGCTAGAAATAGGAATGAATGGCGAGCGATTGTGACGCAGTTCCGGTAGGCCCTGCTGCTGCCTCCGATGCCTTAGATGACTGCGGAGGTAGCAGCAGTAGGGGATTCAGCATTATGAAGCTTCATCTGTGGTGGATAATGTGGGAGGGTGGGCTGCGGCACCCTAGCAGTACCATCTGAACTCGGTTGAGTCCCTTGTTAGGCTGGAGGAACGTAGAGAGTAGAGGTCCCTTTTTTGTTTTTGTTTCATTTGTTGATGTCGGCTACCCCCTAAAATTGGGGGAAGGGCCTTGGTATATGTATGTATGTATTATTATTATTATTATTATTATTATTTCTATTAATATCATAATTACTAATATTGATATTATTATTATTAATATTATTATTATTATTATTATTATTATTATTATTATTATTTTTACTATCATTTCTATATTATTTTTAAGATTATTAACATATTTAACATTATTATTATTGACAGTAGAAAAAATAATACTAATAATAATAATAATAATAATAATTATTATTATTATTATTATTATTATCATTATTATTATTATTATCGTCATCATCATCTCTATTA
Organism: Palaemon carinicauda; assembly: GCF_036898095.1. Classification (NCBI taxonomy): domain Eukaryota; kingdom Metazoa; phylum Arthropoda; class Malacostraca; order Decapoda; family Palaemonidae; genus Palaemon; species Palaemon carinicauda. The sequence goes on along the minus strand of NC_090727.1, from coordinate 122,626,967 downwards.
TTATTATTATTATTATTATTATTATTATTATTATTATTATTATTATAGGTGCTCTTTTCCAGCACAAGTATATGAACAAATGTACATTGACTTAACAATGTGGCAATCGAAAAAATCAAATAGATCACATTTCCATCAATATAAAAGAGAAGGAGGTGTGTGAAATAATTCCGGGAAAGGCCTCCCCGTTTCTGATTTCTGGACCCAAGCCTGAAGGATAGAGCGCCAACACTCTCACACTTGACAAACTAGGGAACCGCAACGAAGACGGTTTGCTTTCCCTACACACGTTTAAGTCCAAAGATTATTCTATACTGGGACTGTCGGCACCGATATCACCTTGATGTTCAGACGCTACTCCAGGGCGCAGAATAGTAAATCCCAATCAATTGTGGTTGGACTGAATCAGTTACGTTAACGATAGTTTCACAAAGAGTTAGGGGAAGCAGTACTGTAAAAGTCAAAACGTCCTAAGGAACACCGGGAGGTAATACCGTAGAACATTACAATAAAGGATTGACACCGATAGCTTTAGATTGACGTAAATATAAACTTACCCTCAAGTCATATCTCACCTCATGTGATAACTCATTTAGTCATTTCAAAATGTAAAGGTCAAGTTAAAAACAGTTAATAATTTTAACATAAAAATGGCATTTATTTCCATAAAGTACAACAGGAATTTTCACCTGACACAGGAAAAAACAGCAAAACTACCTAATTGAAATTTGAATAAAGACCGCATGGCATATGAAAAATGAAAAATGTCAAGAAAATGGTCCAATCAATTAAATCGTAAATCAATAATCAAATGACTAATCAACCAATGAAAGTAAAAATGGTGACTGAAATAACACCAAAAGTTCTACTCACTACTTTGAACACATTCCTCTCGGGCAATAAAATTTCAAACTTGATAGAGGGGAACGGGAACACAACTTATGTTAATGGACACGCCACGAATGATTAAACAGACAGTTTGAACATGACTTCTTAGCTAATTGTGCTCATCGTCAAATAAAGGCTAGAAAAAAAAGGGGGGGACAGTTCCTTGGCCAAGGTTGAGCACCATTAATTAGTACTCACGCTCTTGAGGGTTGACTGTAGACGTAGTGGAGGCATCTTGTAAACTGTTAAGAATACAGTGCATCTTCAGTTCTGCACTGACGTGTTTTGTCTTCGTAAGTTTATCTTCTAAATATTGGCACAAAGCAAGACATACTGTTGGTTAGTAATGGGTGACCAACAGGTAGTTGAAGCGACGCCTAAGTTTAAGCGGCGTCCAAGTTGAAGGGGCTATGTCTATGTCCGTCTCCCATGCTTCCTGGTTTTTAAGTGGGCCGCTTACACCCTTTTGCCTCCCGCCGCTGCGCTGGTTCAAACCGGTCGAGTCTTCTTCTTCAAATTTCCATGAGTACGTGGTTTGCTGAAGGGTGCTTCTTCTTCAAATTTCCATGCGTACGTGGTTTGCTGAAGAGTGCTTTTTATAAATACAGGATCATTCTTGAAACTCCAGGAGAAAGTAATTATAAAGAAATCCTACTGTCTGGCATATAAAAATTGATATACATACAAAAAAATTAAGTGGCGTTTAGTGATGTTCAATAACACAGAAAACAATCCTAGCTAAATAGACTTATAAATAGGTACTGAGATGTAAATAGCAATAAGCTAAGATCAATGAGTTACGTAAATTAAAGAGTTACTTAAATACAAACCAATTGTGGTTAAACATCCAAAGCTTCAAGAGCATTTGGAACAGAACGCAACCAAGTGCTGTTTTTAAAAATTGTCGACGGTCGGTTACATCGTCAAGCAATGTACTGTGAGCTCAGGAAATGAGATAAAATCATCTACAGAGGAATGAGGTGATGAAAGGTAAAGCATTACAGGGGAATGATGGACATGTTAGCAGCAATGAATATTTAAGGGTATAATAATGAAGGTTACAAAGGAAACAAAAGAAAAACGAGATGCGTAAAATCCAGAAAATAACAAACAAAAAATAAAAAATGGAATAACGGGGGTGACTAAAATAAAGCATGGAAAGAATTTCCACAGGAGGACTCTGAGAAATGTAAGATGCTATAGAGGTGCAAATATTGGTAGTAACCACCAGCTCCTCATTGCCTCACTATAATCAAGATTGAAGGCACCCAACAGAAAGGTAGATAGGATACCTACGTTCCATTTAGCTAAACTTCTAGAAGATGAGCACAGAGAAATATTTACAGTTGAAAGTAGGAATCGATTTGCGTCTTAGAGACTTTAAGAGATTAGTAGCAGACAATTAATGGAGAATGGCGTGATATTAAAAACATATGTCAGTCAGTTGGTAATGTAGTTTTGAGACATGCAATTATAAGGAGAAAACCATGTATCGTAACTGATACTTGGGATACTATAAAAAGGATACAGACAGAAATTGATTGTTGAAAGTTTTCGAGGCAGTTATGAAAATTACAAGTTAGAGCATGCTAGGTATTTCAATATTGACAGTGAGGTCAACAGAAAAGCGAGGAATGATTGGGGAGAATATTTAGACAGTAAAGCAGATGAGACTGACTCAGCTATGAATTCAGGGAGTGGATATGGGGTAAGAATCATTCATAGAGTTATTAGTGAAATCTCTCCTGGGGCAAAGAAGAAGAAGCATACAAAGACTATATAGTGAAGGAAGATAGGAAGGCTGAGCCTAATATCCCTCAAATGAGTGTGCAAATAAAAGATGCCAGATACTCCCATACAAAACGAGTGGCTTCATCTATTAAGCGAACGGTTAAACATTCAGATGGGTAATGCTTACGGGAATATAGGATGGAATTCGATTGTAAATTTGCGACATATTTGTTCATAATTTGCATTACTACGTCAGCATATTTTATTCTTATATTTATGACCTTAAATTTTAGATTACTAAATTGCAAATTTACTAATAGGTGTGAGGACAACAACACGAGCAGAGTGAGACTGACAATTTACTGAATATGCAACAGTCACTATATTACAGAGTGTGGACGGATAAGTAGCCTGGGAGGGAAGAATTTCCAACCACCAAAAGCATTTGTGTTTTCATTTAAATATAAATTATAAATACCAAGGCAGTAGCCTAATGAAATATACATTATTATGCATGAAAATAAAGCTCTCAAAGAGCGCAATATCGTTATATAAAAATCCACTATGTGGAATAAATAATAAAGTTACAATATACAGAAAAGAGTCCAGGGGGAGGAAACACGGCGGGTAAGATGATGTCCTTACAAGTACTCCCCCCACTCCCCCACGGGTCAGCGGGCATCGGAGATGGTTGATGTGACTAATCCCTGCATCGTGGAGGGCCACGTAATTCCCCTCTGGTGCTTGAGCGGAGGGGAAGGTTGCTCTGCTTCAGAGGAATCGTTTTCCCTTGTCGTTGTGTGGTTTTCTTCTGTCTGGTGGATGATTTGTTCTGAGGTGGAATCCTAGGTCTACCAGGGCCTGCGGTGATCTTCTTATTGCTTTCAAGGTACGCTGGTTTTATTCTGTCGATCGTCACCCAGTCTTCTTGTCTGTGGATGTTCAAGAGGAAAGATTTATCTGTTCTTCTGACAACCTCGTAAGGGCCGCGATAAGATCTAGTCAGGGGTTGGCGGTGAGCATCGACCCGGATGAAGACGTAGTAGCAGTCGTCTAGATTCTTTGGCGTGAAGTGTCTGGTCCTGTCCTCGTATGTTTTCAGGAATGGTCTGAATTTCCCGTCGATTTCTCTCAGGTGATCCAGCTTGGTGTCATTGGTAGTTGCAGGGAAGAACTCGCCAAGGACTGTAAGTGCCTCGCCGTAGACCTTCTCTGCAAGAGAAGGTTCGCCGTCTGCCCTGGGAGCGGTGCGAAGGCCAAGGAGGACCCACGGGAGTTGCGCTTTCCAATGTTCGTCTGTACATTTCGCCATCAGGGCTGCCTTGAGTGTGCGGTGAGCTCTCTCAACCATGCCGTTCGCTGCAGGGTTGTATGCCATGGTGCTATGGAGTGTCGTTCCCATCAGGTTTGCTAGAGAGAGCCAGATCTCTGACAAGAAAGTGGAACCTCGGTCTGTTGTGATATCGTCGGGAACACCGAAGCAGCTGATCAAACTCGACAGGAGAGCTTCGGCGCAGGCATGGGTGGTTGCTTCGGACATCTGAGTTGCTTCTAACCATCTAGTGGAGCGGTCGACAATCGTCAGGAGGTATCTTGCAGAACCTGAAGGCAGCAGAGGTCCCACGACATCTACATGGATGTGTCCAAATTGTCTCTTGGGTTGGGGAAAATCGCCGACTCCCGGCTCAGTATGGCGATTGACCGTACTCGTCTTGCAGTTAATGCAGGTTCTCGCCCACTCGTAGGCGTCTTTCTTGATTCCTGCCCATATGAATTTCTTGGATAAAAGACAGGCTGTAGTGCGACCCGAAGGGTGTGATAATCCGTGGATGACGTCGAAGATCTTCCTTCTACAGGAGGTGCGAATCCATGGGCGTGAGTGCCCCGTGGTGGTGTCGCAGAGGATGGTTTCCCCAGCTGGTCCGAGGGGAATGTCCTTCATCTGTAGCGTTGATGCTGTCGTACGATAGTCTTGGGCCTCTGGGTTGTTCTGCTGTTCTACGGCGAGGTTTGCGTAGTCGATCCCCTGGTGGACCGCGTTGATCTCGATCCTGGAGAGGGCGTCCGCGACGGGGTTCTTCTTACCCGGTACGTAGCTGATAGTGCAGCTGAATTTTGCAATGGCTGCCAGGTGTCGTTGTTGGCGAGAGGACCATGCGTCTGATGACTTCGTGTAGGCGTGGATCAGGGGCTGGTGCTCCGTTGCGATGGTGAAGGGGGCTCCTTCAAGCATGTATCTGAAGTGGCGGACGACGAGGTAGAGGGCGAAGAGCTCCCTGTCGAACGTGCTGTACCCGGTTTCCGCGGGTTTGAGTTTCTTGCTGGAGAAGGCCAAGGGCTGCTGGTAACCGTTGACGATCTGTTCGAGGATAGCACCGCAGGCGACGTTGCTGGCGTCGGTGGTCAACTTCAGGGGCCACTGTCGTCATGGTACACCAAGGTGGTGGCTTTGGCGAGGGCTGCCTTTGTCCTGTCAAAGGCGCGTTGCTGCAGGGAACCCCAGACGAGCTTCTTGGCTTTTCTCTTTAGGACGTCATTGAGGGGAGTCAGAATGTGGGCGATGTTGGGGATGAAGCAACGGTAGTAGTTTACCATCCCCAAAAACTCCTGAAGGTGCTGAATGGTCGTTGGGGTTGGGAAGGTTTTCACAGCATCCACCTTGGTCGATGTAGGCTTCACGCCCGCTGCGGATATTTGATGTCCTAGGAAGTCCACCCTCTCAGCGCCGAATATGCACTTCTCTGAGCACACGATCAAACAGTTCTCCTGAAGGCATTTCAGCACGGCGCGGACGTGTCTCCAATGTTCCTCTTTTGTCCTGGAGAAGATAAGATGTCATCCACGTAGCAGACGCAGAACGGCAGGTCCCCTAGGATGCTATTCATCAGTCATTGAAACGTGGCCTCTGCGTTGAGTAGGCCGAAGGTTGAATATGATAAGGTGTAGGAGCCGAACGGCGTTATGAAGGCAGTCTTAGGCCCGTCCTCTGGGAACACAGAAACCTGAAAGTATGATTTAAGAAGGTCCATTTTAGTAAAAATTTTTGCCACACAAAGGGCGCTGGTGAGGTCTTGCATATTCGGCAGAGGGTAGTGGTCTGGCGTTGTGATGAGGTTAAAGCGCCAGTAGTCACTGCAGGGCCTCCACGTCCCTTCCGGTTACTTTACCATGTGGAGCGGAGATGCCCAAGGGCTGAACGCTTTCTTGCATATGCCCATCCATTCAATGTCTTCGAAGGCACGTTTGGCTTCTCTCAGATTCTGCGGCGGGAGGCAGCGGAACTTGGCGTGCGTGGGAGGTCCGTTGTATTTATGTGGTGGTAGACCCCGTGTTTAGAGGGGGATCCCATCGATTGTCAAAGTTCTGGCTTGAAAACGTCGGGGAACTCTTGAAGAAGGGCGGTGTAGGGCTGCACTACAACGGTGGAGATTGGTGTAATACCCGGACCAGCTCGTAGTGGACGGGTTCGGCATGTCCCGGTGTCGATGAGGCATTTCCCGGTGACGTTGACGAGTAGACCATGGTGAGCCAGGAAGTCAGCGCCAGGGGAGGGGTGTCTGACGTCAGCGATGGCGAAGGGCCAAGAGTAAAATCAGCCCATGATTAAGATTTTAAGCACCCTAGTCCCATAACACTGTATGGGAGATCCGTTGGCGGCGATGAGCGAGGGGGCATCACTGCTAGGCGCCTGGTTTAGGTCAGCCTGTGAGGGAGGGAATGTTGTTTGCATACAGCCGGTATCAACTATAAGCCTACGGTTGGATACGGCATCGAGGATGTAGAATCCGATCTTGCAGTGATCTGCTACTGCGGCTACGGTTGATGTCGGCGGTGTCTGGCGTCAGAATTTCTTCGGGAACTTGCAGGGGGGGGGGGGGGCTGCACTTCATTGCGTTGCTCCGAAACTGCTGGTGGTAGAAACACCAAGCCGGGTTCGGTCTATGGTTCTGCTGCATCGGCTGCGGAGGTTTCTTCTTCATCAGGGCAAGGATTTCGTCGTCGTCAGCAGAGGGCGCCGCCGAGGAGTTGAGGGATGAGCAGCTGATGGAGGATGATGCGCCAAGGCGGGAGGCCTTGGAGGTTTCGTATATTTTCTGTGCCCTTGACAGGAGGTCCTTCATCGGCAGGATGTCGGTGTCGGTGAACTGGGCTCTCACGTCCCGCGGAAAGCGTCGGAGGAATATTTTGCGAGATAGGCTTATCTCTCGTCGTCGTCCATTGGCGTCGGTTTCTGGCAGCATGAGAAGTCCAACCAGTTCATCCCATGCTTCTACAGAAGAGATGTCACCCATAGGTCTATTGCTGAGATCAAGGACCTACTGTGCCCTTGCCGAGACGGAAAGCGAGTATACAGTATATTTATTAGTTTGGTTCGCAGGTCATCGTAGGATACCTGACTGAAGTGGGCGTCGAGCCATGGGGAGATCTTGTCAAATACCTCCTCAGGGATGTAGGTCAGGATGATGTCAGCTTTGGCGCAGGGGTCATTTAGCTTGGCCACCCTGAAGAGTATGTTAGCCCTCAGGAACCAGGAGGCGGTGTTGTGTTATGAGAATGGTGGCAGCTTGACTTTGGGTGCAGCTGAGTGGTTGCTTGTCACGATAGGCAGGGTGGTTTCGTCATGGTCAGTTGATGCATCGGGCCAAGGGCGTGAGCTGGTTATGTCAGATATACTCATCGTTGCTGCCTCACGAAACTAAGTGGGCTAAAGCCAAAAGACGTTAAACGTTAATGGCAAAAGGAGATATACGAAGGAAACGCAGCCGTAATTAGTCCGTTAATAGCAAGCCAAAACTCCTATGTGTTTCCAACATCTCCGGGGTCACCAGTTGTGAGGACAACAAGACGAGCAGAGAGAGATTGATAATTTACTGAACATGCAACGGTCACTAGGCCTATATTAAAGAGTGCGGATGGATAAGTAGCCTAAGAGGGAAAAATTTCCAACCGCCAAAATCATTTGTGTTTTCATTCAAATATAAATTATAAATACCAAGGTGGTAGCCTCATGAAATATACATTATTATGCATGAAAATAAAGCTCTCAAAGAGCGCAAAATCGTTATAAAAAAATCCACTGTGTGGAATAAATAATAAAGTTACAATATACAGAAAAGAGTCCAGGGGGAGGAAACACGGCTGGTAAGACGATGTCCTTACATAGGTACATTTTGTTTATAGATTAAGAATACATATCCTTATGTTTCTCAGTCTAATTTTCAGAAACTTAATAGCTATATGCCATATAATTTAGTTAATTTTCTTGTAAATTTAAGTATTGCATATTACAATCATTTTTAAATGTTCTATACACACTCGAAAAAAGTAAAACATACTATATTTCTGATTTGTTAAACTTAGCCCCAAGTGTATATGTGTAGGCATACATTTAATTATAGTTTGTAGGCCACTATAGAATGGAGATATTAGGTGTATATAAAATACAATTGTAATTTTTTTTTATTGAACCGGAAATACATGATGCCCTCATGTATACTCTTTATTAATATAAACTAATATATGTATGAATATACAAACAAAAGGAACAAAATAACTCACTAAATTGTATCACACATAAAAATAGTCAAAAGGGAGTTGGAAATAGAAATAAGGCAGCATACAAGCTAACAAAAAAAGCAAGGTAATCACATGCGAATGAACTTTAATAAATCAGACATAAATAAGAAAAATATAACTCAGTAAATAATATTGCACATATAAAAATTGTAACCCCACCCCCAAAAACAACATACTAGCAAACCAAAATTGCATTATGAATTACATGCAAATAAACTCTAATATAATTACAAATATGAGAAAACGTAATAGTGGACCTCTACATACGATCTTAATTCGTTCAGGGACCTGCTTTGTATGTTAAAACAATCGTATGTTCGAGCAAATATTCCCATAAGAATACACTGTAATTTGTATAATTCGTTCCACAGCCCAAAAACCTGTGATAACTCCTTAATAAATTACTACACATAATTACACATAACAATAATACAATTGCATTATATAAGATAGATGTAAAATAAAATAATTATATAGAAATGATAAATAAAAAAGGGGTTTTTATTGTCACTTTACCTTAGAGACAGGCCAACGCAGGTGTAGGATTTGCTACACAGGGGAAGACGGACGGTCGGCGAGGAGGTAGAGATGGTAACTGCGAAAACGTACCGTAACTTATTCTAACTTACACTACGTGAACTTTAACCTAACTTAACTTATTTTTTTTTTCTATTTTAATATTTTATTTTCTTTTACATGTTTTTCTTTTTGATTTTCAATTTTCATCACTTTCACTCAATTAAATCTTAGTTTTCTTTGCTTCAATTTGATCCCCTTCGATGGTTTGACTGCTTTAATGGCTTCCTTCTGCTTGATGATCGTCGAGATCATAGACATATTCCGGGCATATTGTTTAGTCAGATCACTCACATGTTTTTCTATAATTTCTTGCTTCACTTCTAATGAAAGTACTGCCTTCTTCCTTTTCTCACCACTACTAATACCTGTACTGAAACTAAGCTTCTTAGGACCCATGATTATACATAAAATGAAAAATGAAACGTGAGAAAAGGAAGATAATAAGCACTGTTAATAACGGACCGAACAGAGAACAACCACACGATGCGCACGAGAACCGAGAACTGACCGACTCGACGCTCAGTGGCGTCCCTCCGACGTGTTGCCGTCTACCGGCGTAAACAAGATCTACATCAGATGTTGGAGCATGACTTTGGTAGTTGAGACGAAAATTTGATCGAATTTTACTTCAGATGTTGGAACAATCGTATGTAAAGGCAATCGTATGTAAAGGCTATCGTATGTAGAGGTTCCACTGTACTAAAATATGGTTTTCTTCAAGAATTAAATACATAGTGCAAACATGAGATAAAGCAAGTATGCAAACATAGAAAGCACAGACAGTAAACACATATTCAATGTACATGAAATTTTCATACAAATACAAACAATACAGTTTACAATTGCCTTAAAATGTTAGTCTTTATTTAGGAAATATAAAAATAAGAAGACAAGGAACACAAACAAAATAACATATTGAGGCAGTATTCTCCTATAGCCTAATGCTACTCAGGTGTGTAAACATGCTGAAATATTCATGCACTTATAAGTTAAATCAAAGGTAAATATAATACAAACCACTAAACATGTTCCTAACGCCAAATATGTCAGCTCCTGAGAAATATATTATTTCAATAGCTTTAATCCAAAATCAAAAGAATTTTGAAAAAGAAAAAAAATGTACTGCAGATGCCTTGCCTTAAGCTTATATCCAATATCAGCAGGGGCTTAGTCCTGAGTAGCACATATTTCATGTACTATACTGTTAGTACTTGTCGTGAATTTTCTCCGACTTATTGAAATGAATGATTCTAGGCCCGATGGAATGGGCCGATGACAAGACCTTGCAGAGGTTTGCTTTCCAAAACTATTCAGGATTCAATAAAATATGATCACAATTTTTAAATTTATTACAAAAATAACCATTTGATTGAGAAATAACACACAATAACACTTTAAGCTAATTGAAAAATAGAACTGTCACCCTTAGGGGATCTGCAACATGTGCTCATGAAGCACAAAGTCCACGTTGGACCAAAAAAGACTTAATTTTCACAATTACAACGATAGTTCCTTGGTAAATCACTGTGTACCAAGGTCCACAGGCGTATTTTAATGCATAAAACCAATCCCCAGTCCCAGGGATGACAATTTTACAGACCGATATAACTCACATACAATACTCAGAAAAAAAGGAACCGACCTGGTATCACGTGGCTTGGAGCGGAGACAGAGAGACGAACAATAGCAAAACTTACTGCGTTGGAGGTTTAGGCAGAGATGAACGAGCGTCGTGCTGGACAGCTCCGATGAAAACTACGATCTCCCGCGCTAACTAAAGTGTCCTTGGGAGATGAGAGGGAACTCTGACGTTATTTATTCAATAAGGGGTTTGATAAAGCTTCTTTATCGACCACAAGACAGAGAAACAATCAAAGTCTTACTTTAGATCAAAGGGTAAACTTAATTCTTCGGCTGAAGGCCATAATTTGCCGTAATCCAACAAACTAGAGAGTCCTTGGCTCTAAACATATACATCAATATTTTCATCGTGGTGAAACAGTATAATATCATTTTTGTAATTCGTAAATAATAAATACTTTGTCTCTCTGACACCCGCTCCTTCCCCACCAGGTGGTTGAATTTTTATGCCACAATACCGTCACGTACTGGACAACACTCATTCGCAGAAACCCCTGCGAGATCTTCCAATCTTACCTCAATTTAACGCAACGTTCGTGGAGTTAAATGGCGGGGTTTTCGAGTGATCAGTTCAAAACTCCCGACAGTACTCGCCGTTCTTTATTCTTAGGGAACCTGTGAAACACCTAATGAGGATCGTTTTCATTTCGTTTATTGCAAACAACACACTTGTGTGACTTATTCACTGTTGGCGCCATGATTTCGTTTGTGTCAACTCTTAAATTCTTAAATATAAACAAACACAGGTGACATGTGATATACCTACAACGTCATCTGAACACTGAGCGGTCAAACTATTGTGTTCACTTTGGAGTTGGTAACTAGTGTATTAACATTCGTATTTTGAGCCTTCCTATCTTCCTTCAGAATACTGTATAGTCTTTGGAAGAATATACCCATCAAAAAGAGAGATGGATCTATTATACATTAGCAACAGAACACGAAGAAAGACAACGTTGGATAGAACACTTTAGTGCGGTCATGAATAGGAGATACGAAGGGAATAATTTGATTGATATACCTGGAGCTGATGAAGACCTTGAGGTGCCCATGAATAAATTCAGTGTGTATGAAGTCGAAGAGATGGGAAGCCCCTGAATACTATGGAATAACTACTGAGATGATACTGGCTTAAAATGGAGTGACCCCCAGAATACTTCTAAGATTATTTTGTAGAATGTGGCATGAGGAGGCAAAACCTGATGAATGGGATTGAGAGTTTTGGTGAAAACGGCAAAAAGGAAAATAAATAAATAAATAAGTAAAATAAATAAAAAGGAGACTTGACTCATTGCAATGATTACAGAAGCATCACACTTACGTCAGTTATTATAAAAATATATAGTATAGTTATTCTAAAGAGACTAGAGAGAAAGACTGATGAAAACCTGAGAGATGAACTAGCAGTTGGACTGACCAAATTCTAATTTGAAACATGTTGTACCGCAATGCGTAGAATAAAGAAATCCACTTTTGATGAAAAATATGGACTATGAAGAAGCCATGGTTAGTGTGCACTAGCCAATCTTGCGTTATTAAGGAATTCCTCTTAAATTTAATCGAGTCTGTTCATGAATATAGCGAGTGGAAAGTTAATGTTAGTGGAGTCCTATCAAATAATTTTTCAGTGAACAGGTATGTACTCCATGGGAATATGTTGTCACCTATGTTGTTTATCCTCATCATTTGTTATGCGTAGAACAGTCGGAGATGGTGGAGAAGGATTGGACTGGATTGGTAATAGGAAATTAGCAGACCTAAAGTATGCTGATGATGTTTTCCTTGTTAGCAGAACACAACAGGATTTGCAAAGCTTGCTTACCAGAATGCGTGAAATATCACACGAGGTTGGGCTCAATATAAAAAGAAGAAAGACAGAGATGATGAAGACCAAGTATACAATAGAAGATGAAATATTATTGGAAGGAGAAAGGGTTAATGAGGTAGAATCATTCAGATATTTAGGAGCTATGATCTCCAATACAGGGTCTTTAGAATTATAATTTAGTGAAAGATTGACAAAAAGCAAATCAGACACTGGCTAGGTTAAGTAAAATTTGGAAATCAAATTGCCTGAAATATATATCAGTTTAGTGAGATCAGTGCTACTGTACGGACATGAGTCATGGTATGACAATGTAACAATTTCGAATAGCTTTTTCTAGATTTGAGAACAAAGCCCTAAGAAGTATATTGGGAGGTAAATGGCAGGACAGTATTAGAAATGAAACTATAAGAGAGATTACTCGAGTGCCATATGTGGATGAGATCATGGTGAGGGCTAGATGGAGATAGTTTGGCCATGCTCTTCGAATTCCCCAAGAGAGATCAGTTCACCAAACGTTTAACTTGGCTCCACGAGGTACAGAGTTAGATGACCCAGGACTACATGGCAAAGAACCATGAAGCATGAAGTAAGAGATAATGAATGGAGAAGTATTGAATTAAACGCTCAAGATAGAGACGACTAGCGAAATCTACCTGAGACCCTTTGCGTCAATAGGCGTATGAGGAGATAATGATGATGATTGCATAAGTTATATGGAGATAGCACAGCCAGATTTTATCAATGGTTTTATCTCCAGATCACCACATATAGGCTAAACCGTGATTTTAGATAACTTGCCAAATGGTAGCCTATGTATTATTTCAATGAAAACAGGGCACGTCTAAATATCTACACTGCCTTACCTTGGCTTTTACGAGGTATATAATCTATCGACTGAAATTATACACACACACACACACACACACACACACACACACACACACACATATATATATATATATATATATATATATATATATATATATATATATATATATATATATATATATATGTATGTATATATATATATATATATATATATATATATATATATATATATATATATATATATATATATAAGAAATGAATGTAACGTAAAATATAGTCATAAATTGACAAACTACTAAAATATATCGGGTAAAAAATTAAATTATTAATGCAAACTATAAACGGCCTGTAGACAATTTGACAAATCCGTAGAATGTCTATTGAGAACGAATATATCGAAAAAGTTATTTCATGAGGGAAATGTAGTTACGCTTTATGGTGTTGATAGAATATTTTCAAATGGTAAACAATTATCATCTCATCTTTTCTTGCAGTTAGTGAGACAAATAGTAAACGAGCAATCGAACCAAATACTGGGTATTCTTTTAACCCTGGTATGAACAACCTGCAAGTACTCCATATTGGGGCATACTTGCAGAAACAGGAATATGGCCGGTGTCCTGCAGAATAGAATATAAGAAATTAATGCTCTTCCATAATATCATAAACTCTGAGGAGAAAAGACTAGTAAGAGAGATAATTGAGGATCAGTTGAAGAAACCGTATGGAAAGTGCTGGAGTAAGAGCATAGAAGAAATCTGTAGTAAATATGGGATGGAAGTTGAAGAAATAAGAAGTTGGGGGAAAAAAAGACCCTGAAAAAAGAAATCATGAAAAGAATCATGGAAAAAATAGAAGAAACTATTGAAGAAAAAAAGAAAATGATGAAAAAATTAAGATTTATTGAAGGAAATGGCCCACAGCCTTATATCAGAGAAATGAATCTGGACAAGGCATCCCTTGGAATGAAGACAAGATTAAATATGCTCAATTTAAAAGCGAATTTCAGGGAAAATGTGGAGATAATTGTGTGATCTGTGCAAAGATGAAGAAGATACTACCGAACATTTATTCTTATGTGCAAAATTAGGACAGCTAATGAATGTAGACATAAGTTTAGGCACGCTGAAAAATCCTAGCAGGATCTGACTGCATTTATAGGTAGGGCAATGCGTATGAAAGAAGAATTTAAGAAGTCCAAACTGACCAAAATAGGTTGCCAAGATTGATGATAGTAAGGTGTTATCCTATCTAATTTCAAGGTAGAACGGGATAAAAGTAAAGATTGAGAATCTCATTACCGTATTAATCTATTTAAGGCACAGGTAATATAAGCTTCAGGTTCAGGTTCTGTGCTTAATAACAATGATAAGAATAAGCTTAGAAGCTTTGCACCTATCTATAAAGTGATAGAGTGCCCGCAAACTTATTTTGCGGAGTGAGCAATAAGAAACCAGGAACCATCACGAATTTGGAACTTGTAAGTGTGCTGTTACTTCTGTAAACGGAAGAAGAAGAACATTTAGGCGGGTTGCTTGTATTGTTTGTTTACACCACACTATCTCGGCTATCTGTCATAACAATCTTATCAACACCCATAGTTAACCTACGATCACCACCGATCTTATATTTTTTTTAATCCGAATTATGTATTGTACCAGCCAATGAATTGTGAGCAGGTGTCAGTAACTGTAGCGTTGCAACTGTTGCTGTTTTCTTCAAATTAGAACTTGATTGTGACAGTGAAACGGGAAACGTCAACGAGATCTCAGAACTGATATTGTCTGAGTTTAACCCATTATCCAGAAACGTCAAAACAAGGGATAGAGGAGCGTTAGCATCTGTGGTCTTCCATCCTTCGGTAAGTATTAGTCTTAATGAAGCAATTTATAGCATACAAAAAATCATACGAGTAGGATAATTTATGCTATGGTACCCTTACACTGATGGACGAGTCTTCAACTTTTCGGTATTATTTTAATGTATTACAGGGCACTGTAACCATTTTTTTTTTTATAGAAAAAATTCCGCTCTGGAAAATGACACTCGCTATATGGTGTTCTATGCATTTCTGACCTTTATTATTGGGCAAACCACCCGTTCATGGGTTTTTGGACCCCCTCATATAAAGACAATTATGGGGGACCCCAGTGGGAAACTGGGATTTTTAGGGTGGGGAAATGTCATAAACGAATAATTTACAGCAATAATAATGGTCAGAAATGCAAAATAACAAGATAACCAGTTGGAAAAATATATGGTTCATGTAGGTGACTGAACATAGGCCAAACATAACACATTTGACATTTGTAAAAGGGTACAGAACCTAACAAACCCACCTAACTTAACCTAGTAGTTCCCAGGTCAAAACCCCTAGCCGGGGGCAAGCCCCCTGACCCCCTTTTCAGGTCACAAACCTTCCTAGGTCTCAGCCCTTAGCTGGGGGCAAGCCTATGGACCCCCTTCTCAGGTCACAAACCATCCCAGGTCACAACCCCTAGCCGGGGGCAAGCCCCCTGGACCCACGTCCCAGGTCATAAACTAAAACAAAATCACAATTCAGAAATGAATTCTTACCTTAAGTTTGGGAGGTCGAAGGCTGAGGGTCTTCCGTTGACAAAGGAAGAACTGTCACTGACCCTGTCGTAGACGCAGACGGGTGGGGCTACAGTTTGGTGTCTTGAAGCAGGATATTATGTAAGCGCTCAGACCTCTTGTGCTGGAAAAATGAGCACACTTTAGTTTGCTAATTATTGAAAAAACAAAACTGAACATTAAAATATGTATTATAATAATTTTTACCTGGCGGATAAAGACAAAACGAGATAAATATTGAATAAAATATTCTTTTTGAATTCCGCCACGGAGAATGTAACTCTTGATATCCCGCCACAGCCTTTCTATGTTTTGAGTATGTGCACTTGTCTTGGGATCCACAAAATTTTGTGAATGATTCACAGTGAGGTGCACATACCCCGCAGTGGTGAGATCTTTGTATCCTTTCCATGAATCACTGTGGATTACGCTTCCCGGCTTGATATAACGTTGTATCAAGGGCCCAAGGGTCTCGGCATTTCTTGCTTGGTCCACCAAAGCGACCACAAAAATTTTTATGCTCTCCCACTCCATACCACTGAACACCCACACACCAGACAAAGGCCTACCTCTGTTATATTTTGACCTCCCAAACTTGGATTCATCCACTTCGACGACAATGCCTGGCCCATCAATAGCCGGCAAATTCTGGCAGTAATTTTACGCGACTTCCGAACAAGAAGACCTCCAGTTAACCGAGGTTTGTAATGTTCAGCCAAGGTTATAGGTGACATCGCTGTGCGAAAAGGCCCTTTCAAGGAAATGATTCACGAACGGCAGTTTGTTCCGTAACCGAAGTACAAACCACGCTATTTACAAAGGGTTTACTTTTAGCGCAGCTGAAATGACGAGCCAATAGTTTTTAACGAGGGTTAATTACCCCCGCGCTAGTTAGCGGGGGGTGGGGAAGGGTAGCTTGCTACCCCTCCCCCCTCCACACACCGGTGACTTGCTTCACTTCACTTTTGGCTCGGCGGTGATCAGACGTGTCTGCTCATCGCCTTCGTGACAGCCTTTAATTTTCTGCTTTTTCTTTTCAGCGTGTATGTTGGTTGGAAGTTGACCTTCAGTTATTTTCTTTACTATGCGTACATGCCCTGGAGTTGCCGGCCGTCCTTGTGGGACTTTCATGTCGGACGTTAATACGGATCCACACACCCTCTGCCCTCAATGTCGGGGCCGACGGTGTGACCAGGAGAACATGTGCCGTGAGTGCAGGGAGTGGTCTGCCTCCCAGTGGGAGAGGTTTGGCCGTCGGCGTAAGCCTTGAAGGAGGAAGGTTCTCGGGACTCTTCTTCCGCCGCCCAAACCTCCTCCGAAGCTCCCCCTCGTCCGCCTCCTAAGGAGAGTCGGCCGAGTGGGAGCGCAGGCCCTTGTTCTGTTTCCCGACCTTTGGTGGGGGGAGAGGGCGTCGCCTCCCATAGCGAGGCGGTTCCCCCTCCTCCTCCGGGGGAGGTTATTGATAATGCCTTATCCAGTGATGATCTTTTACAGATTTGGTCGTCCCTGGGGCTTAAGGGCTTGCCCTCCAGGGTCGCTCTTATTGACCTTGTCTCGTTGGGGGCCGCTGTTAAGCAGTCGCCGGTGGTAGCAGAGGTAGACCCTCTGTCTATTGTCGACGTCGTGGTGACAGAGGCCTCCGACGTGGCTGGGCCTTCCGCCGCAGGTGCTGTTGCTGGTGATGGTGCTAAAGGCTCTCCTCCTCCTTCCGTACATCCTTCGAAGGGGGAAGTGAGTCCTTCGGTCTCGACTGCTGCTCAGCTTCCTTCTGAGGGAAGTGTTTTGACGGAGACTCCCCTTCGGAGGACCGATGGTCCCGACGATCTCCCCCGAGGCCGCCTCCGCCGTAAGGCTCACCGTCCTCTACGCCACAAGGGCCTCCCTTCCCCTTACAGGGGGACTAAGAGGCGCCTTTTTGGGTCTTCGTCCTCCGGGGGGGACTCTCCTCGTCAGCCTCAACCTACTGCTCCGCCCTCCTTGAACCTCTCTGCAGACCGCTCACCATCTCCTGCCGGATCTTCGCCTTCTGGAGAACTCGTCACCCGACGGGCAACGGTCCCTTCGGGGCTAAGGGATTCTTCCCTTACGCGAGCAGTGCTAGCGCACAAGCGCTCTCCTGCTCGCCGACGCTCACCTGCTCGTCGGCTCTCTCCTGATGTTCGCCCCCCCTCGCCAGCGCTCTCCTGCTCGTCAGCTCTCTTCCGAGCGTCAACGCTCATTTGAGGACCCTCGCCCTGCGGTCTCTGACCACCCTTTAGTTCCTGCTGAACTCCCTGCTCACCATCTGCCTGGTCCTGTGGCTACGCAACATCGTGCTGCGCGTGTGTCAGAAACACATGTTCGCCAACGCGCCAGCGATCTTCCCGTTCCTGCTCGTGAACGCGCCGCGCCACCTGTCCTCTCACAGGACACGCGTCGACCTTCTGCTCGCCAGCGATCACCAGCTCGCCAGCGATCACCAGCTCGCCAGCGATCACCAGCTCGCCAGCGATCACCTACGCGCCAGCGTTCACCTGCTTGCCAGCGCGCACAGGCGATCTTAGTATCGCCTATTCAACAGCGACAACTAGCGCGCCGACGTTCGCCAACGCTCCTGAAGGAACATGGTTCGCCAGCTTCTAGCTCGCCATCGCGCGATCGCCCGCCTGCACATGCTGCTCGCCATCGCTCGCCATTGCACGATCGCCCTCCTGCGCATGCTGCTCGCCATCGCACGACCCTGCACGATCGCCCTCCTGTGGATGCTGATCACCATCGCACCCCATCACGCGATCGGCCACCTGCGCATGCTGCTCGCCATCGCTCGCCCCTGCACGATCGCCCGCTTACGCATGCTGCTCCTCATCGCACGACCCTGAACGATCGCCCTCCTGCGGATGCTGATCACCATCGCACCCCATCACGCGATCATTCACCTGCGCATGCTCCTCGCTATTGCTTACCATTACGCGGTCATTCACCTGCGCTTGCTGCTCACCATCGCACACCAGTGCGTCGATATACCCCATCGCGCCATCGCCAAGTTGAGCGACTGCACTCACCAGCTCATCATCGATCGCCTGTGGATCTACATCGCCAGCGATCTTCCTCACCTACGCGGCAGCACGATCCCTCGCCGTCGTGCCAACGCTTGCGTTTGTCGCCTCGGACACGTGTTCATTTACCTGCCCACCCTCGCGCCCACTCGCCTGCGCGCCCGCGCGACCGCTCGCCTGTGCGCCCGCGCGATCATCCACCTCCGCGCCCGCGCGATCGCTCGCCCGCGCGACCATTCGCCTTCGCGCGACCATCGTTCGCTGCGAATTCCACAGCCGGTGGTAGCAGCAGGGACGCGTGCTCCTAGACGGCACTCGGGATCACCTCCATCCAAGCACAGGTTGGTAGTGCAGGACGAAGACAGGTCAGTACAGCATTCTTCCCCACCTTCTTTTCAGGCAGGTACCGTCGTGTCCACTCCAAAGGATCGCCCGATCCCTTTCCCTTTAGCGAGAATTTCGGACTCTGTGTCCTTGGAGCAGCAGACTTGGTTTGGTCCGCTGGCACGGGCGTTAGTGAGGGTTATGAAACCAGCACTCGCCGGCCAGGGTAACAAACCAGCGGCTGTCTCTCCTACGCTGAAGAGAAAGAGAGGAGTGGACTTCGTGGTGACTTCCCCCAGGGCGAAGTTGGTTCCCAAGAGGTCGGTCTCAAAGGTCCCTTCTCCTGCACGAGTACTCTCTCCTTCTCCCGTGGACGAGGCCTTTCCTTCCTCAGGTGAGTCCAGTGGGGCGGTAGTCTTCCCCTCGGCACCAGGGGGGGAGACTTCGCTTCAGGCAGGAGAATCGTCTCGTGAGGAAGAGGCCCCTCGAACCTCGTTGTTGGGATCCTGTATCCCTCCCAGGAGGGAACCCAAGGATTCCAAGACCGTCCCTAAATCCTCTGCAAGGATTCGTCAGGAACCCACGACTACCCAGGGGAATGTCCACGTATCACCCCAGGAAGAGATTCCTGGGGCAGGAGACTTAGCTGCCAGCCTGCAGGGAGGAGAACAGCAAGAGTCCGAACATGCCTTCTGGCAGGTCCTAAGCCTGATAAGGCAACTTAACAGACTTACGGATCCAGTCATCGCCCCCCGTGAAGGCAAAGACACGATTCTGGATGAAGTGTTTGATGTTCGGAAGGCCCCTAAGACCAGTGCAGCTCTGCCCTGGTCTCGGGGGCTGAAGAGTGCCAGGGCTAGGGCCAACGCTCAGCTCGCACTTCTTGCCTCCTCCAGTCGTTCCACTGCCGGGAACAAGCTCATCCCTCCTCCTCGCCTTCAGCAGAGGAGGTATTTCGAGATCCTGGGTGAGCACAACCTCGCTCTTCCTCTCCATCACTCTGTGGAGGAGCTGGCGAAGGGAGTTCCCCTTGAGAAACTCTCTGCCCGGCAGGTGTCGTTCTCGGCGGCAGAGATCCTTAACCACGAGAAGGTCGCTAAGTGTGCCATGCAGGCCACTTCGTGGCTGGACTTCTGGCTAGGATCTCTGGGCATCCTATTGCAATCGGAGGACTTGTCCAAGGAGACCAATAGGAAGGCCCTAGAGACCTTCTTGCTCTCGGGCACCCGCTCCATCGAGTTTTTGGCGCACCAGGTTACCACCCTGTGGGCCAACTCGGTGTTGAAGCGTCGCGATGCTGTGTCCGAGAGATTCTATCCGAAGGTCCCCGCCGTAGATGTGTGTAGGCTCCGACATGCTTCCCTTCTGGGGGAGAGCCTGTTTGAGCCTCAAGACTTGGAGCGAACGGCTGAGAGGTGGAGGAAATCCAGCACGGACTCCCTCCTCCACAGGGCCCTTACAACTCGGCCCTATAAGCCTCCAGCCCCGCCACAACAGCAGCAACAGCCTCGTAAGGGTCCCAAACAGGCACCGGCAGCTAAGAAAGGGGTGTCTAAGCCCCAGCCCTTTCCAGCCAAGGTCAAGAGGGGCGGTAAGTCCTCCAGGGGAGGCAAGACTCCTAGGGGTGGCGGCCGTGGCCGCAAGCCCTAGGGGTGGCAGTCCCCCTGCGTGTCCACCTGTGGGGGGGATGCCTTCAGCGTTGCGTCCGCAGGTGGCAGCATCACAGGGCCGATGCTTGGACGGTCTCAGTGATCGGCCAAGGTTATCGCGTCCCGTTCACGTCATCTCAACCTCCCCTGACAGCGAATCCAGTGTCGTTGAGCTCCTATGCCATGGGATCGGCAAAGGGGCTGGCCCTTCAGGCCGAAGTCGAGACCATGTTCGAGAAGGGTGCTCTCCAGGAGGTCGTGGACGGCTCCCCAGGCTTCTTCAGTCGACTCTTTCTTGTAAAGAAGGCTACTGGAGGCTGGAGACCCGTCATCGATCTCTCAGCTCTGAACAGGTTTGTCAAACAAACCTGGTTCAGCATGGAGACAGCAGACACGGTCAGACTTACGGTGAGACCACAAGACTTTATGTGTACACTGGATCTAAAGGACGCGTACTTCCAGATCCCAATCCATCCGTCTTCCAGGAAGTACCTGAGATTCTGCCTAGACAACAAGATCTACCAGTTCAAGGTGCTGTGTTTCGGTCTCTCCACAGCTCCTCAGGTGTTCACCAGAGTGTTCACCCTGATTTCATCTTGGGCGCACAGGAACGGCATCCGTCTCCTTCGTTACCTGGACGATTGGCTGATCCTAGCAGACTCGGAGTCGACCCTTCTTCGGCACCGAGACAGGCTTCTGGATCTTTGCCAGGATCTGGGGATCGTGGTAAACCTCGAGAAGTCCTCTCTGCAGCCGTCCCAACGACTGGTTTATCTAGGCATGCTAATAGACACCAATCTCCACAAAGCCTTTCCATCAGACGACCGGATAGCAAGGCTGAGGAGGGTGGCGGAACCTTTCCTCAGGCGAAAAGAACTCCCCGCCCAATCGTGGTTGCGTCTCTTAGGCCACCTATCCTCCCTGGCCCGTCTGGTTCCAAACAGCCGCCTCAGGATGAGATCCCTTCAATGGCGGCTCAAGTCCCGGTGGAACCAAGGATCCGATTCCCCGGACATTCTGATCCCAATGGGGTCTCTGGAACAGACGGACTTGCGGTGGTGGCTGGCCGACGAGAACCTGCGGAAGGGAGTGAGTCTTCTCGTCCTCCCCCCGGAATTGACTCTGTTTTCGGACGCGTCAAAAGAAGGGTGGGGGGCGCACGTTCTGAACCAGAGGGCCTCAGGCCTTTGGTCAGAATCAGAAAAGTGCCTACACATCAACCTGCTAGAATTGAAGGCCGTCTTTCTGGCTCTTCAGCAGTTCCAACGGTTCCTGGCGGGTCACTCCGTGGTGGTGATGAGCGACAACACCACGGTAGTGGCTTATATCAACAAGCAGGGAGGCACTTTTTCGCAACAGCTATCCCATCTTGCAGTAGAGACTCTGAGGTGGACCGAAACCCACTCGATAACACTATCAGCTCGCTTCATTCCTGGCAAGAGGAATGTGCTCGCCGACAGTCTGAGCAGGGCTTCGCAGATAGTGAGTACCGAGTGGTCTTTGGATCCTCAGATAGCCAACAAAGTCCTGACTTTGTGGGGTTCCCCGACGGAGGACTTGTTCGCGACAGCCTTGAACTTCAAGCTGCCCCTGTACTGCTCACCAGTCCCGGACCCCAAGGCACTCTGGCAAGATGCTTTCCAGCAACGGTGGGACAACATCGACGTGTACGCCTTCCCACCATTCTGTCTGATGAGAAGGGTGCTCAACAGGACCAGACTATCGGTCAACTGTTCCATGACTCTAGTAGCTCCGCTATGGCATCACGCGGAATGGTTTCCGGACCTTCTGCAACTCCTGACGGAACTCCCAAGGGAGCTTCCTCCACGACACGAGCTTCTCAGACAACCCCACTCCGGTGTCCCTCACAGGGCCGTAGCCTCGCTTCGGCTTCACGCCTGGAGACTATCCAGCGTCTCCTCGCGGAGAGAGGCTTTTCGCAACAGGTTGCGGAGAGAATGTCTCGGCACCTGCGAAGGTCCTCTGAGGGAGTCTACCAAGTGAAGTGGAGAGTCTTTTGTGGTTGGTGTCGTGGAAGGGGTATCTCTCCACTCGATGCCACTATTCCAGCAATAACGGACTTCCTCGTGTATCTGTGAGAAGAAATGCGCCTTTCTGTCTCGGCAGTGAAAGGCTATCGCTCAGCCTTAAGCTTGGCCTTCAGATTGAAGGGCGTGGATATTTCTTCATCGCTAGAACTCTCTTTACTCATACGTAGCTATGAGCTTACCTGCCCCCAGTCGGAAGTGAGACCCCCTCCTTGGAACGTGGTTCGAGTCCTCAGGTCTCTCAAGAGACCTCCCTTCGAGCCATTACGCCAGGCCTCCGATCGCCACCTGTCTTGGAAGACGGCTTTCCTACTCGCCTTGGCCTCGGCCAAGCGAGTTAGTGAACTTCATGGTCTCTCGTACGACATCGCCCATTCAAGGGGATGGGGGGAGGTAACGTTCAGGTTCGTCCCTGAGTTTGTGGCCAAGACTCAGAATCCTGGAGTGCCGGATCCTCGGTTCGACTCTTTCAGGATCGCGAGTCTCCGTTCTGTAACAAACGACCCAGACCAGCTGCTACTATGCCCAGTGAGGTGTCTGAGGTACTACTTGAAGAGAACGGCTGCAATCCGTCCTCATGTGCGAGCTTTGTTTGTGAGCACAGGCAGGACAAAGAGGAGGGTCACCAGGAACACCATCTCAGCTTGGATTCGAAGGGTTATCCACCATGCCCTGAATCCTGACCCTCCTCCGTCACGTCGCCCTCGGGCCCACGATGTCAGGGGTATTGCTACATCCCTGGCCTTCAAGAGAAACTTCTCTGTGACGCAGGTACTTCAAGCTGGGGTCTGGAAGCGTCAAACGACCTTCACAGCCCACTACCTGCAAGATGTGACCCACAGGAGCCTCGATACGTTTTCTATCGGCCCTGTGGTGGCTGCACAACAGCTGGTCTAACCTCAGGCTCCTTTTTGGACAAGTAGCAGTAGGTTGAGGGCGTTGTTACCCGGTCTTAGTCTGCGTGAATGAAAGAGTATGTCTGACCCTTACTTCTTTCTTCATTCTCCCCTCTCTTGGGGAAGCAGCATCCTGGTCCTCGCATAGCTGACCTCGACCTCTGCAGGTAACCCATGCTTCTTTGTGCTCCTAGTATTAAGCTTAATACTGTTGTGTCTCCCATACCCTGACGAGGTGGTATGGGGAACGTCCTATCCTAGAATTCCTATCTGAAGGTCTCAAGGTCAACTTCATAGGACGAATCACACTCTCCTCCTCACACTGCTTATGTAGGCCACTCGTTCCTAGCGATGCTAGGAACCTGTGAGGTACAGGGGCTCCCTCTCTCTAGTGCTGCTCACTGAGGGATCAAGCCCCCGGGCAAGCCGAAGTCAGTAAGGCTGGGGACTTTCCACCCTTCCTAAGGGGTAAGTCACCCTTTGTAAATAGCGTGGTTTGTATTTCGTTTACGGAACAAATGACAAATTCGAAGATAATTTGTATTTTTCCTAACCATACAAACCTTAGCTATTTACACATATGTGCCGGCCATCCCTGACCCCCAAGTCAAGTCCTACCTCTAAGTGAAGTGAAGCAAGTCACCGGTGTGTGGAGGGGGGAGGGGTAGCAAGCTACCCTTCCCCACCCCCCGCTAACTAGCGCGGGGGTAATTAACCCTCGTTAAAAACTATTGGCTCGTCATTTCAGCTGCGCTTAAAGTAAACCCTTTGTAAATAGCTAAGGTTTGTATGGTTAGGAAAAATACAAATTATCTTCGAATTTGTCATATTTCCCATGCTTGAACCTGAGCCTTTTCCAAGAAAGTGCTCTTAAATGCGGTTACAGAAAAACCGCATGCACAACGCTTTCCCTTCTTAGCATTCTTGACTGATCAATTACAAGCCCACTGATTAACTTGAGATCTAAAGACACACGGCTG
Organism: Palaemon carinicauda; assembly: GCF_036898095.1. Lineage (NCBI taxonomy): Eukaryota > Metazoa > Arthropoda > Malacostraca > Decapoda > Palaemonidae > Palaemon > Palaemon carinicauda. The sequence goes on along the minus strand of NC_090727.1, from coordinate 122,602,368 downwards.
TTGGCAGGAAGGGCATTGAACGTCTGAAGGGATGACTCCATGGTTCTGTAGGAACTCATATGCCTGTTTATTTTCTCTGAAAAAGAGGGAATGTATCTCCCACTCCCTCAGAGAACAACCTTGACATATGGAAGCCATGATGAAACTGAAGAGAAAAGGGGGTGGGGATAGGTGTTGTAAAAGAACATCCGGGACCTTATGTACAGTAGAACTACTTGTAAGCTGTTAATTGGTTTAAAAAAACCACCTGACAGATACGTCATTGTAAATGCACAGAAAGCTCCGCAATCCATGGAAAAAAAAGCATGAGCAGTAAGTCCCCTTCAGTCTCTCAAATGTAAACAATGGACTTATAGTAAAAAACATACTTCACATTTAAACTGACCGATATGTAAGTTATTATGCCCCAGCCCCCATTAAACATACAGTATAGAGAAAAACAAGCTAGCCAGCACTCGTCCACTTCTTTTAGCGAATTTAATTTTCGCTAGCAATTAAATTATCATATATTAACCAATTGTATTTGGCAAGGTGAAGGTTCGGAAGTTTCTGGCTCACTGTAAGGTAGCACACGATATTTAATTGGTAAAATTATAGGTAAATATATGATTCTTTAATTTTCAATATTAAACTTACCCGATAATCATGTAGCTGTCAACTCCGTTGCCCGACAGAATTCTACGGGAGGGATACGCCAGCTATCACTATACTAGAAGGGGGTGTACTCACCAGCGCCACCTGTGGCCAGGTACTGCAGTACTTCTTGTTGACACCACCTCACTTTTTCCTCTGTCGTGCTTCCGGCAAGACGTTCTGGGATACGCTTATGATTTTGGAGTATTGTTCACGGTTTTTGGTGAAGTATTTCTCTAAGATTTCAGCTTTCGCTATACTGGAAACTTTTCTAATTAGCTTAGATAGCTTTTATTTGGTTTTGATTAATGGTTAACGATCTTTTTGCTTGATTTGGAATCCCCCTTGACTAACTCTTTGATTCAAGATGTCTGACCTTTCACAAGCCCCACCCCATAGACGATGTAGGTCTTGTAATAGGCGTGTTCCGAAGGCCTCGGTTGATCCTCACACCGCTTGTTCTGACTGTAGGGAAAGACCCTGTCAGTTGGAAGATCGATGTGAGGAATGCGCCGGACTTTCGGAACTTGAATTTGTTCGATTCCTGAAATATTCAACCAAGTTAGAGAGAGAGAGAGTTAGGAGGAGTTCTTCTCGCTCTTCACTTTTTTCCTCACCTCATGATCCTCAACCTTTTCCTCCCCCTGTAGTGGCTACCCCCGAACCTCCTATTTGTGCTCAACCTGATATGTCCGATGTTTTGCGTGCCATTCAGGCTTTAGGTGACAAAGTGGAATCGGTGGTTAGTGACCATAAGTCTCTTATGGCAGAAGTCAAAGAACTTAAGGTCAAAAGTGCAGTGGGAGGTGATAGTGCCAGTGCTGTGCCAAGTGCTAGTGTCAGTGCGGTGCCAAGTGCTAGTGTCAGTGTCAGTGTGGTGCGTGAGGGTACTTCTGTGCGTGCCAGTCGTCCTCCCAGTCCGGGACCTCTTGCAAGCTCCCAAGCCCAGGGGAGAAGCAATGTCGAAGGGCAAAAGGGTTCGGCAGGCCTTGATCGGCGCACAGAAGTATCCTCGGTGGTTGCGGGCGTGTCTTACAGAGACCGTCACTCCCACCCGCAGACGATTGAGCCCGTCTTTTACTCGTCTGCAGAAGAAATGTCAGGGAGAAAACGCTGGACTCAGGTCTCAAGACCTCTCAAACGCAAAGTCCAGACCTCAAGAGTTCTACAACCTGGTTGCAGTCATTGGATTAGCTCTGACTCTCCGCAGTCATCAGGTGACTGCACACCTCCTAAGAGAGGTAAGGTGATGCCGCAACAGACCTCATCTTCTGTTAAGGCTTTGCCTCAGCAGACCTTAGCGTCTGTCGACCCCAAGATGACTTTGCTGCAGTCCATGCAGTCACAGCTTGCGGTCTTAATGCGTGAGTGTCAGGCTGGGAAGGTTACACCTCCTCCTGCGATCGCTCCGCCTCACCGCAGTCCAGTCTGCCAGGCGTACGAAGTTGAGGTTCCTCAGGATACCTTACCGCGTACTGAGTTGCCAGTTTCCAGCGGTGTGCAGCAACCTCCGCCTTCCTTAAGGCAACCTCAGCAATGGGAGCAGGAGTCTTATGCCTTACTTCCTCCGCTTCCGCTTGCGGTTCCACCAGCGAGGCAACAATCTCTTGAGGTACGACAACCTCTTCCATCCATGAGGCAGCCACCTCAGCACTCGCTGCAGCGACCTCAACCCTCCTCAAGGCGAGAGCCTTAACTCCTTAGGCTAGCACCTCAGGAACCTCAACTCGCGAGACAAGAACTGCGTTCTGCGCAGCCGCTACCTCAACTCTCGCAGCTCACACCTCAGGAACCTCAACTCGTTCCTCAGGAACCTGCTACTGCGCATCCGCAACCCTTACAGCAAGCGCAACTCTTGAGACAAGAAACTCATGCTAGGAGTCAGCCACCTCAACCCATGCGCCTTCCTTCCTCTACTCTTCTTGACCAGTCTTTGCAGCCTGAACCTCAGGTTTTAACTCAGCAACAGAGACTTGAGGATGAAACCACAAGCGTTTATGCACCCGCTTGTTCAGATTCTGCTGTTCAGCATACCACTGTTACATTACCTCTCACTTCGCTACACTCTGGTGATGAGGTTTCTGAAGAGGAAGCTGCGCACCTGGATCCCTCATCAGACGTGGAAGAACCCAAGTCTTCTCCTCTACCCATTGACTTTCGTAAGGTCCTGGCTCTTTTCAGAGAGGTATACCCGGACCATTTTGTTTCTGCTACCCCCCGCTCTCCTCCATCTGAGTTTTCGCTGGGCATGCAACCTGTTAAGTCAACTTATACTAAGCTCGTCTTTGCTAGGTCATCTAAGAGAGCTTTAAGAATATTAGGGGAGTGGTTGCAGTCTAAACAGCAACTAGGGAAGACTTCCTTTATGTTCCCACCTACTAAGCTCACTTCTAAGGCGGGCGTATGGTATGCCACAGGAGAGGAACCAGGCTTGGGAGTCCCTGCCTCTGCCCAGGCTGACTTCTCAAGTTTGGTCGACTCTCCTCGTAGATCAGCAATGAGGCGCTCTAAGGTTTGCTGGACCTTCTCCGATTTAGACCACTTCCTAAAGGGTGTATTTCGTGCCTTTGAGATGTTCAATTTTCTAGACTGGTGCCTGGGGGCCCTGAGCAAGAAGACCTCCCCTGCGGACAAGGACTCGGCCATGCTTTTAATGTCCTGCATGGATAAAGCAATTCGGGATGGGTCTGGCGAGCTTGCTTCAATGTTTGTGTCAGGAGTTCTTAAGAAAAGGGAGCAACTTTGCACCTTTCTTTCTTCCAGCATCACACCTTGTCAAAGGTCTCAACTCCTTTTTGCTCCGCTTTCTAAGTTCTTGTTTCCCGAAGAGCTTATCAAGGATTTGTCTGCGGCCCTGATTCAGAAGGACACTCATGATCTTGTGGCCTCTTCAGCTCGTAAGACTAAGGTTGCTCCCTCAGTTCCCAGGACTTACCGCACCCCAGTGGCTGATACTCCTGCTACAAGGTTTATTCCGCCCTTTCGTGGCAGAGCCCCCAGCCGAGGAAGCTCCCGTCCAGACTCTTCCAGGAGCAGGTCTAGGAAAGGTCCCAAGACTTCAAAAGGCAAACACTGACTCTCCTCCTCTCCAGACAGCAGTAGGAGCCAGACTCAAGACCTTCTGGCAAGCTTGGGAAAGGAGAGGTGCAGACGCCCAGTCTGTCAGGTGGCTAAGGGAGGGTTACAGGATACCATTCTGCCGCAAACCCCCTCTGACCACTTCTCCCATCAACCTCTCTCCCAACTACAAGGAAAAGGACAAGAGGCTAGCGTTGCACCAGGAGGTGTCGCTCCTGTTACAGAAGAAGGCAGTGGTTATAGTCCGGGACCATCAATCCCCGGGCTTCTACAACCGTCTCTTTCTGGTGGCCAAGAAGACAGGAGGTTGGAGACTGGTGCTGGACGTCAGCGCGCTCAATGCTTATGTCACCAAGCAGACGTTCACTATGGAGACGACGAAGTCGGTCCTAGCAGCGGTCAGGCAGGAGGACTGGATGGTCTCGTTGGATCTGAAAGACGCTTACTTTCACGTTCCTATTCATCCAGACTCCCAACCTTTCCTGAGATTCGTTTTTGGAAAGGTTGTGTACCAATTCCAAGCCCTGTGTTTTGGCCTAAGCACAGCTCCTATGGTGTTTACGCATCTGATGAGGAATATTGCAAAATTCCTCCACTTATCGGACATCAGAGCCTCCCTTTATTTAGACGACTGGCTGTTGAGAGCCTCCACGAGTCGTCGCTGTCTGGAGAGTCTCAACTGGACTTTAGACTTGATCAAGGAACTGGGTCTGTTAGTCAACTTAGAAAAGTCCCAGCTCATTCCCTCCCAATCCATAGTTTACCTGGGAATGGAGATTCGGAGTCAGGATTTTCGGGCTTTTCCATCGGCCCCAAGGATAAGCCAAGCCCTAGATTGCATCCTGAGCATGCTGAAGAGGAACAGTTGCTCGGTGAGACAGTGGATGAGTCTCACAGGGACCCTGTCATCATTAGCCCTGTTCGTCGAGTTAGGGAGACTCCACCTCCGCCCTCTCCAATTCCATCTAGCAGCTCATTGGGACAAGGATTTGACGCTCGAAGCAGTCTCTATCCCTGTCACCAAAGAGATGAAGACCACTCTCTTGTGGTGGAAGACCAACCTCCTTCTCAAGGAGGGCCTATCGTTAGCGATTCAGACCCCCAATCTTCATCTCTTCTCGGATGCATCAGACTCGGGCTGGGGCGCGACCTTGAACGGACAGGAATGCTCGGGAACGTGGAACAGGGAACAGGAAACGCTCCACATCAACTGCAAGGAGCTACTGGCAGTTCATATGGCCCTAATGAACTTCAAGTCCCTCCTGCTAGGCAAGGTGGTGGAGGTGAACTCCGACAACACCACAGCCTTGGCTTATATCTCCAAGCAGGGAGGGACCCATTCGAGGAACCTGTACGAGATAGCAAGGGACCTCCTCATTTGGTCAAGAAGTCTAAACCTCACTCTAGTAACGAGGTTCATTCAGGGCAACATGAACGTCTCAGCAGATCGCCTAAGCAGAAAAGATCAAGTCATCCCCACGGAATGGACCCTTCACAAGAGCGTGTGCAACAGACTTTGGACCTTGTGGGGTCAGCCTACGATAGATCTGTTTGCCACCTCCATGACCAAGAGGCTTCCTTTGTACTGTTCCCCAGTTCCAGACCCAGCAGCAGTTCATGTGGATGCTTTTCTGCTGAATTGGTCCCATCTCGACCTTTACGCATTCCCACCGTTCAAGATCATCAACAGAGTCATTCAGAAGTTCGTCTCGCACGAAGGGACACGGCTGACGCTGGTTGCTCCCCTTTGGCCTGCAAGAGAATGGTTCACAGAGGTACTACAATGGCTGGTCGACGTCCCCAGGACTCTCCCTCTAAGAGTGGACCTTCTACGTCAACCTCACGTAGACAAGGTGCACCCAAACCTCCACGCTCTTCGTCTGACTGCCTTCAGACTGTCGAAAGATTCGCTAGAGCTAGAGGCTTTTCGAAGGAGGCAGCTAGTGCGATTGCCAGAGCAAGGAGGGTATCCACTCGTAGAGTCTACCAATCCAAGTGGGAAGTCTTCCGAAGCTGGTGTAGAGCCAATGCAGTTTCCTCTACCAATACCTCTGTAACCCAAATAGCTGACTTCCTATTACATCTAAGGAATGAGAGATCCCTTTCGGCTCCTACGATTAAAGGGTACAGAAGTATGTTGGCTTCAGTTCTCCGCCACAGAGGTTTGGACCTTTCTTCCAACAAGGACCTTCAAGACATCCTTAAGTCTTTTGAGACTTCTAAAGAACGTCGTTTACCCACTCCAGGCTGGAATCTAGACGTAGTCTTAAGGTTCCTTATGTCTCCTAGGTTCGAACCTCTCCAGTCAGCTTCCTTCAAGGACCTTACCCTCAAGACTCTTTTCCTCGTCTGCCTTGCAACAGCTAAAAGAGTCAGTGAGGTTCATGCCTTCAGCAAGAACATTGGGTTCACATCCGAATCTGCAACATGTTCTTTACAGCTCGGATTTTTAGCTAAGAATGAACTTCCTTCACGTCCTTGGCCTAGATCGTTTGAAATTCCTAGCCTTTCCAACATGGTAGGTAACGAACTAGAAAGAGTTCTTTGCCCTGTCAGAGCTCTGAAATATTATCTTAATAGGTCAAAACCTATACGAGGACAGTCAGAAGCCTTATGGTGTGCAATCAAGAAACCTTCGATGCCCATGTCCAAAAACGGAGTTTCGTATTATATAAGGCTTCTGATTAGAGAAGCCCATTCTCACATGAAGGATGAAGACCTTGCTTTGCTGAAGGTAAGGACCCACGAAGTGAGAGCCGTAGCCACTTCGATGGCCTTTAATAAGAACCGTTCTCTGCAGAGCATTATGGATGCAACTTATTGGAGGAGCAAGTCAGTGTTTGCATCATTTTATCTTAAAGATGTCCAGTCTCTTTACGAGAACTGCTACACCCTGGGACCATTCGTAGCAGCGAGTGCAGTAGTAGGTGAGGGCTCAGCCACTACATTCCCTTAATCCCATAACCTTTTTTAACCTTTCTCTTGAATGCTTTTATTGTTGTTTTTTGGGTTGTTACGGTAGGCTAAGAAGCCTTCCGCATCCTTTTTGATTTGGCGGGTGGTCAATTCATTCTTGAGAAGCGCCTGGGTTAGAGGTTGTGTAGAGGTCCTTTAGTATGGGTTGCAGCCCTGTATACTTTAGCACCTTAGAGTTGATTCAGCCTCCTAAGAGGAACGCTGCGCTCAGTAAGGAAGACGAACTTAATAAAGGCAGAGTAACGGTTCAAGTCGACTTCCTTACCAGGTACTTATTATTTCATTGTTATTCTGAAATAACTGATTATATGAAATACGGGATACTTAGCTATCCTTTAGTCATGTACACTGGTTTTCACCCACCCCCCTGGGTGTGAATCAGCTACATGATTATCGGGTAAGTTTAATATTGAAAAATGTTATTTTCATTAGTAAAATAAATTTTTGAATATACTTACCCGATAATCATGATTTAATTGACCCACCCTTCCTCCCCATAGAGAACCAGTGGACCGAGGAAAAAGTGAGGTGGTGTCAACAAGAAGTACTGCAGTACCTGGCCACAGGTGGCGCTGGTGAGTACACCCCCTTCTAGTATAGTGATAGCTGGCGTATCCCTCCCGTAGAATTCTGTTGGGCAACGGAGTTGACAGCTACATGATTATCGGGTAAGTATATTCAAAAATTTATTTTACTAATGAAAATAACATTTTCTAGCCAAATACATGAACCATATATTTTTCCTTCTCGCCATCTTGTGTTTTATACATTTCTGACCATGATTATTGGGGCAAACCACCCATTCAATGAGTTTTTGGGCCCGCTTATATAAAGACAATTATGGGGGAACTCAGTGGGAAACCAGGTTTGTTCCGTAACTGAATACAAACCACGCTATTTACATGGGGTAATTACTTTGGCGGCAGCCGATGACGAGCCATAAAGTTTTAACGAGGGTTTCCAACCCCACCGCTAGTTAGGGGGGGGTAGGGAGCCCCCCTCACACACACCGGTAATTGATTCACTTTACTTTTGGCTTGGAGAGACGACAGACCTGTCAGCGCTCTCCTCTTTGTTGACTGCCATAATTTGGTTTGCTTTTTCTTTTCAGTGAGTGTATGAAGTTGATCTCTATTACTCCTTATGCGTACGTGCCCTGGACTTCCCGGCCGCCCCTGCGGGACCTTTATGTCGGCCGTGGAAACGGATCCTCATTCCTTATGCCCTCAGTGTAGGGGCCAACGGTGTGATAGTTCTAATTTGTGCATTGAGTGTAGGGAGTGGTCTACCTCCCAGTGGGAGAGGTTTACCCGGCGACGTAAGAAGAAGGCTAGAAGGTATCTTTCTCCTTCCGAGGTTTCTCGGAAGAGAGAAAATCCAAAGTCTTCTTCCGCCGCCCATTCCTCCTCCGAAGCTCCCGCTCGGGCGGCCTCTTCCGAGAGGCCGGCGAGTGGTAGCGTAGACCGTAATGTTGTTGATGTCATTAACCGATCCCGTGGTGAGGGAGAGGTTGTTGCCTCCCATAGCGAGGCGGCTGCCCCTCCCCCCTCGGAGGAGATATTTATTTCTAACAATGATCTCTTTCAGCTTTGGGCTTCTTTGGGGCTACAGGGTTCGCCCTCCAAGGAAGCCTTGTTTGACATGATCAAACGGGGTGCGGCTGCTGAACAATCGTCAACCTCAGCGGAGATAGATCCTCTGTCTGTGGTTGACGTTGTTGTGTCGGAAACATCCCGTGGGTCTGGCCAAACTCCTGTTCCTGTGGCTGCGGTAGCAGAAGGCTCTGTCTCCCCCTCCGAACATACTTCGAGGGAGGGGCTTAGTCCCACGGTCTCTCCTTCCGTTGAGACTCCCTCTCGGGGGAGTTCTCTGGTAGAGACGCCTCTTCGGAGGCCCATTGATGGTCAGCCTGCTGATCTCACGGCCCCTCGTGGGCGTATAAGGCGGAGGGCTCGTCCTCCCCTTCGCCGTAGAGGCCTTCCTTCCCCCTTCAAAGGGGTTAGGAGACGCCTCTTCGGCTCGTCGTCACCACAGTCCTCTGCGGAGGAGACGACTCGCCGTTCTCCTGACCTGCCTGCTACCAACCTTGACCTCTCCAGGGATCGTTCGCGATCCCCGTCAGAGGATCGTCGTCCTTCGGGACAATGTGAGCTGTCGCCCCAACCATCGACATCTAAAGTTGCTGACGCGCTTTACGCGCCGGAGACTGCCACCGCGCAATCTCCTGACCCTTAGAGGTCTCAGGGATTTGAGCGCGAAACTGCGCCTCTCGCCCCTAAGCGTAAGGCTCCGCCTGCGCACCCTGCTGTTGTTCCTGACGTTCCTGACAAAGCGCCATCGCTCCCACCTAAGGAGGTTCGCGATACAAGGGAGGCTCGCGATACGAGAGAGGTTCGCGATGCGCGCCCGCGCGCAGTTCCTGTTCCAGCACCAACGCGACCACGCGTCGCGACGACTCAGCTCGTCGCCCCAGAGGTTGCCAAGCCAGCGCACGGGCGCTCACTGCCGCCTCTGGAACCACGCGTATCTACTACAGTTACGATCGCGGCCGACGCGCCCAAATCGCGCCCTGTTCCTGCTACACGCCCTGTGCCTGTCTTTAAGACAGCGGTGGTGGCGCAACTAACTCCAGAGCGCCCTCACGCGGCTCTCACCACGCGACCTCCAAAGCAGCGAACCCCAGTGCGACCTGTTCCTGATGCGCGCTATGCGCTCCCACGATCGCCAGCGCAACTAGCGCTTACACAGGTGAGTAAACCGGTCCAACTAGGCCGTCACCAAGCCTCTCGTTCCCAGGTCGCTCGCAACCCTGCTCCCGCGGTATCGCGCCCTCGGCCAGTCCTGCCGGACATGCGCTCGGGCGCTCCTGTTATCGCGCGCCCTCCGGGGCCGCACCAAGTCGCTGCGCGCCCGCGCGTTCGGCCTCCTCCTGTTCCAGCTCCTGATCGCCGCACGCCCACACCATTGCCCACGCGCGCTCGCGGGCATGTTCCCGCTCAGGCTGCCGTGCGCCCCCGCGGCCACGCTCCCGCTCTGTCGCCAGCGCGCCATCGCTCCTGACCATCCTCCTGCGCGCGCGATTTTCCAGCTTCGCGCCCTCCTCTCGCGCGCGCGACCCTGATCTGGGCCCGTCACACGAGCCCCAGCGCGATCGCCGACAGGCGGTTTCTTCCTTGTCGCGTTCCCCTCCCCGCAAGCGCAGACCAGCGCGCTTGCCAGAGGGTGAACACTCCTCGGACAGGTCTAGGGATTCTTCTCTTACAGCCCTGCAGGCGAACCCTCGTTTGTCAACTCCTCTTAGGGATCCCTCGATCCCCTTCCCTCCAGAGGGAGTGTTTGACAGCGCTGCTGTCAGTCAACAGCCCTGGTTCGACACCCTACTCAGAGCTCTCGTGCGGGCGATTAAGCCAGCCCTCCCTGATTCGGGTCGCGAGCCAGCGGCAGCTTCCTCCCCCCTTAAGAGGAAGAGAGGAGTCTCTCCCGTGGATCCTCTTCCGAGGCCTGTGCTGTCCCCGCGTAGATCCTTGCGCAAGGCTCCTACTCCCCCTCAGACCTTCTCGCCCTCCCCTGCGGAGGAGGATTACCCCTCCTCAGGAGAGTCGGTTGAGCAGGAATACTCCCCCATCGCACCAATGGTGGACGTTCCTCCTCTTCCCGAGAGGTCTCCTCGTCCCGAGGTGGAGAAGGACCTGCCCCCTTCGCTTTTAGAGTCCTGCATCCCGCCCAGGAGGGAAACCAAGGACTCTAAGACGATTCCCAAATCGTCTGCTAGGATCAGACAGGAACAGCCCAGAGCCGTCGAGGATGCCCACGTTTCCCCCAGGAAGAGCCTCTGGGGTCCGGAGACTTCGCTGCAAGTCCGACAGGAGGCGAGCACCAGGAGTCAGAACACGCGTTCTGGCAAGTCCTGACTCTCATGAGGAACCTTAATGGGATTCCAGACCCTGAGGTCCCACCTCGTGAAGGTAAGGACACGGTCCTGGATCGCGTCTACGGCATTCAGAAGCCCTCTAGGACCAGCGCAGCATTGCTCTGGTCCCAAGGGATGAAGAGCGCCAGAGACAAGATCGAGGGCCAGCTCGCGGAGCTTGCCTCCTCCAGCAGATCCAGTGCCGGGAATAAGCTCCTCCCTCCTCCTCGTGTCCATCAGAGGAGGTACTTTGAAATCCTCAAGGAGTCTTCGCTGAGCTTTCCCTTACATCACTCCGTGGAAGGACTCACAGGGGGAGTCCTTCTTGAGAGGCTCTCCAACCGGCACGTATCCTTCTCAGCCACAGAGATCCAGAGCCAGGAGAAGGTCATCAAGTGCGCCATGCCGGCCACTTCATGGCTCGACATCTGGCTGGGGTCTCTGGGCATCTTGGTGCGGTCCGAGGACCTCTCTAAGGAAAGCACCAGGAGAGCGCTGGAAACCTTTCTCCTCTCGGGCACTCGGACCATCGAGTTCCTGTCCCACCAAGTCTCGAGCTTGTGGGCCAACACGATCCTCAAGCGCCGGGACCCTGTTGCCGAGAGGTTCCACCATAAGGTTCCCAGCGCCGAGTCGAGCAGGCTCAGACACTCTTCCGTCCTCGGTAAGAGCTTGTTTGAGCCTAAGGACGTGGAGCTCTCTGCCAAGAGGTGGAGGAAGTCTAACCAGGATTCCCTCATCCATAGGGCCCTGACATCGAGGCCCTACAAGCCTCCGGCGGTTCAGCAGCCCCGTCCCGTCAAGGATACGAAGAAGACTACCGTAGCAGCGAAGCCCAAGGTGTCTAAGCCCTTTCCTGCCAAGGGCAGGAGGGGAAAGAAGTCCTCCAGGGGAGGCAAGAACCCTAGAGGAAACGGCCGAGGCCGGAAGCGCTAGGGTTGGCAATCCCCCTTCGTGTCCACCAGTGGGGGGATGCCTGCAGAGTTGCGCAGCAAGGTGGCAGCAACTCGGGGCGGATGCCTGGGCGGTCTCCGTGATATCCCTAGGGTATCGCGTCCCGTTCATAACATCTCTCCCTCCCCTGACAGCGAATCCAGTGTCGTTGAGCTCTTTTGCCATGGGATTGGCAAAAGGGCAGGCCCTTCGGGCCGAAGTCCAGACCATGTTGGAGAAGGAAGCTCTCCAGGAGGTCGTGGACGGGTCCCCAGGCTTCTACAGTCGACTCTTTCTTGTGAGAAAGGCGTCTGGAGGCTGGAGACCAGTCATCGACCTCTCGACACTGAACGGGTTTGTCAAGCAGACTCCGTTCAGTATGGAGACGGCAGACACGGTCAGACTTGCAGTGAGACCACGAGACTTCATGTGCACACTGGATCTGAAGGACGCGTACTTCCAGATCCCAATCCATCCGTCTTCAAGGAAGTACCTGAGATTTTGCCTAGACAACAAGATCTACCAGTTCAAGGTGCTGTGTTTCGGTCTCTCCACAGCGCCTCAGGTGTTCACCAGAGTCTTCACCATCATCTCTTCGTGGGCTCACAGGATCGGCATCCGTCTCCTTTGTTACCTGGACGACTGGCAGATCCTGGCAGACTTGGAGGCATCCCTTCTTCACCACCGAGACAAGCTCCTCGAAGTTTGCCAGGATCTGGGGATCGTGGTAAACCTCGAGAAGTCCTCTCTGCAACCCTCTCAGAAATTGGTATATCTAGGCATGGTCATAGACACTAATCTCCACAAAGCCCTCCCATCAGACGAAAGGATAGCAAGGCTGAGGAAGGTTGCGAAACCTTTCCTCAATCGAGAACTCCCCGCCCAATCGTGGCTTCGTCTCCTCGGCCACCTCTCCTCTCTGACCCGTCTCGTCCCCAACAGTCGCCTCAGGATGAGATCCCTTCAGTGGCGACTGAAGTCTCGGTGGAGTCAAGGACTCGACTCCCCGGACATCCTGATCCCCATGGGATCGGCGGAACGAGCGGACCTCAGGTGGTGGGTGGCAGACGAGAACCTGCGAAAGGGAGTGGATCTTCTCGTCTCTACCCCGGATTTGATGCTGTTTTCGGACGCATCAAACAAGGGGTGGGGTGCCCACGTTCTGAACCACAGGGCCTCAGGCCTGTGGTCAGAATCAGAACAGTACCTTCACATAAACCTGCAGGAGATGAAGGCCGTTTTCCTGGCCCTTCAAAAGTTCCACCAAGTCCTGGCGGGCCACTCCGTGGTGGTGATGAGCGACAACACCACGGTGGTGGCTTACATCAACAAGCAGGGAGGTACCTTTTCGGAACAGCTGTCCCATCTTGCAGTAGAGATCCTGAGATGGTCCGAAGTCCACTCGATATCACTTGCGGCTCGCTTCATTCCAGGCAAGAGGAATGTGCTCGCCGACAGTCTGAGCAGAGCGACGCAGATAGTGAGTACCGAGCGGTCTTTGGATCCTCGGATAGCCAGCAAAGTCCTGACTTTGTGGGGTTCCCCGACTGTGGACCTGTTCGCTACGGCGTTGAACACCAAGCTTCCGCTGTACTGCTCCCCAGTCCCGGACCCCAAGGCCCTCTGGCAAGATGCTTTCCAACAATGGTGGGACAACGTCGACGTGTACGCCTTTCCCCCGTTCTGTCTGATGAGGAGGGTCCTCAACAAGACCAGAACATCGGTCAATCTCTCTATGACCTTGATAGCTCCGCTATGGCATCACGCAGAGTGGGGTCCGGACCTTCTGCAGCTCCTCACGGAGATCCCGAGGGAGCTCCCTCCACGTCACGAGCTACTCAAACAACCACACTCCAACATCTTCCACAAAGCCGTAGCTTCGCTTCGACTTCACGCCTGGAGACTCTCCAGCATCTCCTCAAAGAGAGAGGATTTTTGCAACAAGTTGTGGAAAGGATGTCTGGCCATCTGCGCAGGTCATGCGCAGGAGTCTACCAGCCGAAGTGGCGAGTTTTCTGTGGTTGGTGCCGTGGAAGGGGTATCTCTCCCCTCGATGCCACTTTACCAGCAATAGCGGAGTTCCTTGTGTATCTGCGGGAAGAAATGCGCCTTTCAGTCTCGGCAGTGAAAGGCTATCGCTCAGCCTTAGGTCTTGCCTTCAGGCTCAAAGGAATGGACATTTCCTCCTCGCTGGAACTGTCCCTTCTCATACGGAGTTACGAACTTACCTGCCCTCAGTCGGAAGTGAGACCTCCTCCTTGGAACGTGGTTCGAGTCCTCAGGTCTCTTAAGAGGCCTCCCTACGAACCATTACGCCAGGCTTCTGATCGCCACCTTACCTGGAAGACGGTGTTCCTGCTAGCTCTGGCCTCGGCCAAGCGAGTCAGCGAACTGCATGGTCTCTCCTACGACGTCGCCCATTCAAGGGGATGGGGGGAGGTAACGTTCGGCTTCATCCCTGAGTTTGTTGCTAAGACTCAGAACCCGGGAGTGCCAGACCCTAGGTTCGACTCTTTCCAGGTCTCGAGTCTTCGTTCTGTAACAGATGACCCAGACCATCTCCTACTGTGCCCAGTCAGGAGTCTGAGGTTGTATCTTAAAAGAACAGCTGCACTCCGCCCCCAGGTGCGAGCCTTGTTTATTAGCACCGGGGAAACGAAGAGGAGGTTCACCAGGAATACCATCTCGGCCTGGATCCGCAAGGTAATACATCTGGCCTTGAGTTCTGACCCTTCTCCGTCACGGCGCCCTAGGGCGCATGATGTCAGGGGCGTGGCTACGTCCCTGGCCTTCAAGAAGAACTTTTCGGTGACGCAGGTCCTGCAAGCTGGTGTGTGGAAGCGTCAGACCACCTTCACGGCCCACTACCTGCAAGACGTGACACACAGAAGGCTCGATACATTTTTTATCGGCCCTGTGGTGGCTGCACAACAGCTGGTCTAACCTCAGGCTCCTAATTGGACAAGTAGCAGAGGGTTGAGGGCATTGTTACCCAGTTTTAGTCTGTGTGAATGAAAAGATCTGTCTGGCCCTTTTCTTTTCTTCATCCTCTCATCCCTTGGAGAAAAACAGCATCCTGGGTCCTTTGCACAGCTGACCTCGAACCTCTGCAGGTAAGCCATGCTTCCTTGTGTTCCTAGTATTAAGTTGTAATACTGTCATGTCCCCATACCCTGACGAGGTGGTATTCGGTAAGTCCTAGCCTAGATTTCCTTCTAAAGAACTCAAGGTCAAGTTCCTAGGACGTGTCACTGCTCACCTTCACACACGACTTACGTAGGCCGCAGCAGCCCCTCAGCTCTCTGCGAGGCGCAGGGGCCCCAACCCTTGAGTTACTTTATGAACTCGGGTTCGGGGCCCCCGGGCAAGCCAAAGCCAGTATGGCAGGGGACTTATCTCCCTTCCTAAGGGTTAAGTCACCCCATGTAAATAGCGTGGTTTGTACAGTATTCAGTTACGGAACAAATGACAAATTCGTAGATAATTTGTATTTTTCCTAACGATACAAACCTTAGCTATTTACAGTTATGTGCCCGCCAGCCCTGTCCCCCAAGATAAGTCCTACCTCTAAGTAAAGTGAATCAATTACCGGTGTGTGTGAGGGGGGAGGGGTAGCTAGCTACCCCTCCCTACCCCCCGCTAACTAGCGGTGGGGTAGGAAACCCTCGTTAAAACTTTATGGCTCGTCATCGGCTGACGCCAAAGTAATTACCCCATGTAAATAGCTAAGGTTTGTACCGTTAGGAAAAATACAAATTATCTACGAATTTGTCATATTTTGGGGTGGGGAAGTGTCATAAACGAGTGATTTGCAGCAATAATAATGGTCAGAAATACAAAATAAGCCCAAGATAACCTGTTAGAAAAATATATGGTTCATGTAAATGGCTGAAATCAGGCCAAAACGTGATTATTTAACTTTTGAGATTTGTAAAAGGATACAGGACCTAACAAATCCACCTAACCTAGTAGTTCCCAGGTCAAAACCCCTATCGGGGAGGGGGGGGGGAGGGGGAAGGCTCCCACAACCACTAGCCTTCCCAGGTCACAAACTAAAAGTACAGTAAATCACAAGTAAATCCTTACATTATGAAAAAGTAAATACACCCATTTCTTCCATTGACACTGTTGCCTTTTTTTTTTGTCCTGGCAATCTTTACAAAAGCTTTGCAGTAGAAAATGTGCTGGCCTGCCCTGAAAATTAAGTCAGAATCGGACCTTTGAGGCATTATTTGTTCCGTAACTGGAATACAAACCATGCTTTGTTCCGTACCTGGAATACAAACTACGCTATTTAATAGGGGTATTACTTTCGGCGTAGCTGAAATGACGGGCCATTAATTTTTAACGAGGGTTAACTACCCACACCACTAGTTGGGGGGGTAGGGGAGGGTAGCTTACTACTGCTCCCCCTCACACACCTGTGATTGAGCTCCCTTTTATTTCGGCTCGGATGGTGAACGAACGTTGCCACTCTTCATCCTCGCCGAATATTGGCAGCCATTAATGACTTTTATTTTTTCTTTTTCTCTTAGTGTGTGTGTGTGTGAAGTTGACTTCTGCGATCATGCGCACCTGCCCTGGACTCTCCGGCCGCCCTTGTGGGACACATGTCGGCGGTGGAGACTGATCCTCACACCCTTTGTCTTTCATGCAGAGGTCAACAGTGTGATTGTGTTAATAAATGAAATGAGTGTAGGGAGTGATCTTCTTCCCAGTGGGAGAGGTTTGCGCGATGGCGAAGAAGAAGTCCAAGTGGGATATTTCTCCTTCAAAGGTTTCTTTGAAGGAAGAAAAACCCAATGCCTCTTCTTCCGTCTCTCGACCCTCCTCCGAAGCTCCTGCTCGTTCAGTCTCTTACGAGAGACCGTCGAGTAGTAGCATAAACCAAGTTATTTTCGGCCAACCCCGGGTCTCGAGAGATGATGTTGCTTCCCCTAGCAAAGCAGCCCCACCTCTCCCCCCGGGTGAGGCCTTGTCACTAGTTCCCCTCTTACAGATTTGGTCTTCTTTGGGGCTTACGGGTCCGCCCTCCAAGGAAGCCTTGCTCACAGAGAGGTATCTTCCCTCAGTGGGCAGATTCCCCAAGGACCCCACCTCTTGGGGGTAGCTCATTCTTGGCAAGAAAAGCAGGATCAGGAAAGAGGTTCAGTTCTCCTGTCTAGGAACTGAATGGCCTTCATTTCTAGATAAGGCCACTATTTCACTAACTCTAGCCCCTGAGGGTATGACAAACAGAAAATTAACTTTGTGTTAGATCCTTTAGAGTATAATTCTCATTGTTTAGATTCGCAGCATGGTGCGAGCCTTGTCCAAAGACCTCGTTATGAGCTTTGGAGGAGTTGCTGGCTTAAGTCTGTTAGATCCTATAGAGTACAATTCTCATTGTTTAGATTTAAAGCATGGTGCAAGACTTTGTCCAAAGACCACATGATGGGCTTTGGAGGGGTTGCTGGCTTGAGTCTAGCACATGCTTTTGGGATCTTATTAAAGATTTCACTAGAGATGTCTACTCTAAAGGTGTACAGAAGTGGTTTAGCCTGGACTGACTTACACGAGGTAATCATAGTGGAAGCCAGGCCTTGTTTGAGTAGGAATATGAAGAAAACTAGACGGAAATCTATCGATATTTCTGTCGGTTCCTTTGATTTCACAAAGGACACCCATTTCTTCCATGATGATTCGTATTGTCTCATAGACGAACTTGACTTATACTCTTTGATGAAGTCAACTTTATCCTTAGAGATTCTAAACCTTTTGTTTGCCGCTAGGGCGAGAGAATCGTCAGATAGAGGTTTTTGGTTCTCAAGGATGAAGCGCAAGCAGTTGACTTTTGGACCAGATTGGATAATGCTGGGTCCGGCAGAGGGAACAGCTTCAGTTTTAGAACTAGAGGGAACCAGTTTCTTTTGGGCCGCTTGGGGGCCGCTACTGCTGCTGTCCCTCTGAAGGATCTTAGCTTGTTGAGGACTCTTAGCAGGAGGATGGTTGGTGGAAACAGGTAAATGTGGTTCCACTTGTTCCGTTCGAGAGACGTGATGTCCATCGCCTCTGCTTAAGGGTCCATCTAAGAGGCCACATAACGAGGTAGTTTCTTGTTGTCGCTCAATGTGAAGAGGTCGGTCTGCAGTTCTGGGACTTTTTCCGAGGTGAAGGAGAATGGGTCTGCGTCTCGGGACCATTCTGTCTCAATGGGCTTTCGCCTGTATAGAGCATCCGCCGTTACTTTGCGGAACCTTTGTAGGTGAACTGCTGACAGGTGCCATCCTTTCTTCCTTATCAGGTGGAAGGTGGCTAATATCACATGTCCTATGTGAGATGATCTTGAGCCTTGTCTATTTAGACATTTTTACTATCCCTTCGTTGTTCAGGGCCAATCTGATGTGGATTGTTCTGCGAGGGAATAGTCTCTACAACGTCGATATGAAAGGTTTTGAACTGGTACGACCAGTTCTTTTGCAATTTTCTCTTGTGAGAATGGCCACCTTATCCTTTCGAGGAGGAGTGTACCTCCACTGATGGTTGTGGTGGTTGCAGGGGAATTGTTCATGCTAGGCTCTTGGCTGTTGACCACGGCCTTAACAGCGTGTGCAATAGGGTCGGGGCCACCCTTTGTTGATCTCTGAGCTTTTGATGTGTATCTTCTCCAGACTCTTGACGCATCTTTTAGACGTGCCTTTAGCACTGGGTCTGTCACTGTCGCAAACTGGAGAGAGTGCGATACTCTTTCCTGTTGGCGTTCTGAAATCCTCTTGTGACGGATTAGTCTCTTGACAGATTTCTTTATTTCTCTTCCCTTCTTGAATAGAATGGAGAGATGGTGTGACTTTAAGTCCCATTGGATTCCTAGCCATTGGAACTTCTGAGCTGGAGGAAGGCGAGACTTCTTGCAATTGATGTTGTAGCCCAGGTGTTCCAGAGACTGAATCACCTTGTTGGCTGCCTGCTTACAATTAGTCTTGGATGCTGCCCATACTGGTCAATCGTCTAGATATGCTAGTAATTGAACTCCTTCGGAGTTTAGCTGCTAGATGATTGTGTCTGCCGGCTTTGTGAACATTTTGGGGCTGTATTCAGTCCGAAAGACATTTTTTTGAAGAATCACTTCTTCTGTAGCATGAATCCTAGGTAGGAGGAGAAAGGGCAGCTCAATAGAAGATGCCAGTCAGCAGCTGTTGGGTCTATTGAGGGTGTGTTTGCTCCTTTTGGTAGAAGGTCCTTATGGGTTGCCAAGTAAGCATCCGGAACTTATTGTTCTCGATGAACTTGTTGAGTGGAGATAAGTCTAGAATGACTTTGAGTTTGTCTGAGTTTTTCTTGGGAACACGAAGCAGCCTTCCCTGGAATTTGATGAACTTTTCTTTCCTTCTTACCTTCTTGTTCAAGAGTTCTGAGGTATATTCATCTCACAAGGGGGTGGAGTGTTAGAAGAATTTTGGAAAACAGGGTGGAATTCTGTTCCATTTCCACCCCAAGTCCATTCGTTAATAGGCTGTGGGCCCAGGGATCGAAGGTCCAGCGATATGGTCTGCCTCCTACCTGGAACCCCTCTTTGAGTGTGGGGTCCTGTGGATTTGTTTTCGTGACCACGTCCTTCTCGGCCTCGGGAGGAGTTATCTCCGGATGAACTTCATTTAGGGCCATTTCCTTTCTGACTTAAGGTGAAAGGAAGTCGATTGCCTCACAATGTTGGGGTTAAAGATTGGCGACTGAGCCACCAGTTGTTGAGGGACCATCTGGAAAGTGGTCTGAGGCTTCGTGGTCATAGTCATGGCAGAAAGTTGTGCAGATCTGCCTGGTCCCCTTGCCTTTTTATTTTTAGGCTGGGGACCTCCGTCTGAGGAAGATTTCCTCTTTGAGCTCATGCCCCACTTTTGGAGAAGGTTCCCGTTCTCCGTTGTTGCTCTGGCTGTAGGAAAAGGGTCTTAACCCCAGTTGTCCGAGGTAATCAGTTTCCTTGGTTCGTGTCTCATGCAGGCTCTCTTCGCTCTGAAGAAAGCATATAAGTCTTTCACAAGGGTACCCATGTGGGACTTAGCCAGGAAAATGATCCTTTTTGGGGCCTTCTATAGATCTGCACTCATTTCCTGGCAGTTCTGATGAGAAAGGGAGGTCGGTAGTCTCTCTTTCATCCCCTGTTCCCTCCTCAGAAGATGATCTGGCAACTTCGGAAGGTTCTCATTGAACTGCTGGCCTGCTATCTCTGAATCCAACTTAGAGACGGAGAAGTTTAGACGGACATCCTTCCACTTCTCCTCGCAGGCAGGTAGTGCTAGAGAGAATGGTTTGCATTCCTCTAGGGTTGGCCAAGGATTGCCCTTGTCGACTGCCTTGACGGTGAAGTCTAGTGCTTTCTCCGAACAGGGGAAAGAGATAAAGGAAGGAGCAAGAAACATGGGATGTCTCTTGCTCAGTGCTGAGACTTTGGAGTTGGTGTACCCGGCTCCTTTCAAGGTTTTCAGGATGATGGCTTGCGCCTTGTCATGTTCGAGGACAATGACCTCTTTGGGTACCGTTTCCTCACGGGTTGCATGTTCATCCCGCAGTCTCATGTAGCATTCTGGGTAAACTGAAAAATTAGGCCAGAATTTAAGATCTTCAATCAGTTGGTCCCCAACTTCTCTGAGATGATTAGTTTCCCATTCATCCTGGGCATATGCTCCGTATACCTCCAGGGGTTGGTTTCGGAGTGGTGAGAGAAATCCAACACCTTAAGGAGCTTCTTAGTAGAGCTTTTTGTAGGTCCTGGGTGATCCATCTTCTCTTGTAATAGTATCTGTTGCAGTCTGAGTGATTCTCTCATCGTCTCTTGTACCTTTTAGAACAACTCCATTATCCGTTGAATCGAAGTGAGGATCTCTTCGTTCATGACGGCCTATGCCGGTGGTTATGGAGTTGGGATTGAAAATCTTGACAGCATAGGTTGGTATACCGTCCCAGCAAGATGAGGGTCTTCAGTTGCCGTTGAAACGGATCCTTCTTCCTCTGCTTGTGGATGTTCCACGTCTTCTTCAGGGCCTTCTCAGTGTCAATGAACACTTCTGTCGTTCTTTCTTGAAGGATGTCCATGCCTTCTAGTGCCTTGTCTATGATCACGTCTATCTTCATTTGTATGAGGGGAGACTGGACCTGTTCCTGGGGCACCACCATATTAGGTAGAGCCTTGGGGAACAGAAGGTACCTTCGGGAGTTGTCGAGTAAGTACAGTCCCTTGAAAATTCTTTTGAAATCTACTTACCCATTAGCGAAGGGTCTCCCTCGCTGTATCTCTAGTCACCATGTTGATTGAGGGAGCTTCTCTGAAGCCGTTGGCCAGCAGGGTTGAACAGGTGGGGTAACCCTTCGGGTCCCAATACTTGAGAACTCCCGACACGATGTTGTAGGGGCATGAGTCCTGCACTTTGTGTAGCCACAAGAGTCTTTGTCTTTGTGGTTGCAGGCTAAGGCTGCGCATTTCTACATTGGCTCCTCCTGTGCAGGAAAAGGGGCTTAATGAGTATATAATGGATTTTGAAGCGAAGCGAAAAATCTATTTTTGGGTGAGATGGCTGTGTCGTCCTGATGGAAGGTTCCTATTGGTAGCTTTCTAAGGGATATTTGGCTACAGTGATATTCCCAGAGAATTGACCTTTAGGTCTCCAGAATTCTAACTCTTGGCGCGAATATCCTCTGTAATAAATGAAATTTTTGTTTCTTTGCTAAGTCTCTATTAAGGCTTTATTATCAAGCACCACAGAGCTAAAAACTATAAAATATTGTGCATCGACAACATGAATGAATCTTCGGTTAACGTTATGCGATTCCACTCACAGTACAAGTAAATAAAATATGAGATAAGTATTTCAAGTAAAACTATTGGAATACTATGCTAATTGGAAAATGATAGGTCAAGTAATAATTGTTTATTTTAGTAAACATGAAATGTCCTTCGGTAGCATGCCTTAATAATAAGTTAGTTATTTGATCTGAAAATTGAGGTTGACGACGGACTAGTCAGGGTTGATCAGGGTTAAAACATATGTAAATAACAAGATAACCAGGGCATCGTTACTTTGCGGATTTTCACTTATTGCGTGGGACCAGGAACCAATTATCGGGGATAGATGAGAGAATACTGTACATATATATAAATGTGTTTGGTAACAACAAAACAGTGCTGTTGCTATCTAACAACACTCACTGATCCTGTAGTATATATTTTTCAATATTTAACTTAGCCGGTGATTATAATAGCTGCAACTCTGTTGCTCGACAGAAAACTCTAAGGTAAAACTCGCCAGCGATCGCTACACAGGTTGCGGGTGTGCCCAACAGCGCCATCTGTCGTCCAGATACCCAGTACTCAATGTAAACAAAGACTCAATTTTCTCTCTGTCGTGCTAACGACAAGACGTACTTACTCGCTGTTGCTAAACTGGAGTTTTTTCACAACTAATTGGTGAAGTACATTATTCTAGTTTTGAGCTTTCGCTGTGCAAGGTTTCTCTTCACAAATCCTTGAACTCTTTTTGATAACGGATTCTTTGTTGATGACTTTTTGATAGTTTTTTGAATTCCCCTTCGACCAATTCAAAATGGCTGACCCTTCACAAGTCCCAAAATTTAGGAAGTGCAATGCTAGGGACTGTTCAAGGCGTCTTCCGAAGGCTTCTATCGACCCTCACACTGTTTGTTCCAATTGTCGGGATAAAACCTGTCAATCGGAAGATCGGTGTGAGGAGTGCGTTGGGCTTTCGGAATTCGATTTTATCGAATTCCAAAAATATACACGTAGGCTAGAGAGAGATAGAGTTAGGAGAAGTTCCTCTCGTTCTATCGATATTTCCTCTCCTCATGCCCCACAACCTATTCCTTCCCCTGTAGTGGTTGCTCCTAATCCCCCTCCTGGCACTCAAGAACCTTCGATGGCTGATATGATGCGTGCCATCCAAGCTCTGGGTGAGAGAGTTGAGTCCCTTGCTAGTGACCGTAATCAACTTATGGCGGATGTGAAGGAGCTGAAGTGCAAAAGTGCAGTGGGAAGTGTTAAAGTGAGTGATAGTGTTGTGGATAGTGTTGCGCTTGAGGGTTCGTCTGTTCGTGCCTGTCGTCCTCCTAGTCCGGGACCTCTTGTAAGCTCCCAAGTCCAGGGGAGAAGCAATGTCGTACGACAAATGGGTTCGAGAGGCTTTAATCAGCGAACAGACGTTCCCTCCGTGGTATCGGGCGTATCTACCCAAGATCGCCCCTGCCTAACTAAGACGAGAGAGCCCATATATACCTCGTCTTCGGAAGGTGTTTCTCGCAAGAAACCCTGGACCAAGGTCTCACGACCGTTAAAGCGCAAGTCGGTCCCTTCCGCACAAGTCCAACGGCCCAGTTGTAGCCACTGGGTCAGTTCGGACTCGCTGCAGTCATCCGATGACTGCTCTCCTCCTAAGAGAGGCAAAGCGGTACCGCTTCAGACAGTTACACCGTCTGTCGCCGCACCTGCTCCTGTAGACCCTAAGTGGTCTCTACTGCAAGACATGCAGTCTCAGCTAACGTCTCTTATGCAGGACTTTCGTGCGGAGAAGGTTGCTGCCGCACCAGCTAGTGCAGCTCCTTGCCTACAACCGCCCACACGATCGGTTGTGCGTCCGGTGGACGCTGAGGTAACCTTCTCACGCACACCAGTTGAGAGAGTTCCGCCACCCATGCGTTCCAGTGTGATCTGCCAGCCGCATGTTGACGTTCAGCGACGCACGGAGGTCTCCGTTGACGTTCGTGAGGTTCAACAACCGTTAGAGTTGTTTTGTTTTGACGCGGTGCGTCAACCTCCGCAACCCAGTGTGGTTGCCACTGCTCACCCACATCAGTCCAGACAGTCTGGAGTAGACGCTGTGCGTCCCCGCGCTGCTATGGTTGTTGCCAGCTCACAGACTGGGCAACAGTTCCATGACGTTGCGTCCGGCTCAGTCACGCATGCACCCGTGCGACCGGACTCAGCTTACCAGCCGTTACCCACTCCGTTGCCGTTCCCTCATCAGTTATCGGATGAGGGACTTTCTGATGATGATGTTGCTGCACACGTAGATGAACCGCATTCAGAACTGGACGAGCCTAAGTCTACGCAACCCTCTTTGGACTTTAGGAAAGTTTTGGCCCTGTTCAAAGAGATGTTTCCGGGCCAGTTTGTTTCTGTGGCTCCGCGTTCTCCTCCGTCAGAGTTTGTGTTAGGCATGCCGTCATCCACTCCTGCCTTTACTAGACTCGTCCTCGCACGCTCGTCCAAGAGAGCTTTGCGTGTGATAGGAGAATGGCTGCAGTCCAAGAAGAGTTTAGGGAAGACAGCTTTTACGTTTCCCCCTGCTAGACTCTCTTCTAGATCGAGCGTCTGGTATGCCACGGGAGAAGTTCTTGGCTTGGGAGTTCCTGCCTCTGCCCAGGGCGACTTCTCAAGCCTAGTAGACTCTCCCCGCCGCCTTGCCATGAGACGCTCAAAGATATGTTGGTCATCTTCGGACCTGGACCACCTGCTGAAAGGTATCTTTAGAGCCTTCGAAGTTTTTAACTTCTTAGACTGGTGTCTAGGAGCTCTAAGCAGAAAGATCTCTCCGACAGAGAAGGAGACTTCCTTGCTCATTATGTCCTGCATGGACAAGGCCGTACGTGATGGGTCTAATGAGCTTGCTGCATCATTTGTGTCCGGAGTCCTTAAGAAGCGTGAAAACCTATGCTCATTCCTTTCAGCTGGAGTTACACCATGCCAGAGATCCGAACTTCTGTTTGCTCCGCTTTCCAAGTGCCTTTTTCCAGAAGACCTGATTAAGGAAATTGCCGCTTCTTTGATACAGAAGGATACTCACGATCTTGTTGCGTCCTCAGCTCGCAAAGCCACCCCTTTGCCTACCTTGTCAGCTAGACCAAGGATGGACACTCCAGCGTCCCGTTTTATTCCGCCCTTTCGTGGCAGAGCCTCCAGCAGAGGAGGTGCTCGTGCCGAAGGGAAACGAGGAAAGAAGAAAGGAACCAAGTCCTTTAAGGGCAGAGTCTGAATGCCAGCTTCTTCAGACAGCACTGGGAGCCAGACTCAAGAACTTCTGGCAGACCTGGGAAAAGAGAGGCGCAGATGCACAATCTGTGAAGTTGCTCAGAGAGGGGTACAAGATCCCGTTTGTACGAAAACCCCCTCTAGCAACGTCTCCCATCGATCTCTCTCCCAGGTACAGAGAGGAAGACAAGAGACGAGCATTGAAACAGGAAGTGTCTCTCTTACTAGAGAAGGGAGCGGTAGTAAAAGTCTTGGACCATCAAACCCCGGGATTCTACAACCGCCTCTTCTTGGTGTCAAAGAAGACAGGAGGGTGGAGGCCGGTGCTAGACGTCAGTGCGCTGAATGTCTTTGTCACAAAGCAGACGTTCTCCATGGAGACCACAAAGTCGGTTCTAGCAGCGGTCAGAAGGGAAGACTGGATGGTCTCTTTAGACCTAAGGGACGCCTACTTCCACGTCCCCATCCACCCGGACTCCCAACCTTTTCTGAGATTCGTTTTCGAAAAGGTTGTCTACCAGTTTCAAGCTCTGTGCTTTGGCCTAAGCACAGCTCCTCTTGTGTTTACGAGGCTGATGAGGAATGTAGCCAAATTCCTTCATTTAGCGGACATCCGAGCCTCCCTCTATTTGGACGACTGGCTTCTCAGAGCTTCTTCCAGTCGTCGCTGTCTGAAGGATCTAAAGTGGACTCTAGATCTGACCAAGGAATTGGGTCTCCTTGTCAATATGGAAAAGTCACAAGTGGTCCCATCCCAAACTATTGTGTATTTAGGGATGGAGATTCACAGTCTAGCTTTTCGGGCTTTTCCGTCGGCCCCCAGAACAAGCCAAGCCCAGTTATGCATCCAGAACATGCTGAAGAAGGAACGATGTTCAGTCAGGAAGTGGATGAGTCTGATAGGGACGCTATCATCCCTGGAACAGTTTGTGTCATTAGGAAGACTACACCTCCGTCCTCTTCAATATCACCTAGCATTTCACAGGAAAAAGGACAAGACGCTAGAAGCAGTCTCGATCCCCATTTCCGAGAAGATGAAGTCTTGCCTGACGTGGTGGAAGGACAGTATCAGCCTCAGAGAGGGTCTGCCACTGGCTGTTCAGACTCCCAACCACGTTCTCTTCTCGGACGCATCGGACGTAGGCTGGGGCGCGACATTAGACGGTCGGGAATGCTCGGGAATATGGAACTCGAGTCAAAGGACAATGCATATCAACTGCAAGGAGCTACTGGCAGTACATCTGGCCTTGAAAAGCTTCAGGTCTGTCCTTCAAGGAAAGGTGGTGGAGGTGAACTCGGACAACACCACGGCTTTGGCGTACATCTCCAAGCAAGGAGGGACCCACTCACTGACGTTGTACGAGATCGCAAGGGACCTGCTCACCTGGTCAAAAGGTCTAAACATATCGCTAGTAACGAGGTTCATCCAAGGCAACTTGAATGTCATGGCAGATTGTCTCAGTCGGAAGGGACAAGTAATTCCAACAGAATGGACCCTCCACAAGGATGTATGCAAGAGACTTTGGGCCACTTGGGGCCAGCCAACCATAGATCTCTTTGCAACCTCGATGACCAAGAGGCTCCCAATATATTGCTCACCAATCCCGGACCCAGCAGCAGTTCATATAGATGCCTTTCTCCTAGATTGGTCACATCTAGATCTATATGCATTCCCACCGTTCAAGATTGTCAACAAGGTACTGCAGAAGTTCGCCTCTCACGAAGGGACAAGGTTGACGCTCGTTGCTCCCCTCTGGCCCGCGAGAGAATGGTTCACCGAGGTACTTCGATGGCTAGTAGACGTTCCCAGAACTCTTCCTCTAAGGGTGGACCTTCTACGTCAGCCACACGTAAAGAAGGTACACCAAAGCCTCCACGCTCTTCGTCTGACTGCCTTCAGACTATCGAAAGACTCTCGAGAGCTAGAGGCTTTTCGAAGGAGGCAGCCAGGGCGATTGCTAGAGCAAGGAGAACATCCACCCTTAGAGTCTACCAATCGAAGTGGGAAGTCTTCCGAAGCTGGTGCAAGTCAGTATCAGTATCCTCAACCAGTACCTCTGTAACTCAAATAGCTGACTTCCTTTTATACCTGAGGAAGGAAAGATCTCTTTCAGCTCCCACTATCAAGGGTTACAGAAGCATGTTGGCATCAGTCTTCCGTCACAGAGGCTTAGATCTTTCCAACAATAAAGATCTACAGGACCTCCTTAAGTCTTTTGAGACCACGAAGGAGCGTCGTTTGGTTACACCTGGTTGGAATTTAGACGTGGTACTAAGATTCCTCATGTCAGACAGGTTCGAGCCGCTACAATCAGCCTCCCTGAAAGATCTCACCTTAAAGACTCTTTTCCTGGTATGCTTAGCCACAGCTAAAAGAGTCAGTGAGATTCATGCCTTCAGCAAGAACATCGGATTTTCATCAGAAAAGGCTACATGTTCACTACAACTTGGTTTTCTAGCCAAAAACGAGCTGCCTTCTCGACCTTGGCCGAAATCGTTCGATATTCCAAGCTTATCGAATATGGTTGGCAATGAACTAGAAAGAGTCTTATGCCCTGTGAGAGCTCTTAAGTTCTATTTAAAACGAACTAAACCTTTACGAGGCCTGTCTGAAGCTTTATGGTGTTCAGTTAAGAAACCATCTTTGCCTATGTCAAAGAATGCTTTATTCTATTTTATCAGACTGTTAATACGAGAGGCTCATTCCCATCTGAGTGAGGAAGACCAAGCTTTGCTGAAGGTAAGGACACATGAAGTTAGAGCTGTCGCAACTTCCGTGGCCTTTAAACAAAATAGATCTCTGCGAAGTATAATGGACGCAACCTATTGGAGAAGCAAGTCAGTGTTTGCGTCTTTTTATCTTAAGGATGTCCAGTCTCTTTACGAGGACTGCTACACACTGGGACCATTCGTAGCAGCGAGTGCAGTAGTGGGTGAGGGCTCAACCACTACAATTCCCTAATTCCATAACCTTTTTTAATCTTTCTCTTGAAATGTTTTTATTGTTGTTTTTTGGGTTGTCCGGAAGGCTAAGAAGCCTTTCACATCCTGGTTGATTTGGCGGGTGGTCAAAGTCATTTCTTGAGAGCGCCTAGATTAGGGGTTTTGATGAGGTCCTGTTGTATGGGTTGCAACCCTTGATACTTCAGATCCTAGGGGTCCCTCAGCATCCTAAGAGGATCGCGAGGCTTCGTAAGGAAGACGTACTTAAAAAGGCAGAGTAATTGTTCAAGTCGACTTCCTTACCAGGTACCTATTTATTTTGTTTTTGTTATTTTGATAACTTCTAAAATGAAATAAAAACTCTTAGCTCATAATAATGTAAACATATATTGCTGGTCTCTACCCACCCCCCTGGGTGTGAATCAGCTTATATGATCACCGGCTAAGTTTAATATTGAAAAATGTTATTTTTATTAATAAAATAAATTTTTGAATATACTTACCCGGTGATCATATATTAAAGGACCCTCCCTTCCTCCCCAATAGAGACCCAGTAGACCGAGGAGAAAATTGGTTCTGCGTTTACATGGAGTACTTGAGTACCTGCTTGACAGATGGCGCTGTTGATGTACACCCCCACCTGTATAGCGATCGCTGGCGTATTTTGTCCTTAGGTTTTTCTGTCGGGCAGCAGAGCTGACAGCTTATATGATCACCGGGTAAGTATATTCAAAAATTTATTTTATTAATAAAAATAACATTTTTCAATATTAAACTTAGCCGGTGATCATATAAGCTGTCAGCTCTGCTGCCCGACAGAAAAACCTAAGGACAAAATACGCCAGCGATCGCTATACAGGTGGGGGTGTACATCAACAGCGCCATCTGTCGAGCAGGTACTCAAGTACTCCATGTAAACACAGAACCAATTTTCTCTCTGTCGTGCCACCGGCAAGACCTACTAAATACGCTGTTGCTTACTGGATTGGTTTTCACAGATTTTGGTGAAGTACACATTTCTAGTTATTAGCTTTCGCTTTGCAGAGGTTATCTTCAATACTTCCTTGCATTCTTTGATTGAATTTTGGATTATTTGTTGACGACTTGGATAGATTTTGAATTCCCCTTTGACTAATTCAAGATGGCTGACCCTTCTCAAGTCCCTAAATACAGAAAGTGTAGTGCTAGGGACTGTTCAAGGCGTCTTCCAAAGGCCTCTATCGATCCGCACACCATTTGTTCCATTTGTCGGGGTAAAACCTGTCAATTGGAAGATCGATGTGAGGAATGCGTTGGGCTTTCGGAATTCGATTTTCTCGAATTCCTGAAATATTCACGTAGGCTAGAGAGAGATAGAGTCAGGAGAAGTTCATCTCGCTCCGTTGATTTTTCCTCTCCCCATGCCCCACAACCTATTCCTTCCCCTGTAGTGGTTGCTCCTGATCCCCCTTCTAGCACTCAACAACCTTCGATGGCGGATATGATGCGTGCCATCCAGGCTCTGGGTGAGAGAGTCGAGTCATTGGCGAGTGACCGTAATCAACTCATGGCAGACGTCAAGGAGTTGAAGGGTAAGAGTGCAGTGGGTAGTGACAAAGTGAGTGGTAGTGTTGTGGAAAGTGTTAGTGTTGCGCTTGAGGGTGCGTCTGTTCGTGCCTGTCGTCCTCCCAGTCCGGGACCTCTTGCAAGCTCCCAAGCCCAGGGGAGAAGCAATGTCGTACGACCAAAGGGTTCGACAGGCTTTAATCAGCGGACAGACGTTCCCTCCGTGGTTTCGGACGTATCTTGCCAAGATCGCCCCACCTACAAGAAGACGAGAGAGCCCATTTATTCCTCGTCTGCGGAAGATGTTTCTCGGAAGAAACAATGGACCAAGGTCTCACGACCTCTCAAACGCAAGGTCCCTTCCGCGCAAGTCCAACGGCCCAGTTGTAGCCACTGGGTCAGTTCGGACTCGCTGCAGTCTTCCGATGACTGCACACCTTCTAAGAGAGGCAAAGCGGTTCCGCAACAGGCAGTAACACCGTCTGTTGCCGCACCTGCTACTGTAGACCCTAAGTGGGCTTTGCTGCAGACCATGCAGACACAGTTGTCATCTTTAATGCAGGACTTTCGTGCGGAGAAGGTTGACGCTGCACCCGTTAGCCTACAACCAACCACGGTTGTGCGTCCAGTTGACGCTGAGGCTACCTTCTCCCGCGCTCCATCTGTGAGAGTCCCGCCACCCATGCGCACTGTACCCTGCCAGCCGCATGTTGACGTTCTCCGACGCACGGAACCCTCCGTTGACGTTCGCGAGTTACAACAACAACAACCTAAGTTGTTTTGTTTTGAGGCGGTGTGTCAACCTCCGCAACCCACTGTGGTTACCACTACTCGCCCACAGCAGACTAGACAGTCAGGAGTAGACGCTTTGCGCCCCCGCGCAGCTATGGTTGTTGCCAGCTCACAGACTGGCCAACAGTTCCATGACGTTGCGTCCAGTGCAGTCACGCATGCACCCGTGCTGCCGGACTCAGCTGACCAGCCAATTCCTACTCCTTTGCCGCTTCCTCCTCAGCATTCAGACGATGGACTCTCTGATGATGACGACGCTGCACACCTTGACGACCCGCACACGGACATCGACGAACCCAAGACCACGCCTCCCTCCTTGGACTTTAGGAAAGTACTTGCACTGTTCAAGGATATGTATCCTGATCAGTTTGTTTCTGCAGCCCCACGCTCTCCTCCATCTGAGTTCGCTTTAGGCACGCAGTCATCCGCTCCTGCCTTTACGAAGCTCGTCCTCGCCCGCTCGTCCAAGAGAGCTTTAAGGGTGTTGGGAGATTGGATGCAGTCCAAAAAGCACCTTGGGAAGACAGCATTCTTGTTTCCCCCTGCGAAACTCGCTTCCAGATCGAGCGTCTGGTATGCCACGGGAGAAGTTCTCGGCTTGGGAGTTCCTGCCTCTGCCCAGGGCGACTTCTCAAGTCTAGTAGACTCTCCCCGCAGGCTGGCCATGAGACGCTCCAAGATTTGTTGGACTCCTTCAGATTTAGATCATCTGATGAAAGGAGTGTTCAGAGCCTTCGAAGTGTTTAACTTTTTGGATTGGTGTTTGGGAGCGTTGAGCAGGAAGACCTCCCCTTCTGACAAGGAAACTTCCATGCTCATTATGTCCTGCATGGACAAGGCCATACGGGACGGTTCCAGTGAGCTTGCGGCTTCGTTCGTTTCCGGGGTCCTCAAGAAACGGGAAAACCTTTGCTCCTTCTTGTCAGCTGGAGTAACACAATGTCAGAAATCGGAGCTTATGTTTGCTCCTCTCTCGAAGTGCCTTTTCCCAGAGGAGTTGATCAAGGAGATTGCTGCCTCCTTGATTCAAAAAGACACGCATGACCTGGTTGCGTCATCTGCACGCCTACCGTGTCTAGACCCAGGATGGATACTCCAGCTTCAAGATTTATTCCGCCCTTTCGTGGCAGAGCCCCCAGCAGAGGAGGTGCTCGTGCCGAAGGAAAACGTGGGAGCAAGAAGAAAGGTACCAAGTCCTTTAGAGGCAGAGTCTGACTGCCACCTTCTTCAGACAGCAGTGGGAGCCAGACTCAAGAACTACTGGCAGTCCTGGGAGAACAGGGGCGCAGATGCACAATCTGTGAAGTTGCTCAGAGAAGGGTACAAGATCCCATTCTTGCGCAAGCCCCCTCTAGCAACGACTCCCATCGACCTCTCTCCCAGGTACAGAGAGGAGGACAAGAGACTAGCTTTGAAGCAAGAGGTGTCTCTCTTACTAGAAAAGGGAGCGGTAGTCAAAGTCCGGGACCATCAATCCCCGGGCTTCTACAACCGTCTCTTCTTAGTGGTAAAGAAGACAGGAGGGTGGAGACCGGTGCTAGACGTCAGTGCTCTGAATGTCTTTGTCACAAAGCAGACGTTCGCCATGGAGACGACAAAGTCTGTTCTAGCAGCGGTCAGGAAGGAAGACTGGATGGTCTCTTTAGACCTCAAGGACGCTTACTTTCACGTCCCCATCCACCCAGATTCCCAACCTTTTCTAAGGTTCGTTTACGGGAAGGTTGTCTACCAATTTCAAGCCCTGTGCTTTGGCCTAAGCACGGCGCCTCTTGTCTTTACGAAACTGATGAGGAATATTGCCAAATTCCTGCATTTAGCAGACATCAGAGCCTCCCTCTATTTGGACGACTGGCTTTTAAGAGCTTCGTCCAGTCGTCGCTGTCTGGAGAATCTAAAGTGGACTCTAGATCTGACCAAGGAATTGGGTCTCCTGGTCAATATGGAAAAGTCCCAACTGGTCCCATCCCAAACTATAGTGTACCTAGGGATGGAGATTCACAGTCAAGCTTTTCGGGCTTTTCCGTCGGCCCCCAGAATAAGTCAAGCCCAAGGATGCATCCAGAACATGCTAATGAAGGACCGATGTTCAGTCAGACAGTGGATGAGTCTGATAGGGACGCTTTCATCACTGGACCAGTTCATTGCGTTAGGGAGACTGCACCTCCGTCCCCTTCAATTTCACCTGGCTGTTCACTGGAGAAAGGACAAGACGCTAGAAGCGGTCTCGATCCCTATTTCCGAGAAGATGAAGTCATCACTGACTTGGTGGAAGGACAACATCAACCTCAGAGAGGGTCTGCCCCTGGCTGTTCAGACCCCCAACCACGTTCTCTTCTCGGACGCATCGGACACGGGCTGGGGTGCGACATTAGACGGTCGGGAATGCTCGGGCACCTGGAACTCGGAGCAAACAACGTTACATATCAACTGCAAGGAGCTACTGGCAGTTCATCTGGCCTTGAAAAGCTTCAAGTCCCTCCTTCTAGGCAAGGTGGTGGAGGTGAACTCCGACAACACCACGGCCTTGGCGTACATCTCCAAGCAAGGAGGGACCCATTCTATGACGTTGTACGAGATCGCAAGGGACCTCCTCACCTGGTCAAGAGATCTAAACCTGTCTCTAGTAACGAGGTTCATTCAAGGCAACATGAATGTCATGGCGGACCGCCTCAGTCGGAAGGGTCAAATCATCCCAACAGAATGGACCCTTCACAAGAATGTATGCAAGAGACTTTGGGCCACATGGGGCCAACCTACCATAGATCTCTTTGCAACCTCGATGACCAAGAGGCTCCCAAATTATTGCTCGCCAATCCCGGACCCAGCAGCAGTTCATATAGATGCTTTTCTACTGGATTGGTCCCATCTAGACCTTTATGCATTCCCCCCGTTCAAGATTGTCAACAAGGTACTGCAGAAGTTCGCCTCTCACGAAGGGACAAGGTTGACGTTGGTTGCTCCCCTCTGGCCCGCGAGAGAATGGTTCACCGAGGTACTGCAATGGCTGGTGGACGTTCCCAGAACTCTTCCTCTAAGAGTGGACCTTCTACGTCAGCCACACGTAAAGAAGGTACACCCAAGCCTCCACGCTCTTCGTCTGACTGCCTTCAGACTATCGAAAGACTCTCGAGAGCTAGAGGCTTTTCGAAGGAGGCAGCCAGGGCGATTGCTAGAGCAAGGAGGACATCCACTCTTAGAGTCTACCAGTCGAAGTGGGAAGTTTTCCGAAGCTGGTGCAAGTCGGTATCAGTATCCTCAACCAGTACCTCTGTAACTCAAATAGCTGACTTCCTTTTATACCTGAGGAAGGAAAGATCTCTTTCAGCTCCCACGATCAAGGGTTACAGAAGCATGTTGGCAGCAGTCTTCCGTCACAGAGGCTTAGATCTTTCCAACAACAAAGATCTACAGGACCTCCTTAAGTCTTTTGAGACCTCGAAGGAGCGTCGTTTGGCCACACCAGGTTGGAATTTAGACGTGGTACTAAGATTCCTTATGTCAGAAAGGTTCGAGCCGCTACAATCAGCCTCCTTTAAAGATCTCACTTTAAAGACTCTTTTCCTCGTCTGCTTAGCAACAGCTAAAAGAGTCAGTGAGATACACGCCTTCAGCAGGAACATCGGATTTTCATCTGAAACGGCTACATGTTCTTTGCAGCTTGGTTTTCTAGCCAAAAACGAACTACCTTCTCGTCCTTGGCCGAAATCGTTCGATATTCCAAGCCTTTCTAATTTGGTTGGAAATGAACTAGAAAGAGTCTTATGCCCTGTTAGAGCTCTTAAGTTCTATTTAAGACGAACTAAACCTTTACGAGGACAGTCAGAAGCTTTATGGTGTGCTATTAAGAAACCTTCTTTACCTATGTCGAAGAATGCAGTTTCCTATTATATCAGACTGTTGATACGAGAAGCTCATTCCCATCTGAATGAGGAAGACCATGCTTTGCTGAAGGTAAGGACACATGAAGTTAGAGCTGTCGCAACTTCAGTGGCCTTCAAACAAAACAGATCTCTGCAGATTA
This sequence comes from Palaemon carinicauda, assembly GCF_036898095.1. Taxonomy (NCBI): domain Eukaryota; kingdom Metazoa; phylum Arthropoda; class Malacostraca; order Decapoda; family Palaemonidae; genus Palaemon; species Palaemon carinicauda. The sequence continues at coordinate 122,568,525 of NC_090727.1, read as the reverse complement.
TAATGGACGCAACCTATTGGAGAAGCAAGTCAGTGTTCGCGTCTTTTTATCTTAAAGATGTCCAGTCTCTTTACGAGAACTGCTACACCCTGGGACCATTCGTAGCAGCGAGTGCAGTAGTGGGTGAGGGCTCAACCACTACATTCCCCTAATTCCATAACCTTTTTTAATCTTTCTCTTGAAATGTTTTTTATTGTTGTTTTTGGGTTGTCCGGAAGGCTAAGAAGCCTTTCGCATCCTGGTTGATTTGGCGGGTGGTCAAATTCTTTTCTTGAGAAGCGCCTAGATTAGAGGTTTTGATGAGGTCCTTTAGTATGGGTTGCAACCCTTGATACTTCAGCTCCTAGGAGTCGCTCAGCATCCTATGAGGATCGCGAGGCTCAGTAAGGAAGACGTACTTAAAAAGGCAGAGTAATTGTTCAAGTCAACTTCCTTACCAGGTACTTATTTATTTTATGTTTGTTATTTTGAATAACTGCTAAAATTAAATACAAAATACTTAGCTCATAATAATGTAAACATGTAATGCTGGTCTCTACCCACCCCCCTGGGTGTCAATCAGCTTATATGATCACCGGCTAAGTTTAATATTGAAAAATGTTATTTTTATTAATAAAATAAATTTTTGAATATACTTACCCGGTGATCATATATTAAAGGACCCTCCCTTCCTCCCCAATAGAGACCCAGTGGACCGAGGAGAAAATTGGTTCTGTGTTTACATGGAGTACTTGAGTACCTGCTCGACAGATGGCGCTGTTGATGTACACCCCCACCTGTATAGCGATCGCTGGCGTATTTTGTCCTTAGGTTTTTCTGTCGGGCAGCAGAGCTGACAGCTTATATGATCACCGGGTAAGTATATTCAAAAATTTATTTTATTAATAAAAATAACATTTTTTAATATTAAACTTAGCCGGTGATCATATAAGCTGTCAGCTCTGCTGCCCGACAGAAAAACCTAAGGACAAAATACGTCAGCGATCGCTATACAGGTGGGGGTGTACATCAACAGCGCCATCTGTCGAGCAGGTTCTCAAGTACTCCATGTAAACACAGAACCAATTTTCTCTCTGTCGTGCCACCGGCAAGACCTACTAAATACGCTGTTGCTTACTGGATTGGTTTTCACAGATTTTGGTGAAGTACACATTTCTAGTTATTAGCTTTCGCTTTGCAGAGGTTATCTTCAATACTTCCTTGCATTCTTTGATTGAATTTTGGATTATTTGTTGACGACTTGGATAGATTTTGAATTCCCCTTTGACTAATTCAAGATGGCTGACCCTTCTCAAGTCCCTAAATACAGAAAGTGTAGTGCTAGGGACTGTTCAAGGCGTCTTCCGAAGGCCTCTATCGATCCGCACACCATTTGTTCCAATTGTCGGGGTAAAACCTGTCAATTGGAAGATCGATGTGAGGAATGCGTTGGGCTTTCGGAATTCGATTTTCTCGAATTCCTGAAATATTCACGTAGGCTAGAGAGAGATAGAGTCAGGAGAAGTTCATCTCGCTCCGTTGATTTTTCCTCTCCCCATGCCCCACAACCTATTCCTTCCCCTGTAGTGGTTGCTCCTGATCCCCCTTCTAGCACTCAACAACCTTCGATGGCGGATATGATGCGTGCCATCCAGGCTCTGGGTGAGAGAGTCGAGTCATTGGCGAGTGACCGTAATCAACTCATGGCAGACGTCAAGGAGTTGAAGGGTAAGAGTGCAGTGGGTAGTGACAAAGTGAGTGGTAGTGTTGTGGAAAGTGTTAGTGTTGCGCTTGAGGGTGCGTCTGTTCGTGCCTGTCGTCCTCCCAGTCCGGGACCTCTTGCAAGCTCCCAAGCCCAGGGGAGAAGCAATGTCGTACGACCAAAGGGTTCGACTGGCTTTAATCAGCGGACAGACGTTCCCTCCGTGGTTTCGGACGTATCTTGCCAAGATCGCCCCACCCACAAGAAGACGAGAGAGCCCATTTATTCCTCGTCTGCGGAAGATGTTTCTCGGAAGAAACAATGGACCAAGGTCTCACGACCTCTCAAACGCAAGGTCCCTTCATCGCAAGTCCAACGGCCCAGTTGTAGCCACTGGGTCAGTTCGGACTCGCTGCAGTCTTCCGATGACTGCACACCTCCTAAGAGAGGCAAAGCGGTTCCGCAACAGGCAGTAACACCGTCTGTTGCCGCACCTGCTACTGTAGACCCTAAGTGGGCTTTGCTGCAGACCATGCAGACACAGTTGTCATCTTTAATGCAGGACTTTCGTGCGGAGAAGGTTGACGCTGCACCCGTTAGCCTACAACCAACCACGGTTGTGCGTCCAGTTGACGCTGAGGCTACCTTCTCCCGCGCTCCAGCTGTGAGAGTCCCGCCACCCATGCGCACTGTACCCTGCCAGCCGCATGTTGACGTTCTCCGACGCACGGAACCCTCCGTTGACGTTCGCGAGTTACAACAACAACAACCTAAGTTGTTTTGTTTTGAGGCGGTGCGTCAACCTCCGCAACCCACTGTGGTTACCACTACTCGCCCACAGCAGACTAGACAGTCAGGAGTAGACGCTTTGCGCCCCCGCGCAGCTATGGTTGTTGCCAGCTCACAGACTGGCCAACAGTTCCATGACGTTGCGTCCAGTGCAGTCACGCATGCACCCGTGCTGCCGGACTCAGCTGACCAGCCAATTCCTACTCCTTTGCCGCTTCCTCCTCAGCATTCAGACAATGGACTCTCTGATGATGACGACGCTGCACACCTTGACGACCCGCACACGGACATCGACGAACCCAAGACCACGCCTCCCTCCTTGGACTTTAGGAAAGTACTTGCACTGTTCAAGGATATGTATCCTGATCAGTTTGTTTCTGCAGCCCCACGCTCTCCTCCATCTGAGTTCGCTTTAGGCACGCAGTCATCCGCTCCTGCCTTTACGAAGCTCGTCCTCGCCCGCTCGTCCAAGAGAGCTTTAAGGGTGTTGGGAGATTGGATGCAGTCCAAAAAGCACCTTGGGAAGACAGCATTCTTGTTTCCCCCTGCGAAACTCGCTTCTAGATCGAGCGTCTGGTATGCCACGGGAGAAGTTCTCGGCTTGGGAGTTCCTGCCTCTGCCCAGGGCGACTTCTCAAGTCTAGTAGAATCTCCCCGCAGGCTGGCCATGAGACGCTCCAAGATTTGTTGGACTCCTTCAGATTTAGATCATCTGATGAAAGGAGTGTTCAGAGCCTTCGAAGTGTTTAACTTTTTGGATTGGTGTTTGGGAGCGTTGAGCAGGAAGACCTCCCCTTCTGACAAGGAAACTTCCATGCTCATTATGTCCTGCATGGACAAGGCCATACGGGACGGTTCCAGTGAGCTTGCGGCTTCGTTCGTTTCCGGGGTCCTCAAGAAACGGGAAAACCTTTGCTCCTTCTTGTCAGCTGGAGTAACACAATGTCAGAAATCGGAGCTTATGTTTGCTCCTCTCTCGAAGTGCCTTTTCCCAGAGGAGTTGATCAAGGAGATTGCTGCCTCCTTGATTCAAAAAGACACGCATGACCTGGTTGCGTCATCTGCACGCAAAGCCACCCCTTTGCCTACCGTGTCTAGACCCAGGATGGATACTCCAGCTTCAAGATTTATTCCGCCCTTTCGTGGCAGAGCCCCCAGCAGAGGAGGTGCTCGTGCCGAAGGAAAACGTGGGAGCAAGAAGAAAGGTACCAAGTCCTTTAGAGGCAGAGTCTGACTGCCACCTTCTTCAGACAGCAGTGGGAGCCAGACTCAAGAACTACTGGCAGTCCTGGGAGAACAGGGGCGCAGATGCACAATCTGTGAAGTTGCTCAGAGAAGGGTACAAGATCCCATTCTTGCGCAAGCCCCCTCTAGCAACGACTCCCATCGACCTCTCTCCCCAGGTACAGAGAGGAGGACAAGAGACTAGCTTTGAAGCAAGAGGTGTCTCTCTTACTAGAAAAGGGAGCGGTAGTCAAAGTCCGGGACCATCAATCCCCGGGCTTCTACAACCGTCTCTTCTTATTGGTAAAGAAGACAGGAGGGTGGAGACCGGTGCTAGACGTCAGTGCTCTGAATGTCTTTGTCACAAAGCAGACGTTCGCCATGGAGACGACAAAGTCTGTTCTAGCAGCGGTCAGGAAGGAAGACTGGATGGTCTCTTTAGACCTCAAGGACGCTTACTTTCACGTCCCCATCCACCCAGATTCCCAACCTTTTCTAAGGTTCGTTTACGGGAAGGTTGTCTACCAATTTCAAGCCCTGTGCTTTGGCCTAAGCACGGCGCCTCTTGTCTTTACGAAACTGATGAGGAATATTGCCAAATTCCTGCATTTAGCAGACATCAGAGCCTCCCTCTATTTGGACGACTGGCATTTAAGAGCTTCGTCCAGTCGTCGCTGTCTGGAGAATCTAAAGTGGACTCTAGATCTGACCAAGGAATTGGGTCTCCTGGTCAATATGGAAAAGTCCCAACTGGTCCCATCCCAAACTATAGTGTACCTAGGGATGGAGATTCACAGTCAAGCTTTTCGGGCTTTTCCGTCGGCCCCCAGAATAAGTCAAGCCCAAGGATGCATCCAGAACATGCTAATGAAGGACCGATGTTCAGTCAGACAGTGGATGAGTCTGATAGGGACGCTTTCATCACTGGACCAGTTCATTGCGTTAGGGAGACTGCACCTCCGTCCCCTTCAATTTCACCTGGCTGTTCACTGGAGAAAGGACAAGACGCTAGAAGCTGTCTCGATCCCTATTTCCGAGAAGATGAAGTCATCACTGACTTGGTGGAAGGACAACATCAACCTCAGAGAGGGTCTGCCCCTGGCTGTTCAGACCCCCAACCACGTTCTCTTCTCGGACGCATCGGACACGGGCTGGGGTGCGACATTAGACGGTCGGGAATGCTCGGGCACCTGGAACTCGGAGCAAACAACGTTACATATCAACTGCAAGGAGCTACTGGCAGTTCATCTGGCCTTGAAAAGCTTCAAGTCCCTCCTTCTAGGCAAGGTGGTGGAGGTGAACTCCGACAACACCACGGCCTTGGCGTACATCTCACAGCAAGGAGGGACCCATTCTATGACGTTGTACGAGATCGCAAGGGACCTCCTCACCTGGTCAAGAGATCTAAACCTGTCTCTAGTAACGAGGTTCATTCAAGGCAACATGAATGTCATGGCGGACCGCCTCAGTCGGAAGGGTCAAATCATCCCAACAGAATGGACCCTTCACAAGAATGTATGCAAGAGACTTTGGGCCACATGGGGCCAACCTACCATAGATCTCTTTGCAACCTCGATGACCAATAGGCTCCCAAATTATTGCTCGCCAATCCCGGACCCAGCAGCAGTTCATATAGATGCTTTTCTACTGGATTGGTCCCATCTAGACCTTTATGCATTCCCCCCGTTCAAGATTGTCAACAAGGTACTGCAGAAGTTCGCCTCTCACGAAGGGACAAGGTTGACGTTGGTTGCTCCCCTCTGGCCCGCGAGAGAATGGTTCACCGAGGTACTGCAATGGCTGGTGGACGTTCCCAGAACTCTTCCTCTAAGAGTGGACCTTCTACGTCAGCCACACGTAAAGAAGGTACACCCAAGCCTCCACGCTCTTCGTCTGACTGCCTTCAGACTATCGAAAGACTCTCGAGAGCTAGAGGCTTTTCGAAGGAGGCAGCCAGGGCGATTGCTAGAGCAAGGAGGACATCCACTCTTAGAGTCTACCAGTCGAAGTGGGAAGTCTTCCGAAGCTGGTGCAAGTCGGTATCAGTATCCTCAACCAGTACCTCTGTAACTCAAATAGCTGACTTCCTTTTATACCTGAGGAAGGAAAGATCTCTTTCAGCTCCCACGATCAAGGGTTACAGAAGCATGTTGGCAGCAGTCTTCCGTCACAGAGGCTTAGATCTTTCCAACAACAAAGATCTACAGGACCTCCTTAAGTCTTTTGAGACCTCGAAGGAGTGTCGTTTGGCCACACCAGGTTGGAATTTAGACGTGGTACTAAGATTCCTTATGTCAGAAAGGTTCGAGCCGCTACAATCAGCCTCCTTTAAAGATCTCACTTTAAAGACTCTTTTCCTCGTCTGCTTAGCAACAGCTAAAAGAGTCAGTGAGATACACGCCTTCAGCAGGAACATCGGATTTTCATCTGAAACGGCTACATGTTCTTTGCAGCTTGGTTTTCTAGCCAAAAACGAACTACCTTCTCGTCCTTGGCCGAAATCGTTCGATATTCCAAGCCTTTCTAATTTGGTTGGAAATGAACTAGAAAGAGTCTTATGCCCTGTTAGAACTCTTAAGTTCTATTTAAGACGAACTAAACCTTTACGAGGACAGTCAGAAGCTTTATGGTGTGCTATTAAGAAACCTTCTTTACCTATGTCGAAGAATGCAGTTTCCTATTATATCAGACTGTTGATACGAGAAGCTCATTCCCATCTGAATGAGGAAGACCATGCTTTGCTGAAGGTAAGGACACATGAAGTTAGAGCTGTCGCAACTTCAATGGCCTTCAAACAAAACAGATCTCTGCAGAGTATAATGGACGCAACCTATTGGAGAAGCAAGTCAGTGTTCGCGTCTTTTTATCTTAAAGATGTCCAGTCTCTTTACGAGAACTGCTACACCCTGGGACCATTCGTAGCAGCGAGTGCAGTAGTGGGTGAGGGCTCAACCACTACATTCCCCTAATTCCATAACCTTTTTTAATCTTTCTCTTGAAATGTTTTTTATTGTTGTTTTTGGGTTGTCCGGAAGGCTAAGAAGCCTTTCGCATCCTGGTTGATTTGGCGGGTGGTCAAATTCTTTTCTTGAGAAGCGCCTAGATTAGAGGTTTTGATGAGGTCCTTTAGTATGGGTTGCAACCCTTGATACTTCAGCTCCTAGGAGTCGCTCAGCATCCTATGAGGATCGCGAGGCTCAGTAAGGAAGACGTACTTAAAAAGGCAGAGTAATTGTTCAAGTCGACTTCCTTACCAGGTACTTATTTATTTTATGTTTGTTATTTTGAATAACTGCTAAAATTAAATACAAAATACTTAGCTCATAATAATGTAAACATGTAATGCTGGTCTCTACCCACCCCCCTGGGTGTGAATCAGCTTATATGATCACCGGCTAAGTTTAATATTGAAAAATGTTATTTTTATTAATAAAATAAATTTTTGAATATACTTACCCGGTGATCATATATTAAAGGACCCTCCCTTCCTCCCCAATAGAGACCCAGTGGACCGAGGAGAAAATTGGTTCTGTGTTTACATGGAGTACTTGAGTACCTGCTCGACAGATGGCGCTGTTGATGTACACCCCCACCTGTATAGCGATCGCTGGCGTATTTTGTCCTTAGGTTTTTCTGTCGGGCAGCAGAGCTGACAGCTTATATGATCACCGGGTAAGTATATTCAAAAATTTATTTTATTAATAAAAATAACATTTTTCTAATATATGTACAGCACAGTACTATCACTACAGTAGGCTACAGCTTAATTAGCTAAGGTAACACTCTTAAGGGATCTCTGTTTTTGACAGGCTGACTCGCACCTTTCAAACTCATCTTACACTTAGTCTATATCCACATTACAACTGTCCTATAAAGTACAGTATTTCTTACATTTTCTGTACAGCAGTTAGTTGACATAACAGTAACACTAATATACAATGATTACAACACAATAGGTCATGTGGTGGCAGCACATTAAGTGGTGTACGTTACCTCAGCTCCCGGTTCAGGGCAGACGTTACCTGGTGTTAGTTTGGTATGATTGAATAGAATGTCTGGTCTTCTCTTCCTTCATCTTCCCCTCTCTTGGGGTTCAACATCTGGATGACTCCGACCGCAGTCAATACCTATTTCCCATGTGTAGACTGAAATATATGAAATATATTTTATGCCCCAGGGATGATGATCAATGATTACGTTGGTCAAATCACAGTGCCTAAATTTTCCACAGACTTCCTCCACTACTGCCCAAGCCGCCAACTCTCGTGCATGACATCCCAAGAGTTCATGAGGTAACGAGGGTTATCCTCTCATGCTCGCATAAGCTCAGAGTCCCACCCCAGGTTAAGTTCCCAGCCAGTTGAGGTTTGAAATTCCACCCACCTAGTGGTTAGTATCCGTAGTAAAGAGCGAATGGTTTTTATTTGTGTAGGAACAAAGGACAAATTTGGAAGTCTTGTAATTTGTATTTTTCGTAACCAAACCTGAGCCCTTTACTCATACTTGTCCCGCCATCGCTTATCGCATTAGAAAGTCCTGGCAGCAAAAAAAAATCGATATACAGTCTAGCTGAGTATGTGAGATGAGTGGTTGGTCTATCCCCCGCTACCTTGTTAACTAGCAAGAAGTTGTTTACCTCGTTGAAAATTTATTGCTTGTTTTCCGGCTGGCCTGAACAATACTTTATATCCATAGTAAAGAGCTCAGGTTTGTATGTTTAGGAAAAATACAAACCACTTGGTTAATCCCTGTCTTTGTTCAACTTTGGTTTGTTGGCTAATCCAACATGTGGAATTATGCTAAGACTAGGTTGATTCGAGTAGCTCCCAGAAAGTCTTATGGCGAATTTTTCCCGTTCTGCCTTGTTGAGATCGTGAAAGAACTCGCCTGGCTCTCACTCTCCCAGTTAAGTGGGCTGTTCTCTAGACTAGATCGTAGAGTTTAACTTCTTCCTTGTTGAGAGAGTTGCTATGTTCGGGGGCTTCTAACAGTCTTGCTGTTCTTGATACCTTGTACGAGCCTTTGCAAAGGCCTCAGTTAAGATTCTGATGCGCCAAACTGTCTTTGCTGCCTTAATCGGGGAAGAGGTTAGGTGAGTGACAAGTTCTCTCTGCCTTAGTCTCCCACTCTAAGAGGTATAGGAGCTCCTAGATGTAGTGCCGGGGCACTTGGCAAAACTTGGACCCTGCTGGGGCACAGTCCCAGATTCTAGCCTTTTCCATTCTATCTCTTATGTGAAGCATGAAGTGGCATAGGGATAAGAGGCCTTTTGCCCTGTGAGGGCTCTGCAGCGGTGTCTGAAGAAGACCCCGACACCTCGCTCCTCAGTGTCAGACAGCAACTCTTCCTTAGCACGGGCAGAACCAGGAAAGAGGTGTCTAGAACATGATCTCTTTCTGACTTTGGGAGTTGATATGTAATGCTATACCTCGACTGCTGAGAAAATTTAGGTTTCCAGCTAGTAACAGAACTTGCAAAGTCAGTGTCTAGGCCCCACTTTGTATTAAAAAAAAAATCTTGCAGTCGGCAGGGGCGGGGAAAGCTGTGGTATATATGCTCCAGACCATATTTACTACTCTTATCCTACAGGAGGACCCCCAAGACATTGGGCGCCTTGGCACTTGGTCTTGTGGTAGTTGCGCGATTAGTGGTGAAGGTACTGTAGTCCAAATCCCTTACAGAATGGTTAGCATATTGTCTATGCTGACTTATAGATGTAAGACTGGAATGGAGGTGGAATAACTGGCTCTTTTACTTCCTTCTTGCTGTCCCTATCTTAGGCACAAGGCAGTCGAAACATTACCTGCTTGATCTGACTTGATACTGGTAAACTACACTTCTGAGTTCCATTCTTGAGATCCTAGAGAAGTTCTCTTCCATTCTCCTTAGATGAGGGGGAAGATGGTGGAATAAATACCAACCCTCTGGTCATCATATGCCAGGTATATTTTTCCAGACTGTGAACCCTCTCCTTTGACCATGTAACAATAATTTTGGACAGGGCAGACCCTATGAGCTCATTCATCCCAATGATAGACACATTGGAGGTTGGTGGAGTCATCTCCTTCGCTCCCATACGGGATAAAGTAGATTGACATTTCCAGTGAAGAAAAAGAACCTACCAGTTCAGGTTTAGAGGGACTGCTGACCCACCAAGCAGTGAGTCTCCCTACATAATGGACGATGGTATGTATCCGCATAGGAAAAAATCACGAATTTTCTCTAGCTATACAAACCTGAGTCCATTATATCAAACTTCCCTCCTCAACCATCTTTCTCAGTCATGAACTGAAAGGTCATAAGTGAAGATATTTTGACTAGTCAAGAGGGCTCTCACTCCCATCTGTTGTTAACTAACTCATTAACAAATTCAACAGCTGTTCCTGCTTGACCTGAAATCAATATCCCAACATAAAAGACAGGTTTGTATAGCTAGGAAAAATACGAACTTATTTACAAATATCTGATTTTCCATGTCATCCTTAAAGTAGTAATAGTATGGTAATAGTTTACTGTACATGTAACTAATGTACACTATTGAAATTTCAATACAGGTATTGCTTTTAGTTTTGGTAAACCTAGACCAGCATCGTACTGTAGTTGTATTACTAAAATTACTGCCTACTTTAAGCTAATAAATTATTAATAATGATTATTGGTATCTACTACCAAAGTACTCCTACTACCTTTAACATTACTGCTGGTGTTACTAGCTTTATTTATATCATCATTTCAGTTTTCTGCAAGAGTCCCTAAAGATGAGCGCTGATCCTCCTGCGTCTGAACACTCACGTATTGAGGAATGTGACCTTTCTAGTGAATTGAAAGCCTTAGAGATTCAGTGAGTAGTTTTTGATTTAGTAGTTATAAAACATGAAATGTGTCCATAGACAGGGATGGAAATAGGGTTACAGTACTCACTGTACTTCAAAATTTACACTTTATGTAGGTTCAGTCTACTATTGGATTATTTTATTGTTAGGTATCCTTTGCCATGTTTTTATGAATAAAACTTTACTTTTGAGCCAGCACCTTATACAAACCCTTTCGCTCTTTACTGTGGATATTATTTTGGGGAAAGCTGAAAACTAGAAAAAAAGATTTCACATTTTATTTTGGCTCGGTGGAGAATGAATGTAGTATCATTCTCTCCTGTCAACCCATTTACTCGTTCCAATGATTAAATACAAACATATAAACTTTGAAAAATTTCTTTGTTCAGTCACTACTACAAACCCTCGCTATTTAGAGGGATATTGCTTTCGACAAAGCAGAAAGATGAGCCATAAGACTTTTAGCGACGGTTAACCACCCAACCCTCTAGTTAGCTTGAGAGGGGGGTAGCTGGCTACCCCGCTCATTCATTCACACACCTGAGCTGAGCACCCACTTTGCTTTTGGCTCGGTGAGAGAGATGTTGCCTCTCTCTCAAGCCAAGACTTAACCGGCCATTTGACTTTTTTTTTTTTTTTTTTACTTACAGTATATTCCTTTATAGGCATGTTCTTTTATATAAAAACATTCATGTACTGTTTTTATATATCTTTAAGCTTCTCATTACAGTGAATGTTGTTTGTGTGACAGCATAGTCCAGCATGTTCTCGAGGGCGGAGAAGCTTCCTTTACAATCTTTTCCCCATTTTAACACTTGACAATCCGTAGGCTGGTTGCCTCCCCCGTTTCTCTGAGGGCAGTGACCCGGCCTCCGTTGCAGGGGAGTTGTCCTCGTGTGAATGCTCCTTTGTTCGGATGTCCACGTCCCTTGCTTCCTGGGAGTTCTTCGGTGGAAGACCACTTGCAGCCTACCAAAAGCTTGATTTCAGTATTGCCCATTCTCGCTGACGATACCTCGTTACGTGGGTTGCTGCCAGACTCGGTGGGGGAACACCTTTCCTGTTACGCGGGTTAGGTTGTTCTCCCGAATGTTTTTTCTTCAGTAATTTGAAATAATGACTGTTTTAGTCAGCTAATTAATTAGTTGTAATAATTTATTTTACAATTCTTAAACCACCGCACTCCTGACGATTGCCAGCCAGCAAAAGGAGTGCGCATTCCTTAGTATGTTTCTGATCTCTCCGTGGACACCTTTCCTGTCGCGGGTTAGGTTGTCCTCCCGTGGAAGTTTTTATCTTTCTCTTTATGTTTCCGCAGTGCTAATGATGCTGCACATCTTTGTTCAGCTAAATCAGCCAACGAAGAAAAGCAGAGCTGTGCGTTCCTATCGAATCTGCTGTCCCTGCCCTGTCACCGTCCTGTTCTTCTGCACCTGTAGCAGCTCCTGATTAGCACGCTGACTTCGACCTTTCCCTTCCGAGGATGAGGTCCTTTCCGAGAGTAGTACAGTCTCTGCAGCACTCTCTGCTTCTGCTCCCATCGTTCCTCATGCTCAGGAATAGGAATGAGGTCAGTGGCAGACTGGGTTCCTTTGGGTGTTCTAGTCGGGGATCCCTTCGGGGTGAACCCATAAACTAGCTTCAGCTATATTTCACAGGTATTGCTCGATGCATACCTTCAACTTGAAGAATACTTGGTGATGGGAAGCAGAGAGAGCTGCCCAAAGATCTGCCTCCAGGTTTTGGACAACTTTCCCTTTTGAGGGAGAGTTAACCTCCACAAGGTGTTGGGCTGCTCTCCCTTCCTAGGGAGAACTTCCCTTCATCAGCTTCTGTCTAGCAACCTTCCTGCTTGCAGGGTGAATTGCTGACAGCTACACTCATCGCAACAGTTGCAGACTCGTCGCCAAAGACACGCTTTCCCCCATGCTGAGCCGACTCTTCTGTTGGGGGTGGAGTGAAGATCAAGGCAGATCTCTCCTGCGGGTGGACAGCTCTCGTCCTTGATTGAAGCCCACCCTAGAGACACCGTAGCTTTGCGCTAACACCTTCGGGTCAGGTATCATCTGTGGAGGAACCTCGCAGCCGTCAACAATCCCCTCGAGTGGATTGTCACTCTTCCTGGGAGTGCAGTCCTCCTAGCTGCTTTAGACGTTCTCCTTCCCCTGCGGTTAGGATACGTCTCTTCAGTCCTTCAATGGACCTACGATCTTCTCCTGCACCTGCCAGACATTCGCTTTCGGGCCCTCGTCACTCACCAGCTGCTTGTCACGTGCCTTAGGGCGATCATCATTTCTAATAGCGAGGCAGGAGTTCATCGCATGGTGGTCACTCATCTTACCTTGACTTTCACCCCTCCCCAGCACAAGATTGTCATTGGCAGTCTTGCTGTCTGTCAGCAAGCGCTCGTCATTCTCCCGCTTCTCTAGACTCCCCCCCCCCCAGTTCATTGTCCTCCAGGTCACAGGTGTTTGTCAGCCTCTAGGCCTTTGCCAACTCCTCGTTGTTCGCTGTCCCCTCATCGCCTGTCAGCGCTCTATTACGTATCAGCTCTCTTCCAGGTTCCTTGTTTCCAGCAACCTCTGACAGCTCTTCCTGCTTGTGGGTAGAGTCACTGATAGCCACCGGAGAATCTCAGAATCCTTAACCCTTTGGGTGGGTTTCTCCTACTTCATTTTTTCAAAGATCTTCTCTGGTAAGTATTGCAGATCTCTTCCGGCTGCGATCCTCACTACAAGCATGCGCTCTGCTCTTACCAGTTAGACCCTCCTTCTCTCTTCGTCTTATGCAGAGCTTCCTACTGCTATGGCTTCCTCGATTGCTTCAGAGTATCTGAGCGATTTTCCTCATCCAGATGACACAGAACTTCAACAATGGGTCAGGTCACCTTCGTTTTCTATGAGTGACACTACTCCGGTAGGGCTTACCACGACATGTAGTTGTGGGAGTTTAGCACTCTTCCCTCCTGGTACCTATCCCAGCACTCTCCTTCAATGAGAGAGGTAAAGCACAAGTGTCAACCTTGGTGCTTAATACCTTACTCGCCACCGAGTACTTGTTGTTTCACATGAGCACAGTGCTATTGGTTTCTCGATACATTTATCGGCTTGCCAGTTCTCGTCAGCGTTCTTAAATGTTCATCTCTTACGAACATTTTCATCGTACCACGATCACTACTATTACTACTTCTACTACTACTAGTGGGCTGATGGGCCGTGTGTCTTAAGGGACTAGGTTGCCTCATCTGCTCCCTGTCTCTTCTTTTTGGTAATTTTTGGTACATGGTTACCTTATCTTTATTGAATCAAAGAGCTTCGTTAGGTGCGCATGCGCCCTCGCCTATACACCACCACCAGGCAAGTAGAACATACTTCTACACAGCGGTTGTAGTAATAGAAGTCTTCCGACCACTCGCCTGTGTCTCTTCTCCGATGGCTCTGAACGAATCTTGTGAACATAATCCCTGAGTGTTATTTGCTTCCCCTTTCTCCACAAGTTCGAGAACTTGTCAGATTTCTCTCATGGCTCTCGGGGCGACTATGGATTCTCTCCCCAACCCTTCTCAAGGACATCAGGAGACATAACCCCCCCTTTTTTTTTTCCTTCCCGCTGTTCCAGGTGATGGAATTCAGCGGGTTTCTCCTCTGGAGAACATATTTTACCAATCCTTAGCTTGACCTCGGTCTTGTCCTTCAACCCTCTGACGATGGCCCCCTCCCACAGCCGGTGTTTGCCCAGTCAACGGCCATACTACGTTGAAAACACTGCTTCTTTTCCGATCAGCGAAGACAAGCAACATGTTTGGTCAGTGCTTGGACTGGTGACCACCTGGGAAAAACACTGTGATTGGTGTTGTAAATGTGCTACTTCTCCGGTTGTAGCTACTCTAGCGCAAAGGTGGAATTCCTTGTCCCTCTCTTCATCATGCCTTTTGGTTGTAGCTGGGAAAGGGATGCTCTGGACATCATCAATGTTCTTATCCAAGAGGTAACTCCCATTTTCTCGTCTTCGAGAAGGTTGCCCCGTGGCGGGTTTCCTCAGAGTTTGGAGTACGCATCTTTTTCCAACACCGACAGAGAATTCACAGCTCAGCTACAAGAAAATACACTTTCTCTCTTCTTCCCACCTGTGGAAGTGTGAGGCGGATTCTCTCATACTTACGCGATCCGAACATCCAGTTGGATGCCCTTCTCAGGCGTTATATCTTTGGACAGAACGACTTGTTTCCTCGAGGTCTCTCTGAGCCTCTACAGTCCGTTCCTCCAATAGATAGTCTCCAGTTCCGTCCTCTCCTCCTGGGTTTATCAAACTGTTTGGCAAGGGAAAGGCATATGGTCAACAAGCAGTTAGTCGTACGTTTGACCACTAGGATGACCGAATGCCATTATCGAGGAAGTATAGTCAGGCTCGTATTACGCGAGTGTTAGGTTACAGCGACAGGCGCGATAAGGGTAAAATTGCGAATATGGATTGCCCTAGGGTAGGCTAACTTCTAACCTAACAACTTACTGCCATTGCCTAGGCTTGGATAATTAACCCACTAAGTCCTGCCTAATATTGTTTTTACTTGGTTTCTATCACAGTATTGTTGTTCCTATCTAATAATACTGTATAACACTTGCTGATACTGTAGTGTATATTATTCTTATATGCTAATAACACTACAGTAAAGCTTAACTGTACTCTAAGGGTTCCCTTTTTTCATTCGGATGACTTGACTCGTCGCAAACGTAGACCTCATTTACAATAAGCCACTAAGGGAAAACTTGCGTAAAAAAATGGCTCGACTGTATATTCGACCATCTCTCAGGTTTTCACAAAAAGGTTTAACCTCGTGTCAACCTAGTTTTTTAGGATCGGCTTTGTTCTGCGAAGACTTTTGTTCGACGAACTGATCTTAACAGACTCGGTGGCTGACCTGCGTTACCACCGAGACTTCTCCCTGGGTTTACCGAGATCGGAGGATTGAAGTAAATCTCAAGAGATATCCTTGTTTCCTTATCAGAGACAGGTATCCTGGAATATGTTCATCGTCGTCATGCTGAGGTATTTTTCCACAGATCAACTGGACTCGAGGAGGATGACAGGAGTTTCTTCTTTCTACAAGACACACTTTCATTCATTAGTGGTTACGTCTCTTAAGTCACCATTTCACTCTGGTTTGTCAAGTCCGCATTAGATTCCTTTGAATCCATCCTCTTTTAGAGTACGAGTAGGGGCAGGATTAGGATCCGCCCCCCCTTTTATCCTGGGTCTCTATGAGACTCGGGTAGGAGACGGACCTGAGAAGACGGTTGGCAAATGGAAATCTCCGCTGGGGAGTTGACCTCTTCGACCCTTCTCCAGATTGTACGCTTCCTGGAGATGTATCAAAAGAAATGGGGGCTGCCATGCTGTACCACTCGGCCTCTGGGCGCTGGTCAGAGTCCGAATGGTACCGTCTGTTAAACCTCCCAGAGATTAGGGCAGCCTTCCTGTGGACAAGGAGTACCACACCCTTCGAGGAGAACTCAGATTTGACCTTTGACTCGTTTCTTGGGTAACATCCGATGTTGACCTTTAATTTGAGCTAGAACTCATGGATGGGAAGCAGAGAGTGCAGTCAATGAGATCACCTCTAGGTCTGGGAACTCTCCCTTCTGAGGGAGAGTCCCTTCAACCACTGGTCAACAATCCTCCTGCTTGTGGGAGAATCGCCGACTTTAGCAGCAGATGTTGGTCGTGTCTTTCCAGTTAGAAGAGAAGACTTTCTTCACCTGTTGGTCTCCCCTTCCCCTTCAGAGGATTCCTCTAGCGAAGAGGTATTCACTCACTCTCCTGCTGAGGGAGTAGTCCCTCCACCAGCCATTGGGCAGCAGTATTTCTGCTTGCTGGAGGGATTGCCAACAGTTTCAGCAGACGGTGGTCGCCTCTCCCATCCTCAAGAGGAAGTTCAAGTCCCTTGTCCTGTTTGGTCTCCTCTCCGGGCAATTCCTCCTGAGGAAATTGGATTCATCCATCCCCCGCCCTTGATCTTCGGGAGCAGGCCATCTTCGTTTCGCCAGCAAGACTCGTCTTGCCCAGCAGACCTGTCACGCCCCTTGACTCATCTACAGCTCCTGATGGAGATCCCAAGAGAACTCCCTCAGCAACTCTTAACAGCCACATGTGAACATCTTTCACAAAGTAGTATCTTCGCAGCTACTTCACGCCTGGTGACTATCCAGCTTCTCCTCTCTCAGAAAGTCCTTTCCATGACAATTTGCGGAAAGTATGTCTGGATACCAGTGTAGATTTTCGGCTTCGGCCTCTAGGCCAAGTGGACTGTAGTTAGTATCATGGAAGGGGTATCCCTCTCCTCGATGCCACCATTCCAGCATTAGAGGAGTTCCTCATTTACCTTTGGGAGGAAAGCTTCTTTCAGTCTCGGCAATGAAAAGCAACCACTAGTTCTTGAGCCTCGCCTTCAGACCGAAAGGAAGTAACCTTTCCTCCATTTCAGCATCGCCCCTCCTCATATGGAGTTTTGAGCCTACAGACCCTTAGTCGGAAGGTAGACCTCCTCCCTCAAATTGTGCCACCCACGACCCTGGGCTCCAAGCAGAAGATGTTTACCTGACCTCGATGATAGGTCTCCTGCTCCTGTTGGCTTCTTCCAAGAGAGTCGGCAAATCCATGGGCCGCCCTTAACGTCACATTCACGACAATGGACCAGGTAATACTCGACCTTGTTTCTGGTATCTTGGGTCACAGAATTTGAACCCTTTAGTCTGGGAGTCCTTCGAGCATGTCCAATGATCCAGATCAATGGTTACTATGCCATAGAGAAACTGGAGGCACTACCTCAAGGAAAGTACAAGAGTCGCCCCCAAGTGTCAGCACTCTTCGTCAGCTCAGGGAAGGTCAAGAGAAGAATTACCAAGAACATGTTCTCGGCTCGCATTCGCAAGGTCATGGATCAAGCATTGAATCCTGATCCTTTTCCTCATTGAAGAGACAGAGAACTCATAACATAAGGCGCAGGAGTATGCCCTAGCGTTTTATAATACTATGTGAAGCAGGCCTTGTCAGCGGGCATGTAGAAGCGTCAAATGACCTTCACTGACCACTTCCTGCAAGATGTGACCCACAGGAACATGGAGATGTTCCCCATTGATCCTGTGGGGGCTACACAAAGGATTTAATAATCTCAGGCTCCTTGATGGACAAGTAGCAGATGAGGGAGGGTAGAGTTTAACCATGGCTAAGCCTGGGATGAAGGACAAAGAATGACTTGCTCTTTCTTTCTTTTATATTTCACCCTGTGGGGTAAAAGCACCTACAGTACTCTGCTAAGCTGCCCTTTGCTATCTGCAGGTAGAACCATTTCCTTTTACAGTATAGATAAAAATACTCGTTATGTCCCCATACACCCTGGCGAGGTGGCATGGGATAACATCCATGGTACCCGCGGAAGAGTCTGGGGACCCGGAAAACTCTTTCCTGGACCAGTGGTAGTGCTAGTATCACAAGCACACAGCTTGCATAGGTCGCTGACCGTGCATAGCACTGTATTTAGCGAGGTGTAAGGGTTCCTTCCAATTACGGGCTTTGCACTTAATGAGAAAACCTAGGGTCAAATGCCGATAAGTCACATTGATGCGGACTTCACATCCTAAGGGTTAAATCATTTCTTTAAGTAGTGAGGGTTTGTATTAGTGATGAAACAGATGACAAATTTGGAAGTAATTTGTATTTTCCTAACGATACAAACCTGGAGCTATTTATACAGATTGGCCCGTCAGCACCTGTCCCCCAAGAAGTCCTGCCTGCAAGATGGGTGCTCAGCTCAGATGTGTGAGTGAGCGGGGTAGCCAGCTACCCCCCACCCCCTCTCGCTAACTAGCAGGGTGGGTAGTTAACACTCGATAAAAGTCTTATGGCTCGTCTTTCAGCTTCGCTAAATGTAATATCCATATATATATAGCTCCAAGTTTGTATCGCTAGGAAAAATACAAATTACTTTGAAATTTCTCATGTTTCTGTTTCTTTCTTGGTGATTGTAACATGAGGCTCCACGATGCAGGTATATCCTGTCATTGAAGGGTGCCAATGCTGCAAGACGAATTCTCATGTCCATTGTATTGCTTGGAGGGGTCACTCTTGTATGCAGGAGTCTAAATGTAGTATGTGTGTAGGAAGTGCCCTCCCTTCCAGTGGCTCTGGTTCTGTAGGGGGCGGAAGAAGGCGACCAAGAGGGACACTTCCCCTTTAAGTTCATCCTCGAAGGCAAAGAAACTTCACCGTCTTACTCTGTTGGCTTGTTCCCATCACTGACTGTTTGATTAGTATCCTCCAGGGAATGGGCAAGTAAGAGTGGTGGTCCTTTGACCACCTGACATCATTGCAGTTCTAAAGACTCTGATGCTTTCCCTAGAGAAGTGGCACTACCCTCATCTGTATGGGAGTCTCTCTCTGCTGACATGGTCCATCAGCTGTGGCCTTTTTGGGGCTTGTGGATTCCCTGTGCAAGGAATGGCTGCTGTTGATTCTACGGTTAGGGACACAGCAAGAGCTAGGCTTTCTCTCCCGGGATCCCGGCTATTTTCAGAGGGTTAAATAATTTCAAGAATTTTCTCATTGTCCAAGAATTTCCTGGGATATACTAATGGAAATTGTAATTGAATGGTCCTCCTTGTAGTAGTAGTAGTAGTAGTAGTAGTAGTAGTAGTAGTAGTAGTAGTAGTAGTAGTAGTAGTAGTAGTTGTTGTTGTTGTTGTTGTTACACAATGACGTGTGTGTGTGTGTGAGAGAGGGATTATCCCATTGGGTCTCTCTCTCTCTCTCTCTCTCTCTCTCTCTCTCTCTCTCTCTCTCTCTCTCTCTCTCTCTCTCTCTCTCTCTCTCTCTCTCTCTCTCTCTAGCAAAATTACTAATTACAAATTTCATAAAGAGTTGTCTAATGGTTAATTGCTAATTGTTCCGTAACTGGAATACAAACCACGCTATTTATAAGGGGTATTAATTTCAGCGAAGCTGAAATGACGACCCATTAAAGTATAGCGAGGGTTAACTACCCACACCGGTTGTTAGAGGGGGGGTAGGGAGGGGTAGCTTGCTACCGCTCTTACTCACACACCTGTTATTTAGCTCACTTTACTTTTGGCTTGGATGATGGACGAACAGTGCCGCTCTTCACCCTTCGCATTGTTTTGGACTGCCATTAATCTGTTTTTTGCTTTTTCTTTTTCTAGTGTATGTTTGCGTGCTGACTTCTGCTACCATGCGCACCTGCCCTGGAATCACCGGCTAGCCCTGCGGAACATTTATATTGATGGTGGACACAGATCCACACACCCTTTGTCCCACATGCAAAGGTCAACGGTGTGATTCTGATAAGTGTAATGAGTGTAGGGAGTGGTCTGCCTCCCAGTGGGAGAGGTTTGGGTGATGGCGGAAGAAGTCTAAGCGGAATATTCCTCCTTCGAAGGTTCCTTTGAAGGGGGAAAAAACCAAAAGCCTCTAATTCCATCTCCCGACCTTCCTCCGAAGCTCCTACTTGTTTGGTTTCTTTCAAGAGACCGTCGAGTAGTAGCATAGACCAATTTAATGTCGGCCAATCCCGGTCCTCGAGAGATGGTGTTGCTTCCCCTAGCGAAGCAGCCCCACCTCTCCCCCCGGGTAAGGCCTTGTCACTAACTTCCTTATTACAGGTTTGGTCGTCCTTGGGGTTCTCGGGTTCGCCCTCCAAGGACACATTATTAAGCAAATCCTCCGCAAGGGTGCTAGTGTGCAGCCGTTGTCGTCGTTGACTTCGGAGATAGATCCTCTTGTGCTCGTTGACGTTGTGGTGTCAGAGGTGTCTTCTGTGGCTTCTGCCGACACCTCTGCCCCTCCAGACTCTCCAGCGGTTACTGCCGACTTAGTTTCCTTGTTCCTGATGATCTTCCGAGGGGGAAACTAAGTCCAACGTCTGTCTCCTGCGAGTGTTTCTCCCCCTTGGGGGAGTTCACTCATAGAGACTGCTCTTCGGAGGACTGCTGCAGCGTATGGTCAGCTTGCTGATCCAACAGCCCCTAAAGGGCGTCTTTGTCGAAAAGCTCGCCCTCTACTTCGCCTTAGAGGTCTCCCTTCACCATCGGTGAAAAGGCACCCCTTCGGCTCTTCTGCTTCATCGTCGCAGCCTTCACCTGTAGAGGAGCCTCCACTGCAGTCATCTTCTGGCCCTCGACCTTCGACTGTACTTGGACCTGCTACTAGTCCTCCGACTTCGGTCCTGGACCTCTCTGCAGATCGTTCGCGATCTCCGTCGGTGGATGCTCACCCTTCCAAAGGGCACATCCCAGTTCTTGATCAACCATCCATCAGACCTGCCGACCTTCCATCACCGTTCCTGTTCCCGGTAGAGCCTCTTGAGGCCCTACCGAAGTGCTCAACTGCGTGCCACTGCCCTTCAGCTCACCAACTTTCTGCAGGGCAACGGCGCTCACCAGCACCTTGTCATCACCAGCCTGCTCGTCAGTGCTCATCTGCGCTTCGGCGCGCCCCTTCACTTGCTCGCCCTCGGCGCCCATCAGAGCGCCAACAATCTTCAGTGCTACCTCGCTCACTGAATCTGCGCACACTTGTGCAACTTTGGTCTCCTGCTCGCCATCCTAGACGGTAGGTATAACCTGCGCACCAGTGCTCTCCTACGCGTCAGCACTCTCCTTCGCTCCATGCGCCCACACGCCCACGGTCTCCTACGTGCCAGCGTGCCCACGATCTCCTACGCGCCAGCACGCCCATGATCTCCTATGCGCCAGCGCGTCCACGATCTCCTACGCGCCAGCGCTCTCCTACACGCTAGTGCTCTCCTGCGCACCAGCACACTCCTGTACACCCTGCGCCTACACGCCCACGATCTTCTACGCGCCAGTGCTCTCCTACGTGCCAGCGCTATCCTACGCGCCAACGCTCTCCTACGCGCCAGCGCTCTCCTACGCGCCAGCGCTCTCCTACGTGCCAGCACTCACCTATGCGCCAGCACTCTCCTGCGCGCCAGCACTCTCCCGCGCGCCAACACTCGCCTGCACGTCATCGAGCCGCTACGCGCCAATATTCTCCTGTGCGCCAGCGCTCTCCTACGTGCCATCACTCTCCTGCATGCATGCGCCATCACTCGCCTACGCTGGCCGCTCGTCAGAGCAGCCTATAGCTCCAGACTCCCGACACGGAACCATGGCTTCCTCCAACCCATTGAAGAGGAAAAGTGGAGTTCCCGACGCGGTCACTTCCTCGAGGGTGAAACTGACTCCGGTCAGGCTTCCAGGGCTAGTTCTTCTAGTATCTCCCCAGGGATACTCTTCCACCTTACCTTTATCAAGGGAGTCGCGTGAGGAAAGGTCCTCCTCCAATCCACCGTCGGAGGAAACCTCCCTTCACGCTGAGAGTTCCCCACCCTCAGAGATCAGGAAGGACACAACATCTAGGCCTTCGATGTTGGAGTCTTACCTCCATCCTCGGAAGAAGTCCAAAGACTCCAAGGCCCTGCCAAAGTCCTCAACCATGACTACAAAGACGGAGACAGCCAGCCACTCGAGGGATGTTTGCGACGGAAGATGGAGACTTCGCTGCAAGTCTGACGTCAGAAGGGGAGCAAGAAGAGTCAGAACATGCATTCTGTCAGGTCTTGACTCTTATTATGGTTCTCCACGGGTTCTCCGACCCAGAGATACCCCCTCGGGAGGGAAAGAACACGGTCTCAAACCGTGTCTTTGGCACCCAGAAACCTTCAAAGACTAGTGCAGCCCTGCCCAGGTCTCAAGGGTTGAAGGGTGCCAGGGCTAAGATCGCCCTACTGCTCTCCGAGTTTGCCTCCTCCAACCATTCACGCTCTACCAACAAGCTCCTCCCACCTCCTCGTGTACAACAGAGGAGGTATTTTGAGATCCTGGGGGAGCTCAGTCCAGCTCTTCCTCTTTAACACTCTCTGGAAGAGCTAACTAAGGGGATCTCTCTTGAGAGACTCTCCAGCTGGCAGGTCTCTTTCTCGGCAGCCGAAATCCTTAACCAGGAAAAGGTCACAAAGTATGCTATGCAGGCTACTTCGTAGCTGGATATTTGGTTAGGGACCTTGGGAATCCTGGTACGAACCGAGGATTTCCCCAAGGAACGTACAAGGAAGGCAATGGAGACTTTCCTTCTCTCTGGCATTCGCACGATAGAGTTTCTTGCCCACCAAGTTTCGAACTTGTGGGCGAACACCATCTTGAAACGTCGAGATACAGTGTCTGATAGATTCCACCATCAAGTCCCCAACGTCGAGATAAATAGGCTCAGACATTCCTCTCTAGAGGGAGCCCATCTTTTTGAGCCTAAGGACGTGGAACATGCTGAGAGATAGAGGAAGTCCCATCAGGACTCCCTCCTCCATAGGGTTTTGACATCCAAGCCTTATAAACCTCCAGCTCCAAAGCAGTCCCGTCCAACCAAGACCACAACAACGAAGACAGCAGCGAAGACAGTGGTGTCTAATAAGCCCTTTCCTGTCAAGGACAGGTAAGACAAGAAGTCTTCCAGGGTAGGGAAAAATCCTAGAGAGAGCAGCCGAGGCCACAAACGCTAGGATAGGCACTTCCCCTGCTTGTTCACCAGTGGGGAGATGCTTACAAAGTTGCTCGGATAGGTGGAAGCAACTCGGGGCCGATCCTTGGACAATCTCTGTGATTCGTCTAGGATATCGCATCCCGTTCATAACATCTCTCCCTCCCCTGACCAGGAATCCAGTGTCAATAGATTCCTTTGCCATGGGATCAGCAAAGGGGCAGGCCCTTTGGGCAGAAGTCCAGACCCTGTTGAAGAAGGGGGCTCTCCAAGAAGTTCTTGATGGGTCCCCTGGCTTCTTCAGTTGACTCTTTCTTGTAAGAAAGGCGTCTGTAGGATGGAGACCAATCATCGACCTCTCAGCCCTGAACAAGTTTGTCAAACAAACTCCGTTAAGCATGGAGAAGGCAGACACGGTCAGACTACGCACCAGCACTCTCCTGTGCGCCCACGGTCTCCTACGCGCCAGCTCTCTCCTGCGTGCCCACGATCTCCGACGCGCCAGCGCTCTCCTACGCGCCAGCGCTCTCCTACGCGCCAGCGCTCTCCTGTGCGCCAGCACTCTCCTGCGCGCCAGCACTCTCCTGCACGCCCTGCGCCTATGTGCCCACGATCTCCTACCTTGGATGGTCACCAAGATCACCATCTCAGCATGGATTTGCAAGGTCATAGACCATGCATTGAATCCAGACCCTCCTCCTTCACGTCACCCCAGAGCTCATGATGTGGGGCATAGCTACATTCCTGGCATTCAAGAGAAACTTCTTAGTGACGAAGGTTCTTCAGGCTGGGTTGTGAAAACGTCCTCAGGACTTCATGTGTACACTGGACCTAAAGGACGCGTACTTCCAGATCCCAGTCCATCCGTCTTCAAGGAAGTACTTAAGATTCAGCCTAGATAAGGTGCTGTGCTTCGGTCTTTCACAGCACCTCAAGTTTTCACCAGAGTGTTTGCCCTAGTTTCATCTTGGGCACACAGGATTGGCATCCGTCTCCTCCGCTATCTGGACGACTGGCTAATCCTAGCAGACTTGGTGTCAACCCTTCTTCAACACCGAGACAAACTTCTGAGACTTTGCCAAGATCTGGGGATCATGGTAAATCTCGAGAAGTCATTCCTGCTTCCTACACAGAGACTGGTATACCTAGGCATGATTATAGGCACCAATCTCCACAAAGCCTTCCCATCAGACGACAGGATAACAAGGCTGAGGAAGGTCGCAAGACCTTTTCTCAGAGGAGAAGAACCTCCAGCCCAGACGTGGTTAAAGTCTCTTCGGTTACCTTTCATCACTGGCCCGTCTAGTTCCCAATGGTCACCTCAGGATGATATCCCTCCAGCGGCGACTCAACTCCCGGTGGAATCAGACTCTCGATTCTCCAGACATCCGGATCTCCATGGGATCAGCGGAATTGACGGACCTCGAGTGGTGGGTGGCAAACGAGAATCTACGAAAGGGAGTGGATCTTCTCGTCCTCCCCCCGGATTTGATGCTGTTCTCAGATGCTTCAAAAAAAAAAGGGGGGTCCCACATGCTGCACCACACGACCTCAGGCCTCTAGTCAGAGTCAGAAGAGTAGCTGCACATAAATCTTCAGAGATGAAGGCAGTCCTTCTGGCCCTTCAACAGTTCCAACAGTTCCTGGCAAGCCACTCAGTGGTGGTGATGAGCGACAACACCACAGTAGTGGCTTACATCAACAAGCAAGGAGGTACTTTTTCGCAGCACCTATCCCATCTAGCAGTAGAGATACTGAGATGAGGCAAGATCCACACGATACCACTATCGGCACGCTTCATTCCCGGCAAAAGGAATGTGCTCGCCAACAACTTGAACAGAGCATCTCAGATAGTGAGTACTGAGTGGTCTTTGGATCATCTAGTAGCCAACAAAGTCTTGACACTGTGGGGTTCTCCAACAGTGGACCTCTTTGCGAAGGCCCTGAACTTCAGGTTCCCGTTGTATTGTTCCCCAGTCCCAGACCCCAAGGCTCTTTGGCAAGATGCATTCCAACAATGGTGGGAGAACATCGACGTTTACGCCTTTTCCCGTTCTGTCAATGACCCTCATAACTCCACTATGGCATCACGCAGAATGGTTTCTGGACCTTCTGCAACTCCTAACGGAGACCCCAAGGGAACTCCCTCCACGACACGATCTACTCAAACAGCCACGTACCAATATATTCCACAAAGCCGTAGCTTCGCTGCGACTTCACGCCTGGAGACTATCCAGCACCTCCTCTCTCAGAGAGGATTTTCGCAACAAATTGCGGTCAGGATGTTTGGATACCTGCGGAAATCATCAGCAGCAGTCTACCACACAAAGTGGAAAGTCTTCTGTGGTTGGTGTCATGGAAGGGGTATCTCTCCTCTCGATGCCACTATTCCAGCAATAGCGGAGTTCCTCGTGTATTTGTGTGAAGAAATGCGCCTGTCAGTTTCGGCAGTAAAAGGCTATCGCTAGCCTTAAGCCTCTCCTTTAGACTGAAAGGAATGGACATTTCTTCATCGTTAAAACTTTCCTTACTCTCACGGAGTTATGAACTTACCTGTCCTCAGTCTGAAGTGAGACCTCCCCCATGGAACTTGGTTCGAGCTCTCAGGTCTCTTAAGAGACCTCCCTATGAACCATTACGCCAGGCAACAGATCGCCACCTAACTTGGAAGACGGTGTTCCTGCTAGCTTTGGCTTTGGCCAAACGAGTCAGTAAACTTCATGGTCTCTCATACGACATCGCCCATTCAAGGGGTGGGGAGAGGTAACGTTCAGCTTCGTCTATGAGTTTATTGATAAGACTCAGAACCCGGGAGTAGCGGATCCACAATTTGATGCCTTCCGGATTTCGAGTCTTCGTTCTGTAACAGATGACCCTGATCATCTGTTACTCTGCCCAGTGAGGAGTTTGAGGCTGTATCTTAAGAGAACACCCGCAGCCTGTCTTCGTGTGCCTTCACTCTTCGTTAGCACAGGAAGGACCAAGAGGATGGTCACCAAGAACACCATCTCAGCATGGATTCGCAAGGTCATAGACCATGCATTGAAACCAGACCCTCCTCCTTCATGTCGCCCCAGAGCACATGATGTGGGGGCATAGCTACGTCCCTGGCATTCAAGAGAAACTTCTCAGTGACGCAGGTTCTTCAGGCTGTGGTGTGGAAACGTCAAACTACATTCACATCCCACTACCTGCAAAACGTGACCCACAGGAGACTCGATCGATACGTTCTCAATCGGTCCTGCGGTGTCTGCACAACAGCTGGTTTAATACTTCAAGCTCTTTATTGGACAAGTAGCAGAAGGTTGAGGGCACTGTTACCCAGTTTTAGTCTGTGTGAATGAAAAGGTTTGACTGGCTGTTATTCTTTTCTTCATCCTCCCCTCTCTTGGGGAAAGCAGCATCCTGGGTTCTCTGCACAAGCTGACCTCAAACCACTGCAGGTAAACCATGCTCCTTTGTGTACCTAGTATTAAAACTAATACTGTTTCGTCCCCATACCCTAGCGAGGTGGTATTGAGAAAGTCCTGGTTACAACAGTTTTTCCTTCTAAAGACTCGGAATAACTTTACCTGGACGGTCACACTTCTATATATCTCAACACACAGCTAGTGTAGGCTGCGGACCTTGCGTAGCAAGGTTTTAGCGAGGTGCAGGGACTCCTTATTTTTTGAGTACTGACATACTCAGATAAGGAGTTCGCGGGTAAAGCCAAAAAGCCAGATTGGCAGGGACGTCCACCCTTCCTAATGGGTGAGTTACCCCTAATAAATAGCATGGTTTTTATTCCAGTTACAGAACAAATGACAAATTCGTAGATAATTTGTATTTTTCCTAACAATACAAACCTTAGCTATTTATACAAACTTGCCTGCCAGCTCTATCCCCCTTGAAGTCCTACCTCCAAGCAAAGTGAGCTAAATCACAGGTGTGTGAGTGGGAGCGGTAGCAAGCTACCCCTCCTTAACCCCCGCTAACTAGCGGTGTGGGTAATTAACCCTTGCTAAACTTTAATGGCTCGTCATTTCAGCTTCGCCCAAAGTAATACCCCTAAAAAATAGCTAAGGTTTATATCGTTAGGAAAAATACAAATTATCTACGAATTTGTTATGCTTTCACCACAAATTTCATTATAAATATTACCTAAAAACCATGTCCTTAACTTTACTTTGTTACGTAACTGGAATACAAACCTACACGGTTTATTTAGGTATATCAGTTTCGGTGAAACTGAAATGAAGAGGCATTAAAATTTAGCGAGGGTCAACTACTCATACCGATAGTTAGGGGGGGGGGGGTTGTTTAGCTTCCTACCGCTCCCACTCATACACCATTGATTTAGCTCACTTTGCTTTTGGCTCGAAAGTTGTACGGTCGTTGTCGTTCCTCATCCTTCGCTGTTATTATTGGACTGCCATTAATTCTTTTGGGCTTTCTCTCTGTGTTAGTGTATGTGTGTTGACTTCTGTGACTATGTGTACCTGCCATGGACTCGATGGCCGGCCCTGCGGAACCTTCATTTCGGCCATGGAAACCGATCGCTACACCCTTTGTTCCGCCTGCAGAGGTCAATGGTGTGATAGTAATAATCAGTGTAATGATTGTCGGGAGTGGTCTGCCTCCCAGTGGTAGAGGTTTGGGCGACGACGAAAGAACAAGTCTAAGCAGGTTATTTCTCCTTCGAAAGTTCCTTCGAAGGGGAAAAAACCCAAGTCCTCTTCTGTCTCCCGACCTTCCTCCGAAGCTCTTACTCGTTCGGCCTCTTCCGAGAGACCGTCGAGTAGCCTTAACCTTTTTATTTGTTGCCAACCCCGATCCTCGAGAGATGGTGTTGCTTTCCCTAGCAAAGCGGCCCCACCTCTACTCTGTGTGAGGCGTTATCTATGTCTTCTGTTTTTGCAAGTATGGTCATCCTTGGGGCTTCCGGGTCCTCCCTCCAAGGACTCCTTGCTGCAGCTCATTTTCCGGGGTGGAAGTGTGTAGCCGTCGTCGTCGTTGACTTCGGAGGTAGATCCTCTTACGCTCGTTGATGTTGTGGTGTTAGAGGTGTCTTCTGTGGCTTCTGCTGACACCTCTGCCCCTCCAGACTCTCCAGCTATTGCTGCCGACCTAGTTTCTCCCGTTCCTGATCATCCTTTGAGGGGGAAACTTAGTCCTACGTCTGTCTCTCCTAAGAGTGTTTCTCCCCTTCGGTGGACTTTTCTCATAGAGACTTCTCTTCGGAGGACTTCTGCTGCTCATGGTCAGCTTGCTGAACCAACGGCCTTTAGAGGGCATCTCCGTCGCAGAGCTCGCCCTCTGCTTCACCGTAGAGGTCGTCCTATACCTTCGGTGAAAAGGCACCTCTTCGGCTCTTCAGCCTCGTCATTGCAGCCGTCCCCCACAGAGGAGTCTCCTCTTCAAATGTCTCCTGGCCCTCAACCTTCGCCCGTTCCTGGACCTTCTCCCGTCAAGGCTTCTGCTAGTCCTCGGACTTCAGTCCTGGACTCTTCTGTTGATCATTCACAATCTCCATCGATGGATGTTCGCCCTTCCAAGGGCACATCTCGTTTCCTGCTCTTCCTACTAAGTGATCTGCCGACGTGCCATCACCGTTCCTGTCTCCGTTAAAGCCTCCTGAGGCCCTACCGAAGCGGGCAGCTGCGTGCCAACGCTCTCCAGCTCGCCAGCACCCTGCAGTGCACCAGCGCTCTACAACGCTTCAGCGTTCGCTACACCAACTGCCTTCACCTGCTGGTCCTCGGCGCCTTTCAATGCCCCAGCGATTTCCCAATCGCCGGCGCTCACCAGCGCAAATTCGCAGTTCTAGGGAGCAACTTTTGCCAGCTCACCAGCCAACCTATACTCGCTAGCGCGACTGCGCTCTCCAGCCTAAGCTTGTCAGCGCTCCCCAGCGCAACAGCGCTCACCGAAACTTCAGTGCGCTTCTTCTCAACTTTGGTCTCCAGCTTGCCAACGCTCTCCCAAGTTACAGCACAGCACTGCGCGCCAGTGCTCTCCTGTGCATTCCAAGGGGACGCGCAACACCCTGCGCATTGTCTTACTGCGCACCAACACTCTCCTGCGTTTACCAGCCAACCTATGCTGGCCAGTGCAACTGCGCTCTCCAGCGCTCACCGAAACCTCAGCGCACTCTTGCGCAACTAAGGTTTCTGGCTCGCCAATGCTCTCCCAAGCTACAGCACTCTCCTTAGCACAAGCGCTAGTGCTTTCCTGCACGCCAGTGCTCCACTGCTCATCTGCGTTCTCGAGTGCCGAAGCTTCCTCAGAAACATCTGGCTCGCCGGCCCCCTCCAGCGCTCACCTGCACATCTACGTTCTCCTGTAGCTGCTCTCCAGCAACCTCCTGTGCACCAGCGCTCTCCTTCGCATTCTAAGGGGACTGCGCAACACCCTGCGCAGCCTCTTACTGCGCTCCTGCGCCCTACTGTGCATCCTAGAGAGACTGTGCAACATTCTGCACAGTGCCTTAGTGCGCTCCAACACTCTCCGGTGCGCCAGCGCTCTCCTGCGCATTCGTGCAGTGATCAGGAACAGGTTTTCCAGGCAAAGGAACATCACATTGACAGGTCACCATCGTCTCGTTCCACTCCCCGCAAACGCCTTTCAGCGAGACTTCCCGGGAAAGGGGAACGGGCCTCTACAGAAGGACCCAGAATCCCGAAACTGCCTTCCTCTATGGCGGACCCACATACAACTTCTCGTAGGGAACCTTCGGTCCCTTTCCCTTCAGGGTATCTGTCTGACAGTGCGTCAGTCAGTCAGCAGCCATGGTTCAGTGCTATGGTTAGGGCATTAGTACAAGCCTTCAAATCTGCTCTGTCTGGCCACTCTTTTGAGCATCTTATAGCTCAGCAGACCTTCTGCAAGGAACCATGGCTTCTTCTTCTCCCCTGAAGAGAAAGAGAGGAGTCTCAGACACGGTCACTTCCCCGAGTGTAAAGCTGACTCCGGTTAGACCTTCAAGGCCCGTTCCTCCTGCATCTTCCACCGGTTACTCTCCTACCTCACATCTGCCGAGGGAGTTGCGTAAGGAAAGGACTTCCTCCCTTCCACCTTTGGAAGAAGCCTCCCCTCACGCGGAGAGTTCTCCACCACCAGTGGAAATCAGGAGGAACACGACATCTCGGCCTTCGATGCTGGAGTCCTACTTCCTTCCCCGGAAGGAATCCAAGGACTCCAAGACTCTTCCGAAGTCCTCTTCTAGGATTTCTAAGTCTACAGAGATAGCTAATCACTCGAGAGATGTCCGCGACCCACCCTGAGAAGAGCTCTCGGAGATGGAAGAAGGAGACTTCGCTGCAAGTCCATTGTTGGAAGGAGAGCAAAAAGAGTCAGAACATGTATTCTGCCAGGTTCTGACTCTCATAAGGGTTCTCAATGGGTTTACCGACTCAGAGATACCCCCACGAGAGAGCAAATACATGGTCTTAGACCGTGTCTTTGGCACCCAGAAACCCTCAAAGACCAGTGCAGCTTTACTCTGGTCTCAGGGGCTGATGGGTGCCAGGACTATGATTGCCCTACAGCTCTCCGAACATGCCTCCTCCCAATGTTCCGGCTCTACCAACAAGCTTCTCCTACCTCCTCGTGTCCAACAGAGGATGTATTTTGAGATTTCGGATGAGCCTCATCCAGCTCTTTATCTCCATCACTCCTTGGAAGACCTCACCAAGGTAGCCTCTCTAGAGAGACTCTCCAACCGACAGGTTTCTTTCTCGGTAACCAATATCCTTAACCAGGAGGAGGTCACGAAGTGCTCCATGCAGCCTACTTCGTGGCTTGATATGTGGTCATAGGCATTGGAAATCCTGGTATGGATTGAGGATTTCTCCAAGGAACATACCAGGAAAGCAATGGAGACTTTCCTGCTCTCAGGCACTCGCATGATCGAGTTTATCGCCCACCAAGTTTCGAACTTGTGGGCGAATACCATCCTGAAACGTTGGGACGCGGTGTCAGAGATTCACCAACACGTCCCAAATGCTGAGATCGCTAGGCTTGGATATTTTTTCTGTAGAGGGAGCTCATCTATTCGAACTTAAGGACGTGGAACATGCTGCTGAGAGATGGAGGAAGTCCCATCAGGACTGCCTCCTCCATAGGGCTTTGACATCCAAGCCCTAAAAACCACCAGTTCTTCAGCAGTCTCGTCCTGCCAAGACCACGATGAACAAGACAGCAGCGAAGACCACGGTGTCTAAGAAGCCCTTTCTTGCCACGGATAGGAAAGGCACTAAGTCCTCCAGGGGAGGAAAATAACCTAAAGGGAATGGCCAAGGCAAACACTAGGATAAGCACTCCCCCTGCTTGTCCACCAGGAGGGGGATGCCTATAAGGTTGCTTGGACAGGTTGAATCAACTTGGGCCCGAACCCTGGACTATCTCTGTGATTTGTCTAGGGTATCGCGCCCTGTTCTTAACATCTCTACCTCCCCTGACCAGGAATCCAGTATCAATAGACTCCTTTGCCATGGGATCAACAAAGGAGCTGGCCCTTCAGGCAGAAGTCCAGACCCTGTTGAAGAAGGGCGCTCTCCAGGAGGTCCTCGACGGGTCCCCAGGCTTCTTCAGTTGACTCTGTCCTGTGAAAAGGCATCTGGAGACCAGTCATCAACCTCTCAGCTCTGAACAAGTTTGTCAAACAAACTCTGTTCAGCATGGAGATGGCAGACACGGTCAAACTAGCGGTAAGACCACAGGACTTCATGTACACACTGGACCTAAAGGACACTTCCAGATCCCAATCCATCCGTCTTCAAGGAAGTACTTGAGATTCAGTGTAGACAACATGAAATACCAGTTGTTCCGTAACTGAAATACAAACCACGCTATTTACATGGGGTATTTACTTCGGCGTAGCTGAATGACGACCCATAAGAATTTTAACAAGGGTTTACTACCCCGCCGCTAGTTAGCGGATTGTAGGGAGGAGTAGCTAGCTACCCCCCCTCACACACACTGGTGAATGCTTCACTTTACTTTTGGCTCGGGCGGAGAACAGACCTGTCTGCTCTCTCCCTCGCTTTGACTGCCATATTTAATCTGTTTTTGCTTTTTCTTTTCCAGTGTGTTTGAAGTTGGCCTCTACTGACTATGCGTACATGCCCTGGACTTCCCGGCTGCCCTTGTGGGACCTTTATGTCGGCGGTCGACACCGATCCCCACACCTTGTGTCCTCACTGTAGGGGCTAACGGTGTGATATCGGTAATGTATTTATCGAATGTAGGGAGTAGTCTACCTCCCAGTGGGAGGGGTTTGCCCGGTGCCGGATGAAAAAGTCTAAAAGGGATCTTTCTCCTTCAGTGGCTTCTTTGAAGAGAGAAAATTCCAAGACTTCTTCTTCCGTAGCCCTTTCCTCCTCCGAAGCTCCCCCTCGAGCTGTCTCTTCCGAGAGGCCGGCGAGTGGTAGCGTAGACCGTACTGCTGTTGACCGATCCCGGGGTGCGGGAGAGGTAGTTGCCTCCCATAGTGAGGCGGCTGCCTCTCCTCCGGGGTGCCCTTCCTCCCCCGAAGGAGGATATGAACATTGATTTACCTGTGAATAATCAGGATTTGTTGCAGCTTTGGGCTTCCTTGGGGCTGCAGGGTTCACCCTCCAGGGAAGCCCTGTTTGACATGATCAAACTTGGTGCAGCTGTCAAACAATCGCCAACTACAGCAGGGATAGATCCTCTGTCTGTTGTTGACGTTGTTGTGACGGAGGCATCTCGTGGGTCTAGTCAAACCCCCGTTCCTGTTGCTGAGGTAGCTGAAGGCTTAAATTGCCCCTCCGAACACCTTTCGAGGGAGGATCTAAGTCCTACGGTCTCTCCTGCCGGTGATTCTCCCCCACAGGGGAGTTCACTCACAGAGACTCCTCTTCGGAGGCCCTATGATGGTCAGCCTGCTGACCCCACGGCCTCTCGTGGGCGTATAAGGCGGAAGCCTTGTCCTCCCCTTCGCCGTAGAGGCCTTCCTTCCCCTCATAAGGGAGTTAGGAGGCGCCTCTTCGGCTCGTCGTCTCCACAGTTCTCTACGGAGGAGACGACTGGCTGTTCTCCGATCCTGCCAGCTACCACCTTAGACCTCTCTGACGTGGGTCACAAATCAGTGGCGGCTTCCTCCCCCCTGAAGAGGAAGAGAGGAGTCCCTTCCGTGGAAACACCTCCGAGGACTATTCTGTCTCCTCGCAGATCCTTGCGCAAGGCTCCTTCCCCCCCCCCAGACTTTCTCTCCCTCCCCTGCGGATGAGGATTACCCATCCTCAAGAGAGTCTGATGAGCCGGACCGTTCCCCCATCGCACCAATGGGGGAAACTCCGCCTCTCCCTGAGAAGTCTTCTCGTCCAGGGGTGGAAAAGAGCCTGCACCCATCGTTACTCGAGTCCTGTATCCCTCCCAGGAGGGAACCGAAGGACTCTAAGACGATCCCCAAGTCGTCAACAAGGATCAGACAGGAGCCAGCTAGACCTTCCGAGGATGTCCACGTGTCCCCTCAGGAAGAGCCACTGGGGACAGGAGACTTTGCTGCCAGTCCTTCAGGAGGAGAGCACCAAGAGTCAGAACACGCGTCCTGGCAAGTCCTGACCCTCGTGAGGAACCTCAACGGGATTCCAGACCCAGAGATTCCTCCTCGTGAGGGTAAGGACACGGTCTTGGACCGTGTCTACGGCACCCAGAAACCCTCTAGGGCCAGTGCAGCTCTGCCCTGGTCTCAGGGGATGAAGAGTGCCAGGGACAAGGGTTGAGGGCCAGCTCTCTGAGCTTGCCTCCTCCAGTAGATCCAGCGCCGGTAACAAGCTCCTCCCTCCTCCTCGAGTCCATCAGAGGAGGTACTTTGAGATCCTTGAGGAGTCTTGTTTGGGTCTTCCTATCCACCACTCCGTGGAAGAGCTCACCGGGGGAGTCCCTCTAGAGAGACTCTCCAGCCGGCACGTGTCCTACTCAGCTATTGAGATCCCAAGCCAGGAGAAGGTCGCTAAGTGTGCCATGCAGGCAACTTCGTGGCTTGACATCTGGCTGGGGCATCCTGGTGCTGTCTGAGGACCTCTCCAAAGAAAGCACCAAGAAGGCACTGGAGACTTTCTTGCTCTCAGGCACGCGGACCATCGAGTTTCTGGCCCACCAAGTCTCGAGCTTGTGGGCCAATACGATTCTCAAACGACGGGACGCAGTGGCTGAGAGATTCCACCAGAAGGTTCCTAGTTCGGATGTTAGCAAGCTTAGACACTCTTCCGTGCTCGGTAAGAGTTTGTTTGAGCCTAAGGACGTGGAGCTTACCGCTGAGATGTGGAGGAAGTCCAACCAGGATTCCCTCATTCATAGGGCCCTGACATCGAGGCCCTACAAACCTCCAGCGGCCCAACAGCCCTGTCCGGCTAAGGACACAAAGAAGACAACAGCAGCGAAGCCGAAGGTGTCTAAGCCCTTTCCTGCCAAGAGCAGAAGGAGCAAGAAGTCCTCCAGGGGAGGCAAGAACCTTAGAGGAAACGGCTGAGGCCGTAAACGCTAGGGTTGGCAGTCCCCCTGCATGTCCACCAGTGGGGGGATGCCTACAAAGTTGCGCGGCAAGGTGGCAGATACCTGGACGATTTCCGTAATCGCTCAGGGTTATCGCGTCCCGTTCACAGCTTCTCTACCTCCCCTGACAGTGAATTCAGTGTCGTTGAGCTCTCTTGCCACGGGATTGGCAAAAGGGCAAGCCCTTTGGGCAGAAGTCCAGACCATGTTGAAGAAGGACGCTCTCCAGGAGGTTGTAGACGGGTCCCCAGGCTTCTACAGTCGACTCCTTCTTGTAAGAAAGGCGTCTGGAGGCTGGAGACCAGTCATCGACCTCTCAACCCTGAACGGGTTTGTCAAACAGACTCCGTTCAGTATGGAGACGGCAGACGCGGTTAGACTTGCAGTGAGACCACAAGACTTCATGTGTACACTTGACCTGAAGGATGCGTACTTCCAGATCCCAGTCCATCCGTCTTCAAGGAAGTACCTAAGATTTTGCCTAGACAACAAGATCTACCAGTTCAAGGTGCTGTGTTTCGGTCTCTCCACAGCCCCTCAGGTGTTCACCAGAGTGTTCACCCTGATATCTTCGTGGGCTCCAGGATCGGCATCCGTCTCCTTCGTTATCTGGACGACTGGCTAATCCTAGCAGACTCGGAGGCAACCCTTCTTCACCACCGAGACAAGCTCCTCGAAGTTTGCCAGGATCTAGGGATCATGGTAAATCTCAAGAAGTCCTCTCTGCAGGCCTCTCAGAAACTGGTATATCTAGGCATGGTCATAGACACCAATCTCCACAAAACCTTCCCATCAGACGACAGGATAGCAAGGCTGAGGAAGGTCGCGAGGCCTTTCCTCAATCGAGAAGAACTCCCAGCCCAAACGTGGCTGCATCTCCTCGGCCACCTCTCCTCCCTGGCCCGTCTCGTTCCCAACGGTCGCCTCAGAATGAGATCTCTCCAGTGGCGACTCGAGTCGCGGTGGAATCAAGGTCACGATTCCCCGGACACTTTGGTCCCTGTGGGTCCTGCGGAACGGACGGACCTCCAGTGGTGGGTGGCATACGAGAACCTACGAAAGGGAGTGGATCCTCTCGTCCTTCCCCCGGATTTGATGTTCTCGGACGCATCAAAGAAAGGGTGGGGGGCCCATGTTCTGAACCACAGGACCTCAGGCCTGTGGTCAGAATCAGAACAGTACCTTCACGTAAACCTGCTAGAAATGAAGGCCGTGTTCCTAGCATTTCAGAAGTTCCACCAAGTCCTGGCGGGCCACTCTGTGGTGGTGATGAGCGACAACACCACAGTGGTGGCTTATATCAACAAGCAGGGAGGTACCTTTTCAGAACAGCTATCCCATCTTGCAGTAGAGATTCTGTGATTGTCTGAAGTCCACTCGATCACACTAGTGGCTCGCTTCATTCCAGGCAAAAGGAATGTGCTCGCCAACAATCTGAGCAGAGCGACGCAGATAGTGAGTACCGAGTGGTCTTTGTATCCTCAAGTAGCCAACAAAGTCCGGACTTTGTGGGGTTCCCCGACGGTGGATCTGTTCGCTACAGCGCTGAACTTCAAGCTCCCGCTGTACTGCTCCCCGATCCCAGACCCCAAGGCTCTGGCAGGATGCCTTCCAACAACGGTGGGACAACATCGATGTGTACGCCTTTCCCCCGTTCTGTCTGATAAGGAGGGTGCTCAACAAGACCAGAATATCGGTCAATCTTTCAATGACCCTGATAGCTCCGCTATGGCATCACGCAAAATGGTTCCCGGACCTTCTGCAACTCCTCACGGAGGTTCCGAGAGAACTCCCTTCACGTCACGAGCTACTCAAACAACCACACGCCAACATCTTCCACAAAGCCGTAGCTTCGCTTCGACTTCACGCCTGGAGACTATCCAGTATCTCCTCACGGAGAGAGGATTTTCGCAACAAGTTGCGAACAGGATGTCTGGTCACCTGCGCAAGTCATCCGCAGGGGTCTACCAGGTGAAGTGGCGAGTCTTCTGTGGTTGGTGTCGTGGAAGGGGTATCTCTCCCCTCGATGCCACTACTGCAGCAATAGTGGAGTTCCTCGTGTATTTGCGGGAGGAAATGCGCCTTTCAGTCTCAGCAGTGAAAGGCTATCGCTCAGCCTCAAGTCTTGCCTTCAGGCTTAAAGGAATGGACATTTCTTCCTCGCTGGAACTTTCCCTTCTCATACGGAGTTATGAACTTACCTGCCCTCAGTCTGAAGTAGACCTCCTCCATGGAACGTGGTTCGAGTTCTCAGGTCTCTGAAGAGACCTCCCTACGAACCATTACGCCAGGCTTCAGATTGCCACCTTACCTGGAAGATGGTTTTCCTGCTAGCATTGGCCTCGGCCAAGCGAATCAGTGAACTACATGGTCTCTCGTACGACATCGCCCATTCAAGGGGATGGGGGGAGGTAACGTTCAGCTTCGTCCCTGAGTTTGTTGCCAAGACTCAGAATCCGGGAGTGCCGGACCCTCGGTTCGACTCTTTCCAGGTTTCGAGTCTCCGTTCTGTAACAGATGACCCAGACCATCTCCTACTGTGCCCAGTGAGGAGTCTGAGGTTGTATCTTAAAAGAACAGCTGCAGTTCGTCCCCGGGTGCAAGCCCTGTTCGTGAGCACCGGGAAGACGAAGAGGAGGGTCACCAGGAATACTATCTCGGCCTGGATTCGCAAGGTAATACATCTGGCCTTGAATCCTGACCCTTCTTCGTCACGTCGCCCTAGAGCGCATGATGTCAGGGCCATAGCTACGTCCCTGGCCTTCAAGAAAAATTATTCAGTGACGCAGGTCCTTCAAACTGGGGTGTGGAAGCGTCAGACCACCTTCATGGCCCACTACCTGCAAGACGTGACACACATGAGGCTCGATACGTTCTCTATCGGCCCTGTGGTGGCTGCACAACAGCTGGTCTAACCTCAGGCTCCTTAACGGACAAGTAGCAGAAGGTTGAGGGCATTGTTACCCGGTTTCAGTCTGCGTGAATGAAAAGATCTGACTGGCCCTTATTCTTTTCTTCATCCTCTCCTCCCTTGGAGAAAGCAGCATCCTGGGTTCTCTGCATAGCTGACCTCGAACCACTGCAGGTAAACCATGCTCCCTTGTGTTCCTAGTATTAAGTGTAATACTGTCATGTCCCCATACCCTGACGAGGTGGTATTGGGAGAGTCCTAGCCTAGATTTCCATCTGAAGAACTCCAGGTCAACTTCCTAGGACGAGTCACTTCTCACCTTCACACACAGCTTATGTAGGCCGCAGCAGTTTCACAGCATGCTAGCGAGGAGCAGGGACTCCTTATTTCTTGAGTACTTACACACTCGAATATGGAGTCCCCGGGTAAGCCAAAGCCATATACTGGCAGGGACTTACCTCCTTACATAAGGGTTGAGTCACCCCCAGTAAATAGCGTGGTTTGTATTTCAGTTGCGGAACAAATGACAAATTCGTAGATAATTTGTATTTTTCCTAACTATACATACCTTAGCTATTTACACATATTTGCCCGCCAGCGCTGTCCCCCGGGATAAGTCCTACCTCTAAGCAAAGTGAAGCATTCACTGGTGTGTGTGTGGGAGGGGGGGGGGAGGAGCTAGCTACCCCTCCCTACCCCTCCCTACCCCCCCGCTAACTAGCGGCGGGGTAGTAAACCCTCGTTAAAATTCTTATGGCTCGTCATTCAGCTACGCCGAAGTAATTACCCCATGTAAATAGCTAAGGTTTGTATAGTTAGGAAAAATACAAATTATCTACGAATTTGTCATTTCAAGGCGCTGTGCTTCGGTCTTTCCACAGAACCACAAGTCTTCACCAGAGTGTTTGCCCTAGTGTCATCTTGGGCACACAGGATTGGGATCCGTCTCCTTCGTTATCTGGACGACTGGCTAATCCTAGCAGTCTTGGTGTCAACCATTCTTCAACATCGAGACAAACTTCTGAGGCTTTGTCGAGATTTTGGGGATCATGGTGAACCTTGAGAAGTCCTCCCTGCTTCCTACGTAGAGACTGGTATACCTGGGCATGATATTAGACACCAGTCTCCGGAAAGCCTTCCCATCAGACGACTTAATAGCAAAGCTGAGAAAGGGCACAAGACCCTTTTTCGGACGAGAACATCCAGTCGAGACATAATTATGTCTCCTCGGTCACCTTTCATTGCTGGCCCGTGTAGTTCCCAACGGTTGCTTCAGGATGAGATTTCTAGTGGCAACTCAAGTCCCGGTGGAATCAGGCTCTCGATTCCCTGGACATTCGGATCCCCATGGGATTAACAGAACAGACGGACCTCGAATGGTGAGTGGTAGACGAGAACCTACGAAAGGTAGTGGATCTTCTCACCCTCCCCCCAGATTTGATGCTGTTCTCAGACGCTTCAAAGAAAGGGCGCAAGGCCCACGTGCGCACCACACGACCTCAGGCCTCTGGTCAGAGTCAGAAGAGTACCTCCACATAAATCTCCTAGAGCTGAAGGCCGTCTTTCTGGCCCTTCAACAGTTCCTGGCGGGCCATTCAGTGGTGGTGATGAGCAACACCACCACAGTAGTGGCTTACATCAAAAGCAAGGAGGTAGTTTTTCACAGATACCACTATCAACACACTTTATTCCGGGCAATAGGTGTGATTCTTGACAGCAAATTTACTTTTGAGAAACACATTAGGTCTGTGTCTTCTTCAATTGCACAAAAAATTGGCTTATTGTGAAAGTCTTTCGAGAATTTCGATGATCAGTCTATTCTGAAGTGTTTTAATTCTTTCATTCTACCTTGTTTCGAGTATTGTTCTCCTGTCTGGTGTTCAGTTGCTGATTTTCATTTTGATTTGTTGGACAGAAACGTACGGTCTATTACATTTCTTATTCCTGCTCTAGATATTAATCTTTGGCACCGTCATTCAATTAGTTCATTATGCATGTTGCTCAAGATTTTTCATAATTCTGTCCATCCTTTACATTCAGATCTTCCTGGACAATTCCATCATGTTCGTAACACTAGGCAGGCAGTCAATTCTAATAGCCAGGTCTTCCCCATCATGAGGCTCAATACTACACAGTATTCAAGAAGTTTTATTCCAGCTGCGACCAAGTTGTGGAATGATCTTCCTAATCGGGTAGTCGAATCAGTAGAACTTCAAAAGTTCAAAGTTGCTGCAAATGTTATGTTGAACAGGGGGGTTTAAGTCTTTTTATAGTTTATATATGATATACAGTATCTGTTTTGATGTTACTGTTTGTAGAATGATTTATTGTTAATTTGTTCTCATCATTTATTTACTTCCTCATTTCCTTTCCTCACTGGGCTATTTTTCCCTGTTGGAGCCCTTGGGCCTATAGCATCTTGCTTTTCCAACTAGGGTTGTAGCTTGGCTAGTAATAATAATAATAATAATAATAGGAATGTGCTCACCAACAACCTGAGCAGAGCATCTCAGATAGTGAATACCTAGTGGTCTTTGGATAATTTAGTAGCCAACAAAGTCCTGACTTTGTGGGGTTCTCCGACAGTGGATTTCTTTGCAACGGCCCTGAACTTCAGGCTCCCGTTGTACTGCTCCCTAGTTCCAGACCCCAAGGCTCTCTGGCAAGATGCATTCCAACAACGGTGGGACAGCATCGACGTTTACCCCTTTCCCCCGTTCTGTCTGATGAAGAGGGGACTCAACAAAGCCAGAACATCAGTCAACCTCTCAGTGACCTTCATAGCTCCGCTATGGCATCATGCGAAATGGTTTCCAGACCTTCTGCAACTCCTGACGGAGTCTCCTAGAGAACTCCCTCCATGACACGATCTACTCAAACAGCCACATGCCAATATATTCCATAATATATTATCATCTTACAGTCAAGCCTTGTTATTCGCGAGTTGGGTTACAGACAGTCGCGTTAAGCGAATTTTCGCGAATAAATGCTACACTAGGGTGGGATAACTCCTAACC
This sequence comes from Palaemon carinicauda, assembly GCF_036898095.1. NCBI lineage: Eukaryota > Metazoa > Arthropoda > Malacostraca > Decapoda > Palaemonidae > Palaemon > Palaemon carinicauda. The sequence continues at coordinate 122,528,025 of NC_090727.1, read as the reverse complement.
TAAAAAGTCACTGCCCCTTGCCATAAGCGGGTGCCCGAGCTGTTAATCAACACAGTAAATACTGCTTAATATTGTTTTAATTTGGTTTCTACAACAGTTTATAATCATATGTATAGTGCACAGTACATTTGCACTCATGTACACTACGAACTGGACACAGTAAGGTTACAGTACATTACTGTGCTAAGATAAAGTTTACCAAGTTATCATCATCCCCTTACTATTCTGTATAACAAAAGTTGTTCCTATCTAGTAATACTGTAATGTAACCTAATACTCACTGATACCATACGGTATATTACTGTAATATATGTACAGTAATATTACTACAGTACAGTTTAACTATACTTACTGTAAGTGTTCTGTGTTTTCGTTCAAGACTAAAAGCCTACGCCGCTACTTTAGAACGACAATGTTTGCCAGTTCCAACCAGCCATCGTTTGTCAGAATGTCATCAGTTTTCAGAGAGGAAGCAGTATCCAGGCACTCTTCTTCGCGAGCTTCTCATTGCTCGTCAGGGTCTCGGCATTTGCCCTCTCGCCGTTTGCCCACGCTTTGCAGAGGTTCATCCTCTCACTTTCCGGCCCGCGAGCGCCGAACATAGAACCTGGACTCCCTTCTTCAAAGGGCCTTGACATCTTGACCCTATAGAAAACCACCTCCTCAGAAGAAACAACAGCTGAAACCGCCGATGTTTAAATGATAGCAGCTACATCGGCTCCAGCCAAGGTGTCTAAGAAGCGCTTTCCTGCCAAGGAGCGGAAGGGCTCTAAGTCCTCATGTGGGGGGAAAAATTCTAGAGGAGGCAGCCGAGACTGCAATCACTACAGTGGGCAATCCCCCAACATGCCCACCGGTTGGGGGATGCCTGCATCGCTGCTCGCAGAGGTGGATGAAGCTCGGGACCGAGCCTCGGAAGGTGTCCGTGAGTCGTTCAGGGTATCGCGTCCTGTTCACTCAATCTCTCCCTCCACTGATCAAGGCTCCAGTTTCATCAAGCTCCTGTGTGAAAGGATCCGCAAAAGAACTTGGCCTCCGGGCCAAAGCCCAGACCATGTTGGAGAAAGGCGCTGTCCAAGAAGTTTTCGATGACTCTCCAGGCTTCTTTAGTCAACTCTTTCTTGTGAGAAAGGCAACTGGAGGCTGGAGACCAGTCTTCGACCTCCTGGCTCTGAACAAGTTTGTCAAACAAACTCCGTTCAGCATGGAGACGGCAGACACGGTCAGACAAGCGGTGAGACCACAGGACTTCATGTGTACACTGCACCTAAAGGACTCATACTTCCAGAGCCCAATCCATCCATCTTCAAGGAAGTATCTAAGGATCATCATAGACAACAAGAAATACTAGTTCAATGTGCTGTGCTTCGGTCTTCCCACGGCCCCTCAGGTCTTCGTGAGTGTTCGCCCAAGTGTCATCTTGGGCTCACAGGATCTGCATCCTTCTCCTACAATATCTGGAAGACTGGCAAATGCCTTTCAACTGTGGGAAATGCAAAGTCATGCACTTAAGTTATAGTAACCCACAATCAGACTACTCACTAGGTAATGAAATAAAAAGTGTGGACCAGGAGGAAGATCTCGTTATTATTATCAGCAAGGATTTGAAGTTCACCAAACAGAGCATAAAAGCTAAAAAGAAAGCAAAAAACCAATAGGTTACATAAAGAGACAATTCAAATTCAGAAACAAAGACACTGTACTACAGCTGTACACATCACTAGTAAGACCCAATCTAGAATATGGAGTCCAATTCTGGGCTTCAAGTATTCAAAAGGATATAGATAGACTGGAGGCAGTACAAGCTAAGGCCACCTAACTAGTTTCAACACTAAGGCAATTTGGATATAGGTGGAGGATGGAACATTTGAACTTATTTGATCTACAAACTTGACAACTGAGGGGACAGTTATTAGAGGCATTCAAAATTCTTAAAGGAAAAAAAAATATAGATTACAACAATCCATTTACACAGCACAAATCAGTCCAGAGGTCACGGATACAAATTGGAATTGAAAAGATACAACACCACTTAATGTGGCAATTTCTTTACATACGAAATAGCAAGTACTTGGATTAGACTTCCAGCGGATGTAGTAAACATTAACACGGTAAACAAGTTCAAGAATAAGTTTGACAAGATTATGACAACTCTAAATGCTTAAAATAAATCACTCTACCAAAGAGCAAATGGAGTCTTTGCGGATGGAATAAAAAGTTTTTGAGACATACAAAATCCTTGTAATTCTTGTAACTCTCTCTCTCTCTCTCTCTCTCTCTCTCTCTCTCTCTCTCTCTCTCTCTCTCTCTCTCTCTCTCTCTCTCTCTCTCTCTCTCTCCACCGGAGTCATGTTTGAGATTTTTGATAGCAATTATACTGTTGCATACTGTTGCTGGTATCTGGTTGTGTTTAAATAATTCCCCTTGGTTATTCTTGGGTTCAGTTGTTTTGTTTCTTCTCATTCCTCCAACTCTGCCCCTGGTAAAAGGGGAAATTTTTCCAGATTCTTCCTCCATTTTAGTGTGGTTAATTGGTCTAGATATATTATTCTAAGATAATGCATATTAATATTAAATTTTCCGAATAGAATTGATATTGATAATACTTACATGGGTCATTTAGCTAGTCCCACCCATCCTTCCCCACATCTGTTAGGTCACAAATGATTTTCAAAACAATGGTCAGCCGGTTCAGCTGGCAGTGTTGCCAATGGGTGGACAGTATTGTAGGTAGAAGGGTTGTCAATATTGTTAAAATTTGGGCAGTGTTTGGAGTTTCAAGACTAGTTAAATTATCCAGGTAAGTATTATTGATATTAATTTCATTATGAAAATGTAATTTTTCCTATATATACCAACTTCCAAGTCCTTTGAATTTTAAAGCTGCCCCAACAACCTTTCTCAGTTCTGAGCCTAGGGGCAAAAGTGATGAGTCTTTGATAGGTGGGGGAGAAGGGCTGCTTACCCGAGCACTCCAACTGCCGTTAATCACCTCATCAATGATTTCTACAGCTGGCCCAGCTCCGCTGAAGACATTCCCTATTTTAAAGGACTCAGGTTTGTATTACTAGGAAAAATACAAATTTTAAAATGTAATTTAGCATTAATGCATGGAGTTTGCCCACTTGAACTGGAGGATTTCTTTTTCCTCTGTGGAGTATCTGAAAGTTTGTAGACTTGCTTAAGACTAATGCATATTTTTTTATTTAGTTCTTGTTTATCAGGTGACAATTTCTATAGATTAACCATTTGCATCTTATCTAAGGAATAAATCATGCTTTTTTAGGGAATTTACAGTTCTATCTTTTTCTTAATGCAGTATTATAATGGTTTGTTTCTTGAGTGTGATGATTATTTGCCTTTGAAAATCAATATATGTTGTCTTGACGAGCTTGGGTTTATGAGGAAGTACTGTACTGTATGTTTGAAATAGGTTTCTATTCATATATGCCTAAATAGTTTTAAAAAATCTGTAAATATTATAACAATATTAATATTTTTTCTCTAGAACAAAGGGGACGAAGAGAATGGACTATATTCCATGGGATGAATATTTTATGGCTGTTGCATTTTTGACAGCAATGAGAAGTAAAGACCCTTGCTCTCAAGTTGGAGCTTGTATTGTTAACAAGGAGAAAAAAATTGTTGGTGTTGGATACAATGGTATGCCAACCGGCATTAGTGATGATGATTTACCATGGTGTAAAAACGCAGAAAACCCTCTTGAAACTAAACACATGTATGGTAAGGAAAACTTGACTTATGTTTTTGTTGTATAATAAAGATCCATGCTATTTAAATTATTATTGTTTGTGATCATGTTCTCAAGTTTAGTATTTGATTGTCAACAGCGTGGTCCAAAAGCTTTGAATCTAATATTGTCAGTATATCTTGTCCTTGTTTATAATTGTAAAGTTTAACCCCATAGCTGGTAGGTCATACAATAAATGTAACTCCCAAGCAGATGTTAAGCCCCCCCTTACCCTTAAAAGTAAACATACAGTATACAAATATGCTAATTGTTTCGTATCAGTCGGTTATTGTTTTCACAAAAACTAAAGGTTTGGTAAAGGATATGTATTAACCCCTGCCGCCGTTTATTTATTTGATTGTGAGCAACTTTATACCAAAACTTAAGTACTGATTTTACCCAAACTTGGTAGTCATGTTGGGTATGACCCAAGGAGAAATCTGTAACATTTTTGATAAAGTACTACATCAAGGCACAGTCCTACCTCTCTTCACGAAAAAATCTGCTTACAAAATTTTCACATTGCGAAACGAGATGCGAATATTTTTCTGACTCACATTGCGAAAAATGTTTCACGATAAGAAAGAGATTTGCCTGCCAGAGGGAGAATAAAATTGTCACCCATCCAAAAATTTGAAGAAAATGGATTGTTTACTCAATAGAAAATGTATCTCTCTATAGCAGGGGTAACTATAATAGTACAGTACATATGGTACTGTATATTTTGTATAAGTACAGTATTTTACATTGTGTATTGTATCATTTTCCATTTATTTGTGTATTGTATCATTTTCCATTTATTATTGCATTATGTTCTAATAACTACTTATTTTACATGTATTAACAGTTAGTTTAGGTATACTGAATGATTCAAATGTATTTGGCTTTGGTTATACTGTAGCTTTACTATAAAATTTAATGTGGTATTTTTATAAGGTGGAACAAATTAGGCAATTTACATGTAAGTTGTGACTTGTAACACAAAATTTTTACAAAACGTAAGCCACTCCAGAATGAACTAATTTCGTGTTGCGAGGCATTACTATACAAGTACAGTATGCAGTAGTACTTTGAAAATGATCGCAATTTGTTCCAACTTTATATACAAACCATTATGCTCTTTACAGTGGAGATGTAGTGTGGTGATAGCTGAAACTATCTGTTAAGACTAGCAGCGGGTGGAGCAGGGATAGACCAGCCACCTCTCACGCCCGTAGTAACAAACCGTCACTTTTTATTTCGGCTCAGTAGAGTACAGATGTCTTAACTCTCCCATAAAAACCTTAATCCAATATTAGAGAATGGCCTAAAAGCTAAACACTTTCCTTACTTTTTCTTTTACAGGCGTGTCTGCCTGTGGGGATCGAAACCATGCGGGTTTGTCTCAGCATTAAAAGGCGCTGTTGGATCACCTACAGGTCGGCTATGGATATCGATCCTCATGGTCTCTGTCCTGCGTGTAGAGGTCTTTTCCACGGAGGAGTCCCTTTGCCCTCCCAGTGGATGAGTTTTAGCAGGTGACAGAAGAAGAAAGTAAAGAGAGATTCTTCTCCTTTGGGTTCATCCTCAAAAGGGAAGAAACCTCGCCATCAGACTCCGTCTGCTCGACCTCACTATTCTAACTCTGCTCGATTAGCTTCCCCTGGGAGTCAGTTGAGTACGAATGGTGCCCATCTGACTCCAGGGCAACCTTGCGCTCTGGAAGCCTCCCTTGGGGTTCACAGGTTCTCCTTGTCATGAAAGGCTTCTCAAAGTCTTGCGGTTGGGTGCGCAGCAGAAGCATACAGCCTTCCCAGGCATTGATTTCCATCTTCCCCCTTGAGACTGTAGGTCTTCCACTGAAAGAGTCTCTTGCGTGCTTGACCGTCTCGATCTCAGCACCTGGTTGCCCCTACGTTCGTTCTGCCTTGGCATGTGGGCATGAGCAATTGCTGACAAGTACTCCTTTGAGTTACTTGTCGGGAGATCCCTCCAGGGTGAACCCTTGGACTAGCTTCGTCTACGTTCCAAGGTCAATTCACCATGTCGATCTTCTTCTGTCTGGGTTCAATCACCTTAGGGGGAAGCAAAGTCAGCTGTCCGGAGGTTCGCCTCCAGGTGTTGGTCAACTTCCCATTCTGAGGGAGAGAGTTACCCTCCACAGGCCACTGTTTGTCTGAGTGGTCCCCCCCCCCACGATGTCAATGAAGGGTATTGGATTTGTCCATGCCCTGCTCCAGCTTTTCGGAAATGGATGGGGATAGAATTAGGCTATTCGTTACAATCTCTCCTCCTCGCGGTTGTGTCCATAGGACACACCATAACGCTCGTCCCTTTGCAAGGCCAAACTCTCAAGAACTTGCGACTTTGGTTTCTACCTCTCGTGAGGTAGAACCTGCGAGCAGGAGAGTTTTTCTCAATGACACACTAGTGAGGGATTGTGCTAACCTCAGTTTAGTGGACAAGTCTTACATGCTGTTGCACTCCCAACCACCTAACGAGGTGGGCAGACGAGCTCTGCAGCTTGATAGGGGTGTGTGCTCTACCTCTACTATGTGTGTTTCTCACTTTTGGCAAGCAATGTTGACTACATGCACTCAGGTGGGCTCTACCTTACTAGTACGCCGAGTACACTCCGCGCAGTTGGCTGGGTAAGCACAAGAAGGCAACACTTTACCTGTGCATGCTGATGAGGGTGCGTGCGTTAGCTCGCTTTATCTGTCTTCACTTTGCCAGGACTCACCGCCCAATTTGTCTGCCTTCTGAAGTGAACAGCAAGCTTCCTTACAGGGTAAGGGGCTTTGCCTTTTCTTCTGATTGGTCGAGTAGTCACACTGACAGCGCTCGCATCCCTAGGAAAGCCAAGCCTAGGACGACATCCACTCATGCTATACTGTTCCTTGACACTCCACCAAAATCAAGGAAACACCCTCGTGGTGTTCATTCGGGAATATTACCATACTTGAAATACATGCCGTGGTATAGTCTCTTGCAAAAATATCGCTACCCATTTCAAAATGTTTTGGTATCTCTTATGAATAATAATGAAAAAGAAGTATCCAGCAACTTTTTGGGGGGGCCGATGAATCCACATTGAGTGTGTTATTCCACTCACTAGCTCTTCTCAAAGTCAGTCTCTCTCTCTGACCTCTCTCCCTCTCTCTTTCAAATGTAGAATAGGATAATTGAATAGGTAGATTAAACTTATTGTATTCCTAATCAGAATATTAAGAAAAAAATATAATGTCCTAAACGTTAAAGTCCCGCCTCTAATCTACATAAGTAATTGCCATCTCTCTCTCTCTCTCTCTCTCTCTCTCTCTCTCTCTATTACATGGGCCAACGAAATTCACACAATAGTTTTCAAGAAATGTAGGCCCACATAATTCCCACCATGATTTTGCATGCTTAGTTAAAGAATCTTATTCTTGATGTTAATA